>NC_050519.1:24218328-24228490 GCF_002922805.2 Oryzias melastigma | reverse complement strand
GAACCGCTGAACAGGTTTCTCTACTGTCAATAGACTCTGCGCGGCACGCGCTCTCCAGACAGAGCTGTGATGTCACTGCAATGCTCCTTTTTTAGTGAATCAAATAAAAAAATACTTGTTCTCATTCATTGTCGTGTTTTTAATGACTTGTCGCGTGAGTTGGTTTGTGCTTTATCGCAAAATGATGATTTAATGGAAACAGTGTCATTTCCAATCATTGTTTTTTTCAAAATTCCTAGAATTTAGATAAAGTTTTGCGCAAATATGTCATGGAAACGCAGCTAGTACTGATGTGTATGCATTAATTGTCACAAAAAGTGACATTTAAAAACGTAAATCACTGGTTATTCATGTCCACACGCAGATGCAGAACCGGAGTTTTCCAAAAGCACCGTTTTCAGTGACTGAAACCTCCGGTTTCGTGTGGATGATAGGCCAAAACGTATAGAAATATATTCGCTTTAGCAGATACCCGCCTACGTGTGGACAAGGCCTTACAGTTTCAAGAACAGCAGTGGGAACAGAGATGAAAAATAATCCACTTTCAGTTGAGCCATTCCCAAATTTGGATTCAACTGGTCAGTGTTGAAGTTCCCTCATCCACTGGAATCAGGTGGATTCATCCGAACAGCAGCCAGAAACTGGCCAAAGGGAGGAAAAGTCCAAAGCAACAGAGCAGCAGCATTCGGGATGAGTGCAGTCTGCTATCACAACAGAAGACGGTTCCACTGTCTCAACATTTAGGGACACCCATGTGCTTCAACTCAAAACATTCTTCAACAAGTGCAGACAAACCTGACTAACAAGGCACAGTACACAGTTATTACTGGTGGTTTGTTGGATTGAAGATAAACATTATGTCTAAAAACTAAAACAAGTCACTGTGGAGACACCATGTTCATATTTTGACATCTACTGGGCCCTTACTCAGAGTCACCAGAACCCTCCACCAATAGCGAATCAGATGTCTCAGTGGGCGGTTCCAGATCTCTGTCAATGTCCAATCACGGTAGAAGACAGGAGACAATCACACATTCAAGTCAGAACACACACAGACACACACAAAGGGAAATAGAAAAAAGGGAAGAGAAAAAGACGAAAGACTGTCACAAGTAGTGCAGATAAAGAGCTGACATGAGCAGCGGACCTGTCGAACCCTCAGACTGCTGCGGAGCAGGCCGACATTCAGCCAACGACAGCTAATGGAGATGAAGGATCTCCTGGACCCCCGTGGGATTAATAAAGTATATTGATTGATTGATTGATTGAAGTCTGATCGCACATAATGTTCAATTTTTAAGAAAACAGACCAACAGTCTTTTGAAAGCCTGAGGGTTGAGTTGACAGAATTTATATAGTATTTTACTGCTGATTTGTTCCCACCCCCTCAAATAGGGGCAGAGACCTGGTCAGTTTTTACTCACAGTGAGAGCATGTGGGTGTGAGAAATGGAAAGGAACTCAGAAAGTCCCTCTCTGTGGGTAGAGCTGCCACAAACGATTATTTTAATAGTCGACTAATCACCGATTATTTCTGATAAGCCGACTAATCGACGGGTCACAAACTGGATGTAAAGCACACATCTCAACCATCATTATCTTTAAACTAACTAAAAACAAGATATATAGCATAACCTGTGATAATACTGGTGTGAATGCTGTAAGGTGAAATTGGCCGCTAAAGATGTTAGTGCTGACAACTGAAGATGCTGAAGCTGATAGCCAGCATAAATATTAGCTAAATGCCCAATTAGCCTAAAACACTGAAAAAAGCCTAAGTTATCCAAAATAGCTAGCATGCAGCTGAAATAGTAGCTAAACTCCAAATTAGCCAAAAACCTTAATAAATGCTAAAATAGTCCATAAATCTAGTAGAATGTTATAATTTTCAACTTTACTACACTCTGACTCCATATAATATAAAGTAACAACTAATTAACTATTAAATTAGTCGTCGTCTATTTTAATAGTTGATTAGTCGACTCATCGTGGCAGCCCTACTGTGGGTCGCGGGGTCAGATATTCAGCTGAGGGAGCGTGGATGAGGCCTGCACAGAAACAGGACAGCAGCCCTGAAGCCCAAAGATTTCATCCTCGTCATCACATTTGAGAGTCTTCAGGTCGACAGGTCCGTGTAACACAAAGAGAAGACAGATAAAGCAAACAGAGCCACACTCGCACAAACACACACAACTAGTGTGACACAAACACAAACATTTACATCTAACAAGACAACATTTCTTTCTGTCCAGGATGGAGATGCACTTTGATCAGGTTACAGAAAACATATCTGACATTTGTTTGCTTTTTTAATTCCACTCCTGTCCAGATGAAGATTGGACAAAAACAATCATTAGATGATCTACTAACACTGCGGATATTTTAAGGACAAAAAGCTCAACAGATCAAGACCTGGGTTTAGAACAATAAAACCACTAACTCAGACTCTTTGAATAAAATATCACTTCTTCAAATCCATTATTAATTTTATGGCAAAATCCATTTTTGTTAGTACTTAAAGTAAGAAGCATTGACTGTAAATAAGAACTGGACTGACTGAGCGTGACTTCCAACCGTTTACTCTCCAACCAAATAAAATCAACTCAGTCACAATTTTGGAGCCAGATGTCGTCAGTAAGTGGTGATTGATCCGAGTCAAAGTTTCAAAGGCAACCTCTCTCACCAATCAGGAGCGAGCTTGTTGAAAGCCACACCCCTACCATTTGAAAGCAGGCTTGGAAAAATCTGTCAAATGTTTTGAACGTTTGGTGTGAAGCTACCTACTTTTATCGAGGCATCTGATTGGTCAGTTAATACCTCATAACTTGTGGAGAAAAATATCATGAAACAATTTTTTTATGATGAAGATGTTAAAAAAATGCATCAGAGCAAGAATGGTAATTTCTCTATAGTAGGGCTGCCACGATTAGTCGACGACTAACTTAACAGTGGACTAGTCGTTACTTTATATTATCTGGAGTCAGAGTGTAGTAAAGCTCAACAAAGTTGTGAACTTTAAGCACTAAAAAAATGCACTTTTTTATATTTGAGTCAGTGAGACCAAAAACTTTACCTTTAGTGAAAAATAGTTCCTTGTTTAAGTGTCAACCTAATTTGATTTAACCCTTTAACATCTGAGGCGTCGCTGATGACCTTTAAACACAAAATCTGCAGAATCAGCAGATTCTGCTGGAATGATCATGTTCATGGTTGAAAAGTTACAGTATATGAGAGAACAGAGACACAGGAGCTTTGTTGTTAAAGGGTTAATCTTGAGTTAATCCCAGAAACTAATGAAGGACAGAGGCTGCATGATTCACTAAGTTAAATAATCTATAGTTTTAATTGTCTTTATTGTGTGAATCCATCGTAAAGCATTCACGCAATAGAGATTCTCCTGCACCTTTCCATACGTTTTTAGGGTAATTTAGTTTAGATTCTATTTTAGCAACAGGCTAGGTTTTTTGGCTAATTTAGTTTACTGAGGAATTCTCTGGTATTTTGGAGTTAAGTATTTAAGAAACAAGCTAGCTTTTGTGGTTAATTTGACATCTACTAAGGTTTAAGTCAAATTTAAGGAACACACTAAATATTTAGCAAAATTGCCATGGACAGGATTTTTTTTGTTGCAATGTTACTACAAATTTTCAGAAATGTCAGTACTATTTCATAGTTCTCTGACGAAATTTCAAGCCTTTCAGCAAATTTAACATTTTGAGAACAGCTTTTGTATTTTCAGCAAATCCCTTCAGCAAACAAAGTAAATTGTGTTACCATTTCCAGCAAAAAGCTTCAGCATCTTCAGTGACTACTTTAAGCAAAAAGCATTCACACTAGCATTAATTACAGGTAATGCTATATATCTAGTTTGTAGTTAGTTTAAAGCTGATTATGGTTAAGATGTGTGCTTTACATCCAGTTTGAGTATGACCAGATTAGTCGACTATTAAAACCATAATTTGTGGCAGCTCTACTCCACAGAGGTCTACAGGATTCCTGCTTATTGAAGCCAGTATGTACTTCCTGTATGGAACACGAGAGAGGAGGGGTTACTCAGTCCAGTTCTCATTTACAGTCAATTGCAATAACCTAAAATCTTTGTATTTAGTCACCTCTTTGTTCAGTTTGAATCACCAGGTATGCAACTAGAGCTTTTCAGAACCAAAAACGTTGAATTAGATCAAAATTAGACCAAATAAATCCGTATTTGAGAAGCCCATCAGAAATGTGAGCTTTCATTGGTGTTTTTGTACATGACCGCTGAAGAAGAAGCAAGTGGGCCAAACGTTAATGATGCTGCATGCTTTTCATTTCTCCGTGGACTAAAATTTGGGAGAAGTTTTCAGAATTTGACAGTGCAAATGAAAGAAACTGTTAGGAATCAAAGCTGCAGCCACTCATTCTGGACACGGAGGTCTCAGACTACGATGATGCTCAAGACTCATCTGCTCACCTCAGGAAACCTTCATCATTGACAGCAGCAGAAGATGCAGCAGGTCCTGCCTCTGAAAACACGTCCACCAGTAAGCTGCCTGCACTGGTCGGAGCGGCGCTCACTGGAGCAGCAGAGCGAATCCCCAGCAGGTCAGCCGACGGAGAAGGGGTGGACTGGAACAGACAGGAAACCGTGATACCCCTCAGCTCTGTGCGCCTGTTTTCTGATGGGGGGTGGAGAGCTCACAGCGTTTGAGGCGGCCATGGTTGTTGCGTCAGGCCCCCGGTCTCCTCCTCCGTTCAGCTCCCCGCCCTCCCTTTTGCCGTCCTCCATTTCCGTCACAGACACAGCCCCAGGCCCCTTCTTCTTCTTCAGCTTCGCCAGGATGGAAGACTCTCTCTCTGGGAAAGGAGGCATCTCCTCCAGCACAGTGGCCTGACAAAGCAAAGACCAACAGGACATGGCGGTTACAGCGCTGCACAACAGTCAGTGACGGGTGGGTTGGGTTTGATAATCCTGTACAGCAGAACTAACCAGAACATCGGTGCTGGCGATGGAAGAGAGCTTCAGATATTCCACGGCTCGCTGCTGCAGCTCCACGTCAGAGTTTCGGATCTGGCTGTCGCAGCGCAGCACCTCCTGGATGGTAGCCTTGGTCTCTGGGAACAGGTTGATGAACTTGATGTAGGCCGACAGCAGCAGCGCACGAGTCGGCACAGAGCACAGGTGGAATTTGGAGTGGAGCAGGTTGAACTGGACCAGGGGGCTGAAAGGGAGAGGGAACACTGATCCAGCACCCCCATATGGCAGCTGTAAACTTTGAAACAGCAAAAAAACACCACACCTGGAACGTGGGTCACCAGCAATCAGGTTTCCAAACTCTCCCAGTATGTAGCCTCCAACTTTCACCATGTTTTCATGGCAGGCGGGGGCTTGCAAGGCCTGCAAAGAGAATTCACTGACAGTCTCTCAGCTGAACATTTACTGCGTGAAAGAGCTTCTGAATGCATGTGTGACACCAGACACTACACAGAAAACTATTTGATCCTTGCAAAGATTTCCTACTGTGTTTACAGACATTCAGGTATTTTACCAGGTACGAAGTTGTTTTAGTTTTCTCTACAACTTTACAAGTTTGTCCTCTAAACCAGCCAAGAGGAGAATGTTTCTCTCACTGAGAGCTAGGGTCTAAAAATAAAGAAATTATTGAAATCAGTCAAAATCATTTTATTCCAAATTCTTGGGAATAGATACAACAGATTAAAGGATTAAACATAAACTCAATTTTCCCCTTTAATTGTTGGTTCAGTTTTAACAACAACAACAAATGTTGACAAGTCAGACTAGCATTTGTCATTATTTAAGAAACGAAAATTTAGATTCTAGACAAGGAGTGTACTCCGGCTTCCTCCCACCGTCCAAAAACATGCTTCATAGGTTAATTGGTGACTCTAAATTGTCCCTAGGTGTGAATGTGAGAGTGAATGTGTGTGATTGAGGCCCTGAGACAGACTGGAGACCTGTCCAGGGTGTACCCCGCCTTCACCCATCAGTAGCCGGGATAGGCTCCGGAACCCCCGCGACCCCGAAAGGGAAGAAGCGGTCAAGACAATGGATGGATGGATGGACAAGGAGCGTCAAACTCAATCACACAAGGGGCCAAAATCCAAAACACACCTTAGGCCGAACAGGATAAACATTTATTGAACAACCCAAGACTAAATGTTTAAATTTTTAAAACCATAACTTTTCAACATAATTATTTATTAGATATATACCATTAGCTGTGATAATGCTAGTGTGAATGCTGTAAGCTGAATTCGGCCATTGAAGATGATAACACTGATAGCTGAAGATGCTGAAGCTGAAGATGCTGAAGCTGATAGCTGAAGATGCTGAAGCTGATAGCTGAAGATGCTGAAGCTGATAGCTGAAGATGCTGAAGCTGATAGCCAGCTAAAATAAGACCTAAATGTCAAATTAGCCTCAAAACTGAAAAAAGGCCTACAAGCTAGCTATTTTAGATAATTTAGGAATTTTTCAGTTGTTTAGCCCAAATTGGAGTTAAGCTAGTATTTCAACTGTATGCTAGCTGTTTTGGCTAACTTAGGCATTTTTTCCGTTTTTTAAGCTAATTTCGCATTTTACAATTTTTTTTATTTTTTAGCTGGCTATAAGCTTCACCGGTTTCAGCTATCATCTTCAGCGTTTTCAGCTATCATCACTAGCATCTTCAGCAGCCAAATTCATCTTCCAGCATTCACACTAGCATAATCACAGGTAATGCTATATATCTAGTTTAAAGCTAATAATGGTTAAGATGTGGTTTACACCCAGTTTGCGTATGACCTGATTAGTCAACTAATCAGAATAATTGGTGACTAGTTGGCTATATAATTTAAATAATCGTTTGTGGCAGCACTATCACAGACACATTCACCCGCTCACACACTGGTGATTTGTCCGCTGTCCAACACTGGGGCTAACCTTCCCCCAGAGGCAATTTGAGGTTCAGTGTCTTGCCCAAGGACATTTTGACACATGGGTGGGCATGGCGGGAATCGAACCTGCAATCTTCCGATAAGAGGTCGGCCGTCCTATCACTGCACCACGACGTGCTGCTCTCTGTTCCCAATTTGATCAATCAAAAAGGACAAGTCCCAGTCCAATGCAGACATCAGTGGCTTCCTGAGGCTGCTTCATCAGATCTTAAACCCTGACACTCCCTTCAACAGCACCTTCAGAGCTGAACTCCTTCATCCAGGTCTTCATGCTGAATGCACTCTGCACCACGCAGCAAATCATCAGATGTCAGTTATGCATTTGAGTCATTTTAATTAAAACATCTACCAAATGAATACATAAAGAAAAGCTTTTGAACAAAGTCACTGGTGAAGAATATCAAGAGAAACATTTCCACACACCCAGAGTGACGTTCTGAGTAATCCCACAATCTGAGATGGCAAAAAAAGAACATTTCTCTCCGAGTTACCTCAAAAACAGTCTTGGCAGCATAGCCTTGCACGTCATCTCTGTTGATGACGATCTGGATGACGCGGTACCACACCTCCTCACTGACGTAGTCCCCAGCGATGCGGATGAGGTTCAGGATGGTGTCTACATACCAGGAGTAATCCACAGCATACTTTTCTGCAAGGATGGCCACCTTCAGCACCTGAAGGAAGTGGGCCCAACAAATGTAACCAATCTTCAAAACAAATGATTCTTCAATCGAGCAACTGATAACTAATGCTTTTGGAAATGTAGAAATGAAGTTGGGTAAAAGAGCTTTCGGTAGATATTTCTCTTAGACAACCTGGAGCTTCATAAATAAACTGAACAAATATTCTTTTCATCTGTGATTGAAACTGAAGAAATGATAATTTAGGCTTTAAATGGAGCCATTCTTTCAAGATTTTTAACCGAGTTTAAGAGGAGGATAAGAGTTGGGGCAGGAGTCTTCAACCTGCAGATCCACATGTGTCTCTTTTATCTCTCCATGGTGTCTCCTTGACCAAACATAAAATAAATCATGGAGACTGCTGATCCAGACATGTCGACCGTCAGAGTCAGCAGCTCCTGATAATGTCTGTCTAACCAAAACTACCTAAAGAAAACAAATAAACAAAGCCTGAAAACTAAGACTACCAAGATCCAAACTAAAATAACAAAACCCAGCAGAGTAAGACTGCTGAGGAGCGAAAGAAAAATAACAAAAAATAGCAATTTTTTTTAAAGTAAACTTAATAATCATTTATTTAATTTAGATGAGTTACATTTATAAATTGATGTCTGAGGTTCACATAGATGATAAACTATGTAGGTTTTTACATCCTGTTGACCTGAAGACGTCTTGTTTGATCAACTCTACCTCCAGAATGAACAGATTTTATATGCAAAGCAAAACTTTGGTAAAAAGATTGATCTTTTATGAGTTAAAAACTTTTTTCACATGTAAAAAAAAAAATACATTTTGAGAGGTTCTTTTTATATTTTTGCTTTTGTTCGTGCCAAAATTAGACATAATTCACATTTATTATAAAAAAAAAGGTCATAATGCAAATCCAAATTTCTTAAAGGCTAAAGTCAGACTATGCAGCTCCTTCTAGGTTTGGATCAGTAGAAAAGGAGCCCAAATGTCTCTTTTACTGTTAAAGGTTGCTGACCCCTGAATTAGGGCTATAATGAATATAAAAATATTCTGATTTTCACAGTCTGTTCCCAAAAATTGGAGTACTAATATTTCACATTTAGGATTGCTGATTTGCATCTTTATAAATATAGTATAGTAAAAATATCAAAATAATTGTTTTCAAATGCGGTATAATGTTGTATTTTAGGTATATAAACTAAACAAACCGAATGAGCTACAGTCACTGAAAGAAAAACACTTTTCAAAATAAAATGTTCTCATTTTTCAAGTGTTTTTTTTTTATAGATGAGAAAATGAGACTGAAGTTCTGTTTACTGAAATAAGTTCTTTAAAAAAACTAATTTGCTTTAAATACAGTCAACAAAGTGATTAAAAAACCCAAAGAACGTGAATTTAAGCCCTCGTTCTCTACCACAGAATTCAGTCTCAAGTCCTTTGCTTTTAATGCTCTGATTGACTTCATTTTTTCGCTTAGCCTTTTCCAACAACGTTGGAAGTTTCTTAAGGATATCCAATAAGTTTTTTGTCTATTGGAAGTGCTCGCAGCAGAATTTGTTAAAGCCACAATCACGGTTTCTACTCTCCAATGTGATTTTACACATTTTCTGTTTCCTACAGATTTAATTTTGGTCTGACAGAACGTACACACCGCATTACTTTTATCCCAGCCCAGTTGACCGTTGACACTGAAGTCAGACCGGTCACATGACGCGATCTGCAAGGTCAGCCATGTTTCTTCAAACCATATCTGAGTGAAAGACTGAGCATTTAGTTCTGCTTGTTACTTTTAATTCAAGACTGTATATGAATGCATTCATCATCCATTATGGAAAACTAAAAAAAAAAAAAAAGATTCAGAATCTTTTAAGGATTCTAATCAATGCATCTAATAATTGATGTTATCCCCCACCACTGATTTATACTGAAGATGAAAAAAAGTCAGTTTGTAAAACCTGTTTTCTGTTAGAAACAGTGCAGTCAGTTTAGATCAGGAGTGTCAAACTCAATCACACATGGAGCCAAAATCCAAAACACACCTTAGGTCACAGACCGAACAGGATAAACATTTACACTCTCTGTAAACATGTATTTTGTCAAAATTATTTTAGTTAGAAATGATTAGGCTATTAATAACGATAGAATAAAATGATCTGGAGGGCCGGATCCGGCCCCCGGGCCTCGACTTTGACACACGTGGTTTAGATGAAAGGACTGAGTGTTCTCTAGTCGTTTCATTTCTATTGAGGCGTTGCCGTCTTCATTTACTGTCTTTTTGTCTTAAATCTACTGGAACTGCAGTCAGCTAAACTGGGGATAGAAAAACTGTGGAGAACATTTTCCGGATTTGTTGTTAAAGGATCCAAAGCAACAGTATTGTTTACGCTTTGTTTACTGCTGAAGGTAACCAAAAACTGAGAAAAACCTTGGAGCAGAACATTTTTTAAAGTGATAAATATCATTTCTTTCTTTGATAATCTTTTGTGTCTTTATGTCAATTAGTCCAGTGGTCCCCAACCTTCTTGGGGCTGTGGACCGGTCAGCTAGTGTGGAGCTATTCCGCGGCCCGGGGGGGGG
>NC_050519.1:24204396-24218215 GCF_002922805.2 Oryzias melastigma | reverse complement strand
TCTGATGGAGTAGTCTGCAGTCTCCAGGTAGCTGAGCATCTCTGCCACAATCTGCTTAGCGTTGCTGCGATCACACATGGCGTACAGCAGGTCAGCTGCTCTCTGCCGGACACTTACATCTCTTTCAGTCTGAAGAGAGAAACAGTCACACAAAAGGAAGCTCTGTTTGCAGTCTGTCCTGTGCTACTGTCACTGGATATACACTCTGGTTTAAACAGAGCGTAACCCTTTCTGAGTTATAACGTTTGGTTCACCTTCAGAGCGTTGATAACGGTCTCGATGTGCGTTTTGACGGCTTCATGGGAAAACTCGGAGCTGGCTAGAGTGCACATGCTCTCCAGCGCCAGGTAGCGCAGGTTGGTCTCTCTGTGCTGCAGGAACTGGCCCAGCTGGTTGCAGGCTCGCACCAGGAGGTTTGGCTCACTGCAGAACAAAGGACAGAATGTAACTCATCTGTGACACTGCTCAACACTCAGCTTATGATGTTTTTAGGATTTTATTGTTTTCTATGTGTTTATTAATCAAAATGTAAAGAAAAATGAACAAAGTTTGTTCCAGCTGACGAATGCATTGGAGAGGCTACAAACAAACTTTATCCTCTTAAAACCTGAACTAATATTTGAGCTACTCCTCTAAACATGTGGTCAAAGTGCTTCAGTTAAGCAGAATTAACTATTGTGATACTAAAACCCAAAATGTGATAGGCACACGTGGACGCCAGGTCATAAGGGGTGAAACTCAACATTAACCCTTTAACACCTGAGGTGTCGCGGGAGACGCTTAAACACAAAATCTTTAACTTACTGTAACGCGATCAACATAATTCCAGTAGATTCTCAAGTAGAAAAGCAACTAACCCCACTTTTCTACTTCAGAATCTACAGGAATTACAGTAATTATAGTAAATCAAAGAGAATAACCACTGGAGCTCTGGTGTTAAAAGTCCCCTGTGACAATACTTATTAAAAAAAAAAACATTCCCAGTACTGTTTTAATTATTATTATGAAGTTTTTAACCAAACTCCAACAACCTAAATGTCTTAAAAAGACATTTAGGTTGTTGGATTTTTCATGTTGATCTGAAGCTCCTGTTTCCAAAATCTCCTCTGAGGGGGCGCGGCTTTTGGAGCTGAGTAGCCCCACCCCTGAGCCCCCCTGTCTGATTATGATAGCTCTGTGTCTCTCTAGCATAAATCTTCACTGCTGCTACATAAAAACATCTATCAATCTGTGTAATGTCCAGCTGTATGGTTCTGATCCAGATGTCAGCTGGACGAGGAAGTGAAGATCTTCATGGACAGAACTTCCTCCAAAATCCTGATTCTTTCTCCTTCCAGTTCACCAAAGACTCTTTTAGCTAATTCTCCAATGTTTATTGACTGTGATCAATACATTCAATCATTGGTTTCTCAGAGTTCTTGATAAAATAATCAAAGCTAACATCAAAATGCTCTTTCATTGATTTACAATCCTTTCCAACTGCGGTCAAATGAGCCGCCGTTCACATTTCCGTGGTCACATCAAGAAGCTCCGTGGAGTCTGGTGGAGATTTTCCAGCGTTCTCAGTCCTGCTACCGTAAGTATTGGATGAAACTCACACCAAAAATCCAGTGATGCTGATTTGACCACAGAAATGTGAACGGCGGCTCATTTGACTGCAGTCAATGTGAAGATACCATCTTCTCTTCTCCAGAACCTGAACTAGACACTAGGAACAGATGAGGGTTTAGTGCATGTGCAGCAGAGCTGTTGATGGAAAGAAGATCATTCATTCAAACAGAGTCTGTCCAAGACAGTTTGATTGATTTAAAAGGAGAAATACTCGGAAATGTAAAAACAAAATGATTTATTATTACATTTGTTCTTTTTCATAAGAAAACTGACACACAGACATGTTAGAAACTCTAAAAACAGGTTTTTATCAGAGGAGGACTTTAAAAGCTGCATGTTTGCTGGTCTCACCTGTCGTAGTGGATTATGAGAGCTATAGCCTCGAACAGGATAGCATTCTTGGCATTGGAATGCTGCACCTTCTTCGACTTGGGGGGCTCCTGTGCTTTGTTGAGGATTGTTTCCAGACACTCAACCAGGCGGCCCTTGACAGCCCCATCTTCTGGTGGAGGGTAGCACTGCAGCAGGCGCAGCAGTTTGCAGGACAGCCAGGGTGCTGGCACAAAGTAGTAGGTGTAATCCTGCAGGTCGGTTGACGCTGACGACACGATCTAGAAAGCAAAATGTGTTCATCAGTGTTTCTTCCATGTTCAACATCAACCTGTGGGTCAGAAGCCATATCCAGCTCTTTCATCCCTTCATTGTGGCTCTTTGGTTTCAAAGATAAAATGCAAATAATTTGAAAAAAAACAATGGATTTGTGGCCTTGACTTTTTTTTTTAAGTTTTGTGGTGGTTTCATTTTTGAAAAAACTTAAAGAATATCGTCTTCTGCAGAAGAACAGGATCTAGTTACTGCTTAGAGGCAAAGAATTATATCTAAATAAAAAAAAAATGTGGATTCATCACCGATGCCATCATGTTTATATTTGATAGTATCAGGAAAAAGGGAAGCCTAACGATAGAAAAACTATATTTGAGTTGCCTTTTTTAATTAAAATACATCTGCTGCAGCAAGAGGATCTTGAAAGGAACTGGTATGTGCTGGTGTTAAAAGTAAAAGAAACTAGAGGTTTTTATAAACAGGAAGATTATCCCGGTACTGTAAATGTTTTAAAGCTACTCTTTTTTTCTTTTCATAAACAAATGTATTATTGGCCTCAAAAACACAAGTTTTATTTTTTAAAAGATGAACTGTGAATTTGTGTCTCACGAGGTTTTGGTCAGTATGAAACTGGCCCAAATGGTTCTTGTAGCTTAACAGGCTGCAGACCCCTGTTCCACAGGTTGAGTGCTGTTCATTGTCAATTGTAAAACTGCCAACTTTAGTCTAAGATGCTTTGATGGAGAAATACATAGTACCAATTTGAGGACACAGAAGAATAAGAATCATCTAACAGGTACAGTCAAAGCAAAATCCGTTCTGTTTAGACCAAAGACTTACTCTGCTGAGGCGGGAAACAGCCAAGGAAACGCAGGTCTTGAACTCATCTGGATTCTTCTGACTCAGACAGGTGATGAGAGAAATGGCTGCCGTCACCACTCCCTGCACTCACAAATACAGGCAGAAACACACATGTATAAGTTTATAATTTAACAAAGTATCACAATTAATGCTGCCACAAACGATCGTTTTAATAGTCTACTAATCACAGATTATTTTTCAGGATTAGTCGACTAATCAGGTCATGCACAAATTTAGGGCTGCCACGATTATTCGACTAATCAGGTCATGCACAAATTGGATGTAAAGCACACATCTTAACCATCATTGGCTTTAAACCAACTAAAAAACTAGATATATAGCATTACCTGTGATAATGCTAGTGTGAATGCTGGAAGCTGAATTTGAAAGCTGAAGATGCTGATATTGATAGCTGAAAACGCTGAAGCTGATAGCCAGCTAAAATATTAGTGAAATGCACAATTGACCTGAAAAAAAATCCTAAATTAGCCAAAACAGCTAGCATGTAGCTGAAATATTAGCTAACCTCCAAATTAGTCTAAAATCCATTAATAAATGCCAAAATAGTCCAAAAAGCTTACAGAATGCTATTATAACATTTAACTTTACTAATCAACTGTTAAATTAGTCATCGACTATTTTAATAGTCGATTAGTCGACTAATTGTGGCAGCCCTAGCCACAATATTACACACAAGTGTTGATGTAAAAAACAAACAAAAAAAGAGCCACAGACCAGTTGTTGTTGGTTTTTAAGAGAGACTTTCCTGGTGATGTTTTCTATTCGTTTTCTTTTCTCCGACTTCAGATTCCAAATGTCAAATGGAAGTGTAGGAGTAATTATAAGTGGTTGCTGCAAAGCTCATTGAGGGAGGAGAGCGTGAACAGCGCCACCATGCTGCAGTGAAAAGGGTTGCGTGTCTGACTGCTGGGCCAGGCTGGTCGGTGCTGACCCACATGTATGTTCATTAAACCAAACGCTGCTCATGTGCAGAAAGTCTTATGTCCATGTGTAGCACTGAACAGCCAGAAAGGACAGTGTGCACATTTCTGATTGATAAAACAACAGTACACAAGTTCTAAGGACCAGCAGGCCAAAATCCTTCCAGGCTAATTGGGTGATATTTAGTTTCTTCTAACAATGCTTCACTATTTTAGCTGTACTTTTTCTTTGCAGATAAACCCATACAGATATGTGGAGTTAAGACAAAGAAAAGCTGCGGACTGAGAGAAGCTTTACTGTGATTTCACCATGAACAAAAGGGTTCAGATAGACCCTTTTCACTGTGATGTCAGACAAAATGGCGACAGGGTCGAAAAAGTGAATCTTTACTTCCAGTGCTTGCACTTAGAACAGCAAAGCTGACAGATGAACGCTGTTTGACATTTGTACTTTGATTTATGAACCCTCTAAGAGGAGGAAACAAAATGGATATTGTACAAATTTTGGTTACAATTGGTTAAGTTACCTTTAATTATCTATGTAAAATTGCTTTAAGCAGTGTTCAGCTGTCAGATTTACTGTTCTAAGCCATATCCACCAGAAGCGACTCTGCACTTGATCTGTGATGTGTGACGTCACGTGAAAAGGGTCTATTGCCAAAAGACCTGCCATCTCACCATGTGCTGATCGTTGAGCAGATGCACCACACGAGAGGTCCACTCCCCCATCAGCACCAAGTCAGGAGAAGTCTTGTACAGCCGAAGCAGGCACAGGGCAGCAGACTGTTTCACACTGTCCATTGTATCACTGCAAAGTGTGTCATTATGTTGTGTTAGCCGCAGTTAGGTTTTCATGTCTGACATCATTATTCTCAAAATGACATTAATGAAGACCTTAAACTGCAGTCAAACTCACCCAGCAACCAGGATGCGAGGAATCTCGCTGGCAAAGGCCTCCGCCATCTCACGGCTTCCCACATTGGCGATGCAGTGAAGCGCCAGGCACATGAAGGTGGGATTGCGGCTGGACAGGTCATTTTTGATTGCGTTGTTGATCAGACGGATCAGCTCACTGTTGCTGTTCACCAGCACTGAGATAAACAGGTAACCCTTGAAGAAACAGAGTTCAGACTGAAGTTTGTCTTTGGTGTAATGATGAATCATCTTCCACTCAATGCACTGAAACAATGAAGGATTTGGAAAGTGTTTTTAATATTGTTAGACTTTAGGTTATGTTTTTAGTCTCGTACTTCAGACTTTATTTTTTAAATAAAAAAAGTATAAACTCAATGCACCCAGATCTTTCAAAGGCAACAATAAACCACCACTAACCGGTCATCTAAAAAATGCATCTTTTTCCACTTAAAACGATGAATTTGAGCCAAAATATTTCTTCTCTTTTAATGCAACTCAGGTGTTTGAAGCCTTAAGTTTTGGATTGAAGATTTAAGCATCTTCCATTCTTCTAAAAGTAGTGGTGATACAGCTGCATCTATCCACATTTCAGACATCCACAACAAAAACGGTTTTATGGAGAATCTGAGGAATCATGGAGACTTTGAAACATGTTTCTGCTTCTCCAACAACCAGCTGATAATGCTGCTAACTCCCAAACTGAAGCAGCCTCACACTTACTTCTGGAAACACCCGTGTGCTATGTTAACTGTAGGGCAGCCACAATTAGGCGAGTACTTCGACTATCAAAATAGTCGACAACTAATTTAACTAATTTAATAGTCGATTAGTCGTTACTTTATATTATATGGAGTCAAAGTGTAGTAAAGTTAAAAGTTATAATGGAATTCTGCTTTGGAATAATTTAGTATGTATTAAGGTTTTTAGGCTAATTTGGAGTTTAGCTAATATTTCAGCTGCATGCTAGCTATTTTAGCTAATTTGTCCTTTTTTCAGTTTTTGGGCTAATTTAGCTAATATTTTAACTGGCTATCACCTTCAGAGTTTTCAGCTATCAATTTCAGCATCTTCAGTCATCTTCCAGCATTCACACTAGCATTATCACAGGTAATGCTATATATCTAGTTTTTCGTTAGTTTAAAGCTAATGATGGCTAAGATGTGTGCTTTACATCCAGTTTGCACATGACCAGATTAGTCGACTAATTGGAAAAAAATAATCTGTGATTGGTCGACTATTAAAATAATCACTTGCGGCAGCACTATTCTGGAGACACTTGCTATGCTATGTTAACTGGTTTCTTTGTGTATTTTTTTTATAATTTACCTTAATTTTCAAACAAATGAAGCTCACCTATTACTTGTTTATTCAAGAGCTTCTGGTCAAAACCCAGTGACGCCACAAATGGTGCTGCGTCTGGAGTGTTCAGGCCTTCACCGTCTTAAAGCTTTTACAACTGAAGTTTAAGAGAACTAGCAAAACGTCTAACATATTCAGCCAAGGAATTTGCAAACAGTCCAAACGCCTGAAAGTCAGCTCCACTTGGTGAAAACTAGAACCACTTTGAGATAAATAAATATGCAGAAAATACTTCACACTATGCAGAAAATAGCTTGAAAGTTCAATCTTACCAGCTTATGTTGTGCAAACAGAAATACTCTACATTACTCTGACATTATGCAAACAAAACAAATCTGATTAAATTAACGGCTATTTGCCATTTGACTGGTCTGGAAAACATAGCACTCATTATTTCCAATAAAGCATTTGCATTCTCACTGCAGACTAAACACAGTACCATCTTTAGTTATTTTCAAGTAACCAAAGACCAGAAGCAGCTTCTCTAGCTTTCAGCTGTTTCCCAGGAGGATGGTAATAAACAGATGTATAATTGTTAAACATTTTTCTCCAAAATCTCAGGGTGAAATGTTCCCAAACTCAGTGCTAAACCTGTTCAGTTTATTGTTGTTTTTGTTTGCCTGATGTTCAACAATTCTTGATCCAGATAATTGAGGATTGGGACATATTTGCAAATAGAAGTCATCTCACAGTGATCCTGACTCATCTTTGTTCTGCTTACTAAACATTTCCTGTTCCTGAGAAGCACTCCAACTGAGCCACAGTCACAGAGAACGCTCCGACATATGACTTCAAGGCATGAACATACGGTTAAAGTAAAACAACCTTTCTTATACTTCATTCATTAAAAGACAATGCTTTATTAGTTCCAGTTTACGTTTTTAATGCTCCCAAATCATTCATTTAAAAAAGTCTTTGAAAGTTTTTTTTCAATGTAATGTAGGTTAAAAAATATTAGTTGTCAAAACTGTGGATTTATTTGTTTATTTACCATTTTCTGACTGCATGTAATCTAACAAACCCAGCTAGCTTCAGAGTCATCCTGTAAATTTCTTACACAAAGTGATCTACACAAGCAGCACCTGTGGAGTCTCCCTTAAAGATCCACACCAATGAAAATGGTAAAATGGTCATTTTTTAACATGTTCTGGTGGCATTTTTTTGATGGTGGAGGACATATGTATAAAAAATGTAAGATTAAAATAGTGTTTGAGTATTTTTTCATTGAAATCATGATGGATCAGGAGCAGACACTTTGAAAAAGCTCAGGTTTGTAACGCATCAATGGGCGGGCTTAAGTCTTCTTTCTCTGCCCCAACTCTGAAGCAGTTCCTGTTTTAAATAGATCCATGAATGTTTTTTTTTTCCTTATCTGCGCTGCCATCTTGCTTAAAACTGTACAGCTGGATAGCTCCAATATTGATCATGTCATGTTGGGCTTGAGAGGAGCTACTAGCTAGTGGGAGAGAGAGTGAACAAAGGAATGATGGGAAATTAGCAAGGCTAATTTGCCCACAAATAGTCACGCCTACAACCCAGAGAGGAATTTCTGATGTCCTGCTGCTCTGCAGAAAATACATTAAAAAATAAAAAAAACTATTTTTTTATTTGTGCTAAAAACAACATAATCATAACTAAAAGACCACTGGGAACCATTTATCAAAAGAAAAAAAATGTCTAGTTGGGACTTTAAATCAAACGGCGTCACTAGTTTGTTGATGTCTTCTACACTTGATGCTTTGTGGGTAATGACATGCAGGCCAATGGCCGTTACCTCTGTCAACAGTCAGAAACTTTGGATATGATCAACTAGGAGGGAGCAAAGTTTGATCTGTTCCAACTATGACTTCATGACCGGTGAATGCTCATGTTTTTAGCCAATGCATCTTCCACAAATAAAAAGATTGCATTTAAACCAGTACTGCTTCTAAAGCTAGCTGGACATGTTCAAAGTCAGATTCTTACAAGGATATGACTCAGACAATCAGAATGGTCTGTTGTAAACCATATTTAATCATATACAACAATAAAATTCTGCAGAGGACTTACGATCTGTTTCTCTGTGTACTTGTTGGAGCTCAGCAGATTCACTGCCTCCATGTGTCCAAAGTCAATGTCATGGCCGAGCAGGAAGATGAAGAGGAGCTTGCAGACGTACTTCTTCTTGCTGTAACCATCCAGGGCCTTATCTCCTTTAAACTTTGAGCGGATGTTGGCTAGCTCTTTGTTTATTCGTTTGATCTCTGCCTCCTTGCTTTTGCCTGATGGAAAAGGAATGAATACAGGATCAGAATTTTTGACAGAAGCTTAACTAACAAATAAAGCAATAGATTTTAAAAGATTACTTTTTAAAAATTAAAATTAACTGCTTCAAACTTTAAAGTGAAAGACTTTGGTACATGATATAAAAAACATTTGACCAACGATATTACACAAATGTGGCTCTAAAAATCTTGTTTGATCGTAGAACTCTATGCATTAAGCAGCAAAGAAGAGTAAAGATCCACCAAGATTTTGTCTAGACAGAACTTTATGATGTGAACTGATGGAATTGGTTCTCTGTCCAAATTACATACCCCTGCATCACATTACAGCCATCCTGTCAAATGTGTATGAACACATTTGACAGGATGTTGCAGCTGATGGGGTGTGTTAAATAACTTCCAGCTATGTATTATCCATATCTATTAAAAACTTTCAAAGTTCAACCTTCTATCCTCATCTCCAACAGCATTTCAGGGTCACAAAGTGACTTGAACTAGTGGATGTACTGTGCACTCGCTGAAGGTCACCCCGGCAGTGTTACACCCAGTCATGCATGTGCTGCATTTATGATTTTGCTGGTTGCACTGAAGCAAAAGCCAACGTTTGGATCTGACAATATCGGATCAAAACGAAGCTGGTTTGAGAGCACATTAATGAAGTTTTCATTGGTAACAGTATGAGTGTACATCCATGCAGTGAAACTCTGCAGTATTAGATGAGCATAAATAAAAAGAAGAGTTCCTTTATAGCAGGCGTTGGAGGTCATGTCAAACCAACCATGTTTGTTTTTGATAACCTACAAAGTGGATTAACTGGGCTGATTTAGCTCACTTCTTATGCATTGTTCTCTGAGATGCACATGAACTACAGTCAGTAAATATAACTTTTGGTATCCTTCATGATAGCCTTGATCTTCTTGAAGTCAAAACATTTTCTTTATATGTAGTTTAGAAGGCTTCATCAGCTGATAAAACATCCAACTATCTTCTTTTTCTTTCAGCTGTTCCCTTTAGGGGGTGCTGCACTGAATTATCTGCCTTCACTCACACCCTCAAGTCCTCCTCTTCATCCATGAACCTCCTGTTTGGTCTTGGGCTGCCACAAACTGGTGAATTTTAATAGTCGACTAATAGCCGATTAATTTTTTTCGATTAGTCAACCAATCAGAAAAGGGCTTAAATCAAAGGAGGTTGGCAATCTGAGTTAACAGAAAAAACTAAATAAAAGGCTACAATTATTTTTTAAAGCTTCAAAAGATCTGTTTAATGAAATATATATAAAGCATTTCAAAACGTACAAACACAAAGTCGGAATCACAAAGGCAGACACAGCATTAGAAAGCACACTGTTGTTAAGAAATTACAAAATACCACAACAAAAGGACTAATCGACTGTTAAATTAGTCGTCGACTAGTTTAATAGTCAGAATAGTTGTGACTGAGTAATCGTAACAGCCCTACTTTGGTCTTCCTCCAACTTCAGGATCCTTTCACCAACATCATAACTGGTCCTCCTCTCAAGATGTCCATCTGCTTCCCTGCGTGCATCTCCAGAACATCTACCATGATCTGATCCTCTGATGGATCCTGATCCACCCTGGTCACTCCCAGAGAACCTCAACACACATCTAACTATACATATTAAGACGGATTTATAAATAGAAAAAGCTATTAGGGTAAACACTGTTCTATTATAATAAAAAATAAAAAAATACTGTTTTTGGTTCCAAACACACCCACACACATTTCAAAACACCATTTAATACTGATGTTGTCATAACAAGTAAAAAAAAGAACAAACTCAACCCCAACACTTAAGAATTATTTTATACTTGTAAGCTGACTAAAAATCTGCTTTTGAGGATTTAAAAACAATTCAACAATGATTTAATCTCCAGTAAAACAACATAAAACCAAATAACTTAATTAAAATGTAATCACACAATGAAAACAATTTTCAAATGTATCCAATCTTAAAGATAATTTGAATATACTGGTATTTTCCACTTCCTAAAAAATATTTCACGGTCAATTTTTGTGACCGTTTCCACTCAAATGTGAGAGGTCTCCAAGTACCAACAAAACTAGCCCAGTTAAAGCTCTTAGGATTAACTTAAAACACGAACACTGAAATCAACAGCTTTAGCAAAGTCAACAGTCCCATAATGGAGTAACTCAGTAATACCTGGGAAGAAGATCCAAGGATGCACAACTTTTGGATTGCGTACAACTCAAAGCCTATTGTATTCTCTGAGCCACGCAAACTTTGCTCTCACTCCTTATGTACGTTGCCCACTAAATCTCTACATAAAATAAGATAAAAATCTCTAAATGAAACATTTTCAGATTTTTTTTGTCATCACCAAAACAACGCTGCCACGATTAGTCGACTAATCGTCCATTAAAATAGTCGATGACTAATTTCATAGTTGATTAGTCGTTATTTTATATTATGGAGTCAGAGTGTAGTAAAGTTTAAAGTTATATTGGCATTCTGCTAGCTTTTTGTATTATTTGGGGATTTATTAAGGTTTTTTTAGGATAATTTGGAATTTAGCTAATATTTCAGCTACATGCTAGCTATTTTGGCAAATTTAGGATTTTTTTTTTCAGTTTTTAGGCTAATTTGGCATTCAACTAATATTTTAGCTGGCTATCTATTTCAGCTTCTTCAGCTGCCAAATTCAGCTTATGGCTTTCACACTAGCATTATCACAGGTAATGCTATACATCAAATTTTTAGTTAGTTAAGACGTGTGCCTTACATCCAGGTTGCCCATGACCCGATTAGTCGACGAATAGGAAAAAATAATCAGTGATTAGTCGACCAAATCAAATAATTGCTTGTGACAGCTCTACACCATAATGATGCAAAGACATTCTTTCCATAATATACAAATATTTTGTACATGGTATAATTTTCCTGTTTTTATAAAAGGTTAACTTTTCGTTTAGGCGTCAGCTTCTGGCTGGTGGATTATCAGCAGGCCCAGTCTGGGAGGGGTCAGGCTGAGCCCCTGCCCTCCCCAGTGGGAGAGTGCTCAGACTTTACAGTTGTCAGGAGCATTTGGAGTTATTTGGTCAATTTAAACCAATGAGAGGAAGTGTATTTAAACCTGTTAAATCCCATTAAAGGTTTTCACCTGCGGGGGTGGGGGGACTCTGCTGCTGAGAATGTTTAATATCTTACAGATGTTTGCTTGTTTTTCATGCTCTGGAACCTGGATTCTTTAGCCTAAATGAAGCTGTTACGGTAGTGGAGAGCTCCCATCATACCGAGGGCCACCTCGGTTTGACTGAACCAGCCCCAGCATGAGCCTCCAGTTCTGATGTTTGCATAAACACACAGAGGTGATAGAAATAAAATGAAAAAAAACCCAAGAAGAGCCACTCACAGTTTCTGATGTCCGATATAAAGACAGCCAGCCCGCGCATTCCATCTCCTTTCGACACAGCCGGCATTTTTGCAGGTGGTTGTCCTCTCCGGCCTTGTTCGCAGAAACTAACTAAAGCTGGTCAGCTTTTCTCTCCGGACCGGGAAATATGGCCAACTTGACGTTCAGGAGTAGCTAGCAGCTTCGCAGCTCCAGTCGTTGGTTGGAACTTTCGGACCGTCTGGCTCTTGCCCCACTAACGACACTCAGCGCTTATAGCTAGCTAGCTCAGATAGCTTTTACCGGACTCGGTTGGCGGCAGTGAATCAAGCAGCAGGATAAATGAATGTTATCCCGGAGAACGGGACCGTTTCCGCTGCTACAGCGAGCTAACGTTATTTCATTCAATCCGTATCTATCTGGGATAACAGGCGACGCGGTTCGCTTTAGGCACTACTTCATTTGACTACAAATTACCGCTGAGTAGATGTGTCCGAGATTAAGGTGACAAAATGTCAAAAATATACTGTCGTTAGACAATTTGTCGTTAAGTTACTTCGTGTCACGCACCGTTAAGCTAGCTGGTCAGCTAGCGAGCTAGCTGTCTAGCAGTATCATTCAAATACTGAAGCACATCGCTGACCGACGAAGAACCTCAGCGGAGTCTTACTGCCAAGCGGCGATATGACGGCGCAACGGCGACCTTTTATACCCCACGGGCCCCGAATGAAGACCAAACGTCCTCTGTGATGGACATCCGCTGTGCTTGTCCAGCTTCAGGCTTCCTCTCACGGCTCGGAGGAGGCTCGTGACAGCAGAAACGCGTGACCGCGCAACGCACCCGTGAACGCGCACGCCGTTTGCGGACGATGAAGGCATTTGGAAAAGGAGGAAGCGAAGAGTTTTCAGCTGAGTCCACAGGAAAGGACGGCCCAGCGGAAACACCGAGCTTTTCAGACTTCTCAAGGGAAATCAGCACCTTCTTCTACGAAATGTTATAGATTGTGCCCATTGAGAAGAAACATCTAATGCACAGATGTCAAAGTCAAGGCCCGGGGGCCGGATCCGGCCCTCCGTGATTCTATCCAGCCCTCCAGATCATTTTATGTTATTAATGACCCGATGTTATCTTAAACTAATTTCAAACTTGTATAATTATGACAAAATATATTTTTATGTAGAGTAAAATATTGAAAGTTATTTAAGGTTTAAGTTGATTTTTTCTGGAATAATATTCCTGCCTTTTTATTATTCATAAGTATGTTAAAAAGTTAAGGTTTTAAAGTTTAAAAAATTATCATTCCGCTAGCTTTATGAACTATTTTAGCATTTATTACGATTTTTATTCTATTTTGGGGTTTATCTTATATTTCAGCTACATGTTAGGTGTTTTGCTTAATTTAGGCTTTTCTTTTTAATTTTTTTTAAGGCTTTTGAAGTTTGGCTTATATTTACACACTATCTGTTATGGCAAATTTAGCCTTTTTCCTTTTTTAGGAGAATTTGAAGTTATGCTTTTTTCAGCCTCATGCTAGCTGTTTGGCAAACCATTTTTTTTTCTTTTTTTTTAGTTTCGCAGGGTAATTTCGCATTTAGCTAATATTTTAGCTGGCTATCAACTTCAGCATTTTCAGCTATCAGCACTAGCATCTTCAGCGGACAAATTCAGCTTACAGCTGAATTAGCATTATCGCAGGTAATGCTATATATCTAGTTCATAATTATGTTAAAAAATTACCATTTTAAAGTTTTAAACATTTGGTTTTAGAGTGTTCTATAAATGTTTATCCTGTTCAGCCCTCAACCTAAACCAGGGGTATTCAAATCCAGGCCTCGAGGGCCGGTGTCCTACATGTTTTCCAACCAACCTTCCATTGAAGCTCCTTATTGG
>NC_050519.1:24173930-24196880 GCF_002922805.2 Oryzias melastigma | reverse complement strand
AGTGTTTTTCTTGTCATCAGTGTACTATGAGGATGCAAAGTTCCGATCATAGTTTTGAGGGATTGTCTCTCAACCACAGAAAATGGTTGCTTGGCTTCACAGACAAAATTTAGCACAAGTCTATAAACCGTTGCCTGCGTTACTCGCCGTGGAGGGATCAATAAATCAGAGGAAGAACATTTTCGCTTTTTGTTGGAATCTACCAACTCTGTGTACTTCATAAGTTTGTTGGGGTGAATCCTCTGTTGACAGAAAAAAATACATAAATTAACATTGAAGCAAAGCTTGTTTTCCCTTACTTAAACAGAGAAGTTCATATAGACGTAATTAGTAAGAATAAATATTTGTCCTGAGATTGAACGTACTGCGCTCAAAACTAGAGCTGCCACAAACGATTATGTCAATAGTTGACTAATCGGTTCGTGTGGCGACCAGATGTAAAACACTCATTTAAACCATCATTAGCTAAGATTAAACAAAACAGTTTAGTAATCTTTTAATGAATCATGCAGCTTTTCTCCTTCATTTGTTTCTGCCATTAAAACAAGACTTAAATCAAATGAGGTAATCTGAATCAACAACAGAAAACTTAATAAAAGCCTGAAATTCTTTTTTAAAACTTTGAACATATATTTAATAAAACATGTACAAATGATTTCAAAAGATAATTGCAGATAGAAACACACTGGGGCCATGACGTATTTGAAAATAGGATATTCCATTACATAAAAAACTCAGATAAATAAAGAGTTTTGAGACATTGTATCTTAAAGGTGGGGAAATGTTTTGGGTTTTTTTTAAGGAGAAAAGCAGAGGGGATGTTATAATGTACTACAGTACTATCATTCTTTCACCATCTACATCCACTGCACATGCGCAGACCCAAACTACTTTATATTTTTCAGTTTACAGGAGAACCCATTAATTGCTGTTTTGTGACTTTAAGTTACATTTAATTGTAGCTTAATGCAGCTAATGTAATGCTACACTTGTAAACTTAGCTCTGGACTTCACTTTTCTTCACTACTTCCCTTTTGGGACTCATAGTTTTCAAATCGTTCCATAACTCTGCAGCAGATCCGTACAGACACACAGCCTCTCTGTCTGCGCGGTGAACGTTTCATAATCCGCTCTTTGAACCGAATGACATGATCGTGGCGCAGAATATGACAGAAGCCTTGGTCGAGTGGTAAATCCGCGCCGTCCTCACGGCGTTTGGTTAGAAGAGCGAAGATTGTGAAACGTTCAATATGCCGACATAGACGAACTGTAGACACGGATCTGCAGCAGATCTTCTAGTTTATCTCCAAACATTTGCATACGATCAATTTAAAACTGGAAACTGCCGCGGCAGAGCTAGCTTAGCTGGACGAAGCTCTCTGTTCAGCGTGACCAAGCTCAGTCACTACATGCTTCGTCTTCAGGTGTTCATGTATCGCCATAGTGCTCCCATGGAGTTCTGTCTTGCAGAAATTACATTAGACAGACACGTTTCCTCTTTATTTTTCTTCTGTTTCCCAGACTTTCCAGATTCACATTAGCATGTTATTGAGCCAACCTGCAACTTCCTGTGACATCACTGCCGCTAACCGACTTAACACAACTGCGCGTGTGTAACAAAGAAAATAGGCGTGTTTGAGATCCCCGGCGCCTCGCCTGCATCGTTGGCGAGACTAAGCTGCTGCAGGAGGGGGCGGAGAAAGGCGCCTGAGATGAAGGGGAACGACGAGACTGTACGAGATCAAGGAGTTGGGGGTTGTCCTTACCATTGTCTGAAAGTTAATAAGCCACTCCTACTAGTATGATTTGTGCTGTTGTGTCTTTTATATTATTTTGAACATATTTTAGAGTAAAACTGTTGATAAAATAGCCGCGGGATTCATTGCATGTGCACTGTCCCAAATAAATAAATAAAATTAAATTAAAGTTAAGTTTTAGAGGCAACAATAACAAATATAACCACAGATTATTTGAAATCTTGTTTATTGTTTCATCAGCGATTCACTACCTTCCAGAAAAAGTAATAAAATACACCGATGTCCTTCATTTAGCGCCAGTTATTTTACACCGAACTACAAGAACTGTGTGGACACCGTTTCCCACAATGCATTGTTTTGTAGTCATCAAGGCGGCATGCAGCCAGCGCAGTACCTATTTTCTGGCTGCGCTGGCTTAGGAAGGCGCCTTGAACCCGCCCCTTTCTCGCGATACTTCGTGACGGCGCACATTTGACATCAGTGCAAGAAACTAACCAACATGCACCGCAATCCAGGCCATCTGCACAGCGCCTGGGGATCTCAAACACACCTAATGAAAGACCCGGCATTAGAAAACGACTCTTCGACGATCAAATTAGTTCTCGACTAATAGCCGATTAGTCGAATAATCGTGGCAGCCCTACTCAAAACCGTGAGCACGTGTACGTGCACATTCATTGTCTTTCACCCAACGCAACTGACAAACTCTACACTCTCATTACGCACATGATTGCTTCATGTAAGACGTCTTAAAAGGTTAAATGTTCATATTGAGCCGAAACTCAAGAGAAACTTACCGCAACATGCTTCAAATGTCGACATTTTTGGGAAGACACAACTGTCGTGTTGTTGTTTTACAGAAAGACTGAGACGTGCTGTGCTCAAGACATGAACTTTATTCTTCTTCTTCCAACATAGCACCCAAGCAACATTGTCCTACAATCCACATGCTAATCCGCCAGCTCCCCCTAGCCCGGGGGTCGGCAACCTGCGGTTCCGGAGCCGCATGCGGCTCTTTAAGCACTGCCTTGCGGCTCATTGGCGCTTTTTCAAAAATGTTTGAAAATGAAAAAAAAAAAGTTGGAAGGAAATATATTTTTTGTCTTAATGCGGTTTCTGTAGGAGGACAAACATGACACAAACATCCTTTACGTTTTCCAGTTGTTGTGAGATGAGTGTAGATGCTTCCACGCCGGCTGAGTCAGCGCGCAATCAAGCGCACACCCTCAATGAAAAGTCAATGCAAACATGCGCACACCAGAATTCCTGCCCATGCGTCTTGAGCGCACGTGAGAGCACGTTGCTACGCAGGTTTTTAAGTCGGGTCGCGAGCTCCACGTACAAATCGGCACGCATTGAGCGCGCGCTGAATCTTCAATCCGGTTCAAGATTTCCACACACAGTCGCGGCAGCTCAGAGATGCGACCAATCAAGGAGCTGGATTTGGGAGCTGCTTGTGGGCGGAGTCTGCTTCAAAGCACAGAAGTGCCAGACGTGATCAAGAAGGAGAAATGAATCATTACGGTTTGTGTCCGGTCAGGTTAATATGACTCCGAGATGAGATGAGCGCTAATGAACAGTAGAAGAAGAATAGAAGAAGAATCTCCTCCCCGCCACTGCGTGCGTGACCGCGCTGCTCCGGTGTGGATACCACCTGCTGAGCGCGGCGATGTGCAGGTCTCATCCACCGGCCGCGTGCGGTGCGTGGCGGGGAGGAGATTCTCCTTCTATTGTATTTTTACTGTTCATTAGCGCTCATCTGCATCTACAACAGGGAGAACCGAAAGTAAAAGTGTTGAAAATCCCCCAAATCTTTCTGAAGACTTTTGTTTTCACAACTCTGTCCTTTTAAATGTCTGACTATAAGACTCACGCGCGCTCCAGACTTGGAGGCCAGGAATTTAGGTGTGCGCACGTTTACACTGACTCTTCATTAAAGGTGTGCGCTTGATTGCGCACCGACGCGGCCAGTGTGGAAGCACCTTAAAGGTGCACGTTACATTTTTGTGATTTTTTCAAATCCTCAAAATAAAATGACATCAAAAATCATATTTCTTTACTGCATTTCTTTAATTTCATCAAAGCAATGAAACAAACTGTAATTCATTCATATTGTAGTGATGGTCTCAGACACGCTGGGCTTGCTGTCGGTCTGGCAGCGCAAGGAATTGTGGGTTACCCGTTCTTTTGCCTGTCTGACTGGAATTGGATTTAAGTTTGGGTTTTCGTCAACGTGTTTTGTTGTCTGACTGTTGAACATTTATGATTTTGTCCTGTTATGTTTGAATTCTTCCTGCACCTGGAGTGAGAATGAGGGAGAGACTGATGACGAGCCCCTCTCCTTGTGTCATTGAGGGATGTCAAAAGAGGGATGTTCATTATGAGGCTATTCGGCTTTTGTCAGCTAGTTTGTCGCTGCATTTCCTCTCAAACTTGTCATGAAAAAAAAAAAGGAGGCTACATGCCGCGAGGACATGCAGCTGGAAAAATAATCGTTTAATCACGGACGTGATTTATAGACACATTCTCCATGTGTTGCCTTCTTTGTAAGTCTTATATAAGACGTTTCAATTTATGCGGCTCCAGACATATTTGTTTTTTGTTGTATTGGTCCAAAGTGGCTCTTTCAACGTTTTGAGTTGCCGACCCCTGCCCTAGGGGCTCCTCCTTTCATGACATTCCCTTGACTCTGGTTTAACCCAACATGGCTAATACCACATCCCCCTTTCTTAGAAAACAAAGGGTAAACTTTGTATTTTCATATAAAACTTAAAAAAAACTAACTTTAGCAGGTTTTCTTTAGAGTAACCTCCACATTTCAGTGATCAACTCAAACTTCTTTTTTTTTTCCAAGCATACTAACTCCATTATAAACTTTTATATTTACAGATTAAGTCTTTCAGGTTTTCTGACCACTCTGCCCGACTGAGTATGGACAGTTTCTGTGATGTTTTCTCCGCAGACTGGTGTCTTGTCGGTTGGAGCTGGAATAGGTGAATCTTCTCCCACAGGTTCTTCAGCACCGACTCCCTCGCTGTTGTTCTGCAGTGACACCAGGTGGTGTCGGTTTCTTCTCAGTGTCCCCTGAGGCCCTTGGATGTAATAAGAGCGAGGAGTCTTGTGTGCAGATATCACTGTACCTTGGGCTTTTGCGTCCGTGACCCAAACCTTTTCTCCAGGAACCAGTGGCTCCAGGTTTCTTGATTTGTGTCTTTTATCAAAGATGTTAGCGTCATTCTGCCTCTTCTCCCTTTCTTTGGCCTCCAATGCGTGGTAGTCAGGCAGAGTCGGATCCAACAGGGACGGAAGGGCAGGAACAGTTGTGCGAAGTTCACGCCCCATTAACAGCTCAGCAGGACTGTAGCCGTTCTGCAAAGGCATAGCTCTGTATGCTAGCGAAGCACGGTATGGGTCAGCTGATTTTTTTAGCAGTCTCTTAACAGTCTGTACAGCACGGTCTGCTTCCCCGTTGCTTTGTGGAAACCTGGGGCTGCTTGTGACGTGCTCAAAGCCATAGCATGCTGCAAATGTCTGAAAATGGCTTCCTGAGAACTGCGGCCCGTTGTCTGTCATGAGAACCTCTGGGATGCAGTGACGGGCAAAAATCGACTACAGGTGCACCACCACAACTGTGGATCGTGTGTGTGAGAGCTGAGCAATTTCCACAAAATGTGAAAAATAATCCACTACGAGCAGATAATCCTTACTGTCCATTGTGAAAAGGTCAGCTCCAAGTCTCTGCCACGGCCTGTCTGGCATTAGTTCTCTCCTGAATGCAGGTTCTGCATTTTAGCACCAAGTCATTTAACTGGTTACTGAGTCCCGGCCACCAAACTGTTTGTTTGGCCCTTTCTCTGCACTTTGTCACGCCCATGTGTCCTTCATGCAGTTTTTCCAACACATCCTTTCTTAGGGTGGATGGGATGACAAGCCTTGTGCCCTGCAGCAGCAGTCCATCGTGCACAGTAAGTACCGCTCTGTCAGCCCAGTACTGTTTCAACACCCCCTGCAGTATCTTTTTGTCTGGCCAGCCATCTCTGCAGTACTCCATTAGTGCAGCACATGCACTGTCCGCTTTCAGATGGTTTCGAAGGTTGCTCAGATAGTCTCCACTAACAGGTAGGTTGCTGATGACAGAGTCCACGTAAATGTTGGTGTCCTCTAGCAAACTTGCTCCTTAATGTGCTCCTGAAACTCTGAGGGGAGCCCGGGACAAGGTGTCTGCTGTCCACAAGTTTTTGCTGGGGACATGTGTGACTGTGGGCTGCACGGTGGTGCAGTAGTTAGCGCTCTTGCCTCACAGCGAGAAGGCCCCGGTTCGACTCCCGGCTGGGACCTTTCTGTGTGGAGTTTGCATGTTCTCCCTGTGCATGCGTGGGTTTTCACCGGGGACTCCGGCTTCCTCCCACCGTCCAAAAACATGCTTCATAGGTTGATTGGTGACTCTAAATTGCCCCTAGGTGTGACTGTGAGAGTGAATGTGTGTGATTGAGGCCCTGAGACAGACTGGAGACCTGTCCAGGGTGTACCCCGCCTTCGCCCTTCAGTAGCCGGGTTAGGCTCCGGCACCCCCGTGACCCCGAAAGGGAAGAAGCGGTCAAGCAGATGAATGAATGGATGAATGTGTGACTGTATAGTTGTAACCCATGAGCCTAATTCTGAATCTTTGAATCCTGGGTGGAAGGTCATCCAAAGCTTATCCTCCAAGCAGACTCACCAAAGGTTTATGATCCGTCTCCAACTCAAATGATCTGCCGAGGACAAAGCAGCTGAACCTTTCACACGCCCATGTTGCAGCCAGAGCCTCTTTCTCTACCTGGGCATATCGTCTCTCTGTTGGTGTCATCGACCTGGATGCGTATGCCACAGGTGCCCACTCAGCATTGCTTTTCTGGAGTAGAACCGCTCCCAGTCCAAAAGAAGATGCATCAGCTGAGATTTTCAGGTCACTGTTTGGATTGTACAGTGTGAGCACTGGCGTGGATGAAAGCTCTTTTTTCAGTCGCTCAAAAGCTGTCTGCTGCTCTGGCCCCCAGTACCAGTGGTTCTTCTTCGACAGCAGATCCCGCAAAACTTTGTCTTTCTCTGCCAAATTTGGAATGAACCGCCCCAACTGGTTCACCATACCCAGGAAACTCCTTAGTTCACTGACGTTAGTTGGTGCATTCATCTCCTGAACTGCGCTCGTCTTTTCTGGGTCTGGCTGTACACCTGCTGCTGTGATGACATGACCCAAAAATTTGACTGTGTGGCATGTGAACTCACACTTATCGATGTTCAGTGTGATGCCTGCCTTCTGTGCTTTCTCCAGCAGCGCATGCAGCCGCACATCATGCTCTTCTTGGGTCTTTCCCCACATCAAAATGTCGTCCATGTGACACAGCACCCCCTCCAAGCCGTTGGTCACTTCGGTCACCATCATTTTCTGAAAATGTTCTGGGGCTGATGCGATGCCAAATGGCAACCGATTAAAGTAGTATCGCCCAAAGGGTGTAATGAAAGTGGTGTATTTGGCAGATTCCTCAGTTAACGGCACCTGCCAGAAACCCATGTTGGCGTCCAGTTTGCTGAAAACTGTTGCACCTGCTAGCATGCCTAGTGTGTGCTCAACAGAAGGCAGGATATATTTTTCTCTGCAGACTGCCTGGTTCATCTTGGTAAAGTCCACACAAATACGTACTGCACCTGATTTCTTTGGGACCACCACCATCCCTGCACACCAGTCAGTGGGATCCTCAATTCTGGTGATGACGTCCATCTTCTCCATGCGATCTATCTCCTCCTTCACTTTGCCCATGAGAGGAAGGGGGACCCTGCGTGGAGTCTGATGAGAGAAGGGCACAGCATCTGGTTGCAGTTTATTAGAATACGGCCTCCGTACCAGACCAAGACCGCTGCACAAACGTGGATATTGTTGTTTCACAGTCTCAATGGTGATGTTGTTGACTCTAGACACAAGCTGAAGCTGTTTTATAGCTGGTAACCCCAGCAGGGCAGTGTGAAGACCTTCCACCACATAGACGTCTTCTGTGGCTGACTTTTTGTCACTGCAGAGTGTTTCTTTTGCCACTCCCAGGACGCGAAGCACGTTGCCTTCTGGTCCAAACAGCTGTCGCTTTGGTTTTTCCAAGTGCTTCAAATCTCCATCCCCAGTTATTTTATGATACACATCAGCTGGCAGGGCAGTAACATCTGCGCCGGTGTCTATTTTGAAGCACACTTTGTTTTGTCGCACTTGAAGCTGCACCGACCACGGGTCTGCACCAGCATTAACAGATCCCAGAAAAAAGCTCTCTTCCTCTGTAGTCACTGCATTCACTGACTTTGTGTAGTTTCTGCACACTTTGCCATAATGTCTTTTTTTCCACATATGTGACATGCGACTTCTTTTGCAGGACATTCTGTTTTTGCATGTGAGGGCATCTTTCCGCATCTTTTGCAGGCTTGTTTTTGTGCATGTGACGGTTGTGCATTTTGCCTGAACTTGGTCTGTGTTTGTGGCTGTGCTTTGGGCTTGGTGTAAAATCTGGGCTTTCTGTAGTTCTTAGCATGAACAGCATTGACATTGGAGCATTTAGCACTGTTTTCTCCCCGTAAGTCTGACTGCTGCCTCCTAACTTCTTCAGATTGTCTTGCTTTTGTGATGGCAGTGTCCAGGGTTAGTCTATCATCTAACTGTAGCTTTTCAGACAGCGCAACATTTTTCAGGCCGACCACTAACCTGTCACGGATCAGCTCATCACGTAGCTGCCCATAGTCGCAGTGTTCAGCTAATCTATAAAGCGCAGTGATGAAGGAATCAACGGTTTCTTCCGGTTGCTGCACACGCCGATAAAACTTGGCTCTTTCGTAGATTGCATTCTTTTTGGGCACAAAAAATGAGTCCAACCCGGCTTTGACCGATGCATACTGCTTCTTTTCATCCGCCGTTAGCGCTAGCCCTCTTAGCACGTCTTCGGCCTCGTCTCCCATGCAATACACCAGCGTGTTTACCTGGTTCTCTTCAGGCGTCGCGCTTAGGTTGCTTGCGAGCCGAAAGTGCTCGAAACGTCTAATCCATCGCTCCCACTCTTGTGGTTTTGTGAAGTTGAAGGACTCTGGCGGTTGTATGGTGAACGTAGCAGTCAGTGTAGCCTGCGGCGCCGCCATTTCTCCGTCTGCCATCTGTTTTCCGTATGGTGCTCCGGCCGGCTTTTTCCTTTTTTTTTTTCTTTTCTCAGTCAATCAGCATCCCGCTTCTGACACAACTGTCGTGTTATTGTTTTACAGAAAGACTGAGACGTGCTGTGCTCAAGACGTGAACTTTATTCTTCTTCTTCCAACATAGAACCCAAGCAACATTGTCCTACAATCCACACGCTAATCCGCCAGCTCCCCCTAGGGGCTCCTCCTTTCATGACATTCCCTTGACTCTGGTTTAACCCCAACATGGCTAATACCACAACAACTCGCACCGCATTGCATAACTCGTCTCTTTCGTGCAATGCAGGATAAACATGATCTGCCGGCCCCGGCTGAGAATCGCCATCGTCCTTTGTCCCCATTGTTTAGAGGAGTGACCTGCCTGTGCGCCTCCTCCCGCGGATAGGTTTTGTGTCCAGTCACGTGACTATCTGGCTTCATATGATTGGTCACAAGGAGTCACATGACGGTAAGGAGCTGGGAGAAGTTTCTCCGCCACCACAGGATCATTTTTACATTATTTTTAGAGCTGTTAGGCGATTAAAATTTTGAATCGCGATTAATCGCATTGTCGTGAGTTAACTCGCAATTAATCGCAAATTAATATGTGACCTTCTTTAAGGAAAAAAATGTGGAATTTAACAGTTCAACAGTTTAACAATTTAACAGTTCTACATTAATTATGAAAACAAGAATGACAAAATTAATAGTTTTCATCAGAAATACTTTATTTTGTAACATTGTATTGAGATAAACTTTCTTAACAATAAAAGGCTGTAACATAAAATGCCTAACAAAAGCCCAAGTGCAAGTGAAGGGCATTTTAAATTCAAAACTTCAATCAACGTTCAGTAAAATAAAATACTGGGGCTGGATCACGCTCAAACCTCCAGAAGATTTAAAACGTCCCCCGGTGCGCTTGCAGTTCGGAACGTCGGGGGTCTGCAGCTCTCAGGACGGGGTGCGGACTCGATCCGGTGTGGTGCCAAAGTAGTTATCCCTTGCCACGATTTGTGACTAGTTGCAGGAGCGCGCATAGGCTCCGTCAGCGCTGCTTTGAAACTTTAAAGCTTACAAAGGTGGCGGATCATCACAATGGTGCCTATTTTTGGGCTCTAGAGGTTGTTTGTTTGTGTGTTTGTTTGTTACTGTGTGTGTGTTTGTTTGTTTGTCTGCGTGCTTTTTTTCATTATAAAATGAGCTCTGTCTAATTGATTTAACATTACGCAATAGGCTACATGAAACAGACGTAGAAACATTTGATAAAGGACAGATTATACAATCTTCATTCATTCAGTTTTTTTCAGTTTTTGGACAGCCGTGGTATTGGTATTGCTATTGCTATATATATGGTATTTGCTATTGATCTTGCCATTCTCAACCTTTTTGGAAAATAGAACTACTATGACCAGCAGGAGAGAGACATCTTTCCTTCCCACACCCAGCACCTTTCCATGCTTTTTCACACGGATGTCCCGATTAAAAACTATCCGTTTGTCTGGCTCTTTTTGTTATCCATTCAGTGCAAATACACCATTTAGTTCATTACAATTTGAGGGTGAAATGATAACAGATCGGTTAAAAAAAACGGTGTCGCTCTTAGGTGGAAGGTGTCTCCATGATTTCGCAGTGCTGGATGCTTTGAAACGATGACGCTGCAAAAAGGGCACGCCCACCACGTCAATCAAAAAACTAAACTTCTAGATCCAACACCTAACAAGACAGTTCTCTCAACCGTTGTACTGTATTATTAACATCATTTTTACATCCTTCTCATACAGAAAATGTGATTTTAGACAGGATCGAGTATATTTGAAGCTTCTACAGAAAACTGGAGGGGGGAACACTTTCTGGCAGCTGGATTTCAGGTCTGATATAATGTGTTCCCTCCCCCTAAGAAAGTCAGCAACTATTGTACTGTATTATTAACATCATTTTTACATCCTTCTCATCCAGTAAATGTGATTTTAGACAGGATTGAGTATATTTGAAACTACTACAGAAAACTGGAGGGGGGAACACTTTTTACCCATTCCTCATCGACCATGGTCACACATAGCTGTGGACTTCATAATGGATTTGCCTCTGTCCCAAGGTAACACACTATCCTCTCTGTTGTTGTTCGTTTGTCCAAAGGATGTCTTCTTATCCCTCTACTAAAGCTGCCCACGGCTATGGAGACCGCCAAAGAACTATTGACTCACGTCTTCTGCTATTATGGGTTACCGGAGGACCTATCAGATCGAGGACCACAATTCACGTTCCGGGTTAGGTGGTAGCTGTGCAAGGGGCTAGGAATTAATGTTAGCCTCATCCCCGGATATCACCCCCAGTCCAACGGTCAGGTTGAACGCCTAAACCAAGAGGTCACTGGGCTCCTGCAGTCATACTGCAGTCGACACCAGGAGGACTGGAGTCGGTTTTGGTCTGGGCAGAATATGCCCAGAGCTCCCTAAAGAAAACCACCACAAGACTCATACCTTTCCAGTGTGTGTTGGGGGTCCAGCCAGCATTCTTCCCAGTGGCTCTGTGGTGGACAAATTGTTCCGACGGTGTGACGCAACATGGAGAGTGGCCCACATACAACTCCAACACGCCATCCACAGATCTCAAGTCCAGGCTGATCGACACCGTCATGAAGGTCCACATCTTGTCCTGGGTCAATGGGTCTGGCTGTCCACCCGGGATCTTCGCCTGAAACTGCCCTGTCGCAAACTCAACCCCAGGTTCGTGGGTCCTTTTCAAATCTCACGTGAAATCATTCCAGTGTCCTTCCGCCTTAGGCTGCCACCTGAATACTGGATTTCACCCACGTTCCACATCTCCCTGCTCAAGCTCTCCTCTGGACCACTCGACGCTTATAGTGGACGTAGAGGAGGCATACCGCGTCAATGAAATCCTGGACTCCGGAAGGGGCCAGAAGATCTTCCTCTAGACCAAAGAGGTCTAGAGGAAGACCAAAGAGGAGGTTTATGGATGCAGTGAATGAAGACATGAAGGTGGCTGGTGTTAGAGTGGAGGATGCTGAAGACAGGCTTAGATGGAGGAAACTGATTCGCTGTGGCGACCCCTGAAGGGAAAAGCCCAAAGGAAAAGAAGAAGAAGAAGAAGAATGAGAAGAAACATCATTTTCATTAGTTCGATATTTATTACCCTAAAATGAAGACAATAACAACGGTATCCCAAAAAACAAACATTAGCCATGTCAATAGCAGATAAATTTTCAGCTTTTTCCACATTGACATGTTGACAGTGACGTCTCCTCCTCTTCACTACTCATGATGTTGTTCTGAGGTGTTCAATTCTTCCTCTAGTCTAGTTCTACATGCAGTTCTGCAGGTCACTTGGGGGTCTGATCATCCAATATGAATTGTATCAGGAACAACAAATTATATAAATGGAATAGTTAAAGTCCCATTCCAGTGAAAATCACGTTTTTCTGGGTTCCTGTAGCATTTTTTCTCATGTTAGAAGATAAATAAAATTAAGATTAACATTGTATTCTGAGTAGTTCTTTATTCAAATTGTTGTGAATCGGGAGCAGATGAAAAAATGGCCATGGAAAAGGCAGTGACAAAGGTACTACGGGGGGGGGGTCCACCACATCCCTGCTCCACTCCATTCCAATGCATCCACTTACAGACAAATAAATCCAGAAACATTTTTCTTTTCCTCATCTGAGCTGGAATCTGGATCAAACTATAGGACTAGATGGCTTTGCCCACAACTCAGAGATAATTTTCTGACGAACTCTTGCCGCTCTGCAGAAACTGTCCTAGCAAAACTACAGAGGTTTGTTTGATTTTACCTAAAAACTGTGTAACCCTAGTTAAAATACCACTGGGAATGTTACTTTGATAAATCAAAAGGCTTTAAAATGAATTGTTACACCCGTACTGATGACCACCATCAGCAAAAGGTGACCCAACACTCATCAATGAACAGGACGGTTTACCATTGCTGGAGCAAAAGGTGACCCAACACTCATCAATGAACAGGACGGTTTACCATTGCTGCATTGTCCAGGTCACATGGTCTTGTGTTCACTGAAGTGGTATAGGCATTGTCTGTATATTCACACTACTAGTCAAAACTGTGGGATCACGTAGAAATGTTTCTGTTTTTAAATTAAGATAACTTTATACTAATCAGAAATACATGCATACACTACATTGTAAGTGTGGTAAAGGAGTAAATAAGGACTTTTCTATCTGCAGATGTCTGTTTTTTGGTACTTTATCTACTTTGGTGACCAGAGGCCTATTTCCAGCAGCTATCACTCCTGTGTTCTGATGGTATAATGTGTTTGCTCATTGTGTCAGAAGGCTAACACATGATTAGAAAACGCTTGTGCAATCATGTTAGTGCAGCTGAAAAGAGTTTGACTGGTTAGAAAAGCTATAAAGCTGAGCTTCTTTTGTAGGTTGAGTATCGGAGCATCACATTTGTGGAATCAATTAAATGCTCAAAATGTCCCGAAAAAGAGAACTTTCATGTGAAACTCAGAAATCTATTGTTGTTCTTAGAAATAAAAGATTTTGCATGAGAGAAACTGCAAAAGAAACTGAGGAATTCCTTCAATGGTGTGTACTACTCTCTGAGGTCAGATGAATCTGCTTGTGACTGCGCCGCTGACTGCTGCAGTACCCACCGTCTCCCATTGGGTGGCGCTGTGGGTCTTAACTTTAATGCCTCCCGCTACCACAGAAGAAGAGGCTTAGCAGGCAACCTTCGTCCACTTACAAAACAGCCGCTGAGCTCCAGAAACTCTCCGAACCGCGACAGCTCAGACACCTGCTGTGTCGCGGAGAATGGGGCTCGACAGGTTCTGTAGTCCGAACAGTTCGGAACCTTTCTGGGTGAGTAATTTTTTGTGTCGTCTCCTAAAAACTAAGTCCGAAGTTGTTAGCGAACCGGCGCGTGCTCAGGTACCCGGCAAGTTCGGTTCCGTTCAGGCTTCGTGCCCCCGGGGGCTTCTCCATGACAACCGATCGATGAAGCCAGAGTTCCGAACCATGGTACCGTGACGCAGGATAGACTCAGAAACGTCATTTATTTTTAGCTTGTTTTTTCGTCCGAACCCGCTCCGGGACCCGAGTTTAAGGTTTCTGAACACAGCGTGACTGTTCAGGCGGGACGAACACGACCAGAACCGACTAGAAGTAACGCTGTTTTATGACGAAAACATTCTTTATTAAGGATAATCCCAGTGTTATTCCACCTTCTGGTCCGGAAAGAGAACGAACCCGACCTTTGTGAAAAACAAAAACCAGACTTGTTCCGGAACGCATTAATACAGGTCTGACCCCAGTATGTATGTATGTGCGTTTGTTTGACATCTTAAGTCCAAATGTGGCACGTGCAGTTCTGTGGCTGTCATGATCCCACCTTCAAGTCAGGACCCCTGCTGACAGCAGGCTTTCATTAGCATACAGACCCTGAATGATTATTAACGCAGCACTTCTTACAGAACCCAGTGTGTACTTTCACTGATGAATGAAACCCTTTCAGGACAAGATTTTTTTCTCTTTTGTAATTTCATTTATTTATTTGCTATTGATCTTGCCATTCTCAACCTTTTTGGAAAATAGAACTACTATGACCTGTCTGCTATATGAAACAGATAGGTACGTATTCAGACAAAAAGGCATTAAAATCATTAAAAGAGACTGAAGCTCAAAATCCTGAAGTGAGTTGCAAAAGTTGATATGTTCAAGTCAAGCTACTATCCATTAGATGTGTCAAAGTCAAGACCACCGGGTAATTCTGTCTGGCCTTATAGATCATTCTATTTTATTATTATTAATGGCCCAATGTTATCTTGCGCTTATTTCTAACTTATTTAATTTTGACAAAATGTATTTTTATGGAGAGTAAAATATTGAAAGTTATTTAAGGTTTAAGTTGATTTATTCTGCCTTTTTATTATTCAATTTATGTTAAAAAGTTACAGTTTTCAAGTTTTAAAAATTAGCATTATGCTAGCTTTTTGGACTATTTTTTTCTTTCATGACAATTTTTTTAGGCCACTTTGGAGTTTAGCTAATATTTCAGCTAAACGCTAGCTGCTTTGTGTAATTCATGTTTTTCAGGCTGTTTTGGAGTTACGCTAATGTGTACACGCTAGTTGGTTTGGGTAATTTAGACTTTTTTCAGTTTTTTTAGGATATATTGATATTTAGCTAATATTTCAGCTACATGCTAGCTGTTTTTTTTTTTTTTTACTAATTTAGGCTTTTCTTTTTACGTATTTTAGGCTGCTTTGGAGTTACACTAATATTTACACGCTAGCTAGTTTGGCTAATTTAGGCATTTTTTCAGTTTTTTAGGCTATTTTGAAGGTGAGCTATTTTTTTCAGCCAGCTGCTAGCTGCTTTGGCTAACCTAAAGTGTTTTTTTAGGATAAATTGGCATTTTGCTAATATTTTAGCTGGCTATCAACTTCAGCGTTTTCAGCTGTCAGATTTAGGGTTTTTAGTTATCAATTTCTGCATCTTCTGCTATCAATACTATTATCTTCAGCAGCCAAATTCAGTTTACAGCATTCACACTAGCATTATCGTTGGTAATACTATATATCTAGTTTATAATTATGTTAAAAAGTTACAGTTTTAAAAATGTAGTTTTAGAGTGTTCAATAAATGTTTATCCTGTTTGATCTAAGGGGTGTTTCGGATTTTGGCCCCTTGTGTGATTGAGTTTGACAACCTTGATCTATTTGTCTGTATGTAACACCCCCTGACTTTGTGTTTCATGGTTAATTGTTCTGTATACTGTTTGTATGCTATTTCTTTCATTAATAAAAATAATAAAACTACTGTGACCTTTTGACCTTCTCTCCTTTTATTCCAGGATTGGAGCCGTAGTTGGAACACGTCTAATCCAGACTTGACTCCATGCTTTCAAAACACTGTGCTGGTGTGGGTGCCATGCTTCTACCTGTGGATCTGTGCCCCTTTCTACCTTATGTACATGCGCAGCCACAATCGGGGGTATATATGTATGAGTCACCTCAACAAAGCAAAAACGGTAAGACATTATTTCAGGATTATTTTTAATGTTTTTACATCATTTCTATCAGTTTCTTCTGATTAAGTCCCACTCCGATCATCCGAGTTTCGATCTATTTTCAAATAGTTCCCAGTGGTCTTTTGATTATGATTATGACGTTAGACTAAATAGAGTTTATGCGATTTGTACTTGTTAAAGGTTCAGAAAGGAATACATTTGAATTTTTTTTGTTTTTTTGGCAGCTCTTGTTTCAGGATTATTACAGAAGGCATCAATACAACAAAACTTGAACAAGAATCATAAATAAAAATAAAAACACAACTGAGAAAAAAGAATTAATTAAGGAGAAGTCTATGAATATTGGGTAGACCGGCATGATGCAGTTATAACCACACTAAATTAGAAAAAAAGACAGTTGTTTTCTAGGACTTAGTTTCCTGACAAAGTGGCAGAAGTTTGTTAGAGATTATCCTCTAAATTGTGGACAGAGCTGTCATGGAGCCCCCCCCAATACAGACTCTCCTGCTAGCTTACAGTCCTTCACACCCAAAACCTGACATTATGAAAATCAGAGCCGTACAGTTTTGATCCAGATTCCAGCTCAGATGAGGAAAACAAAGACGTTCTTGGATCTATTTGTCTGACAGCGAATGCACCAGATTGGACTGGAATATTTCTACATCACAATTACAGTCTTTTTCCAACAGCATTTTTTTCACCGTCTCCTGATTCACAAGGATTTTAATAAAAACACATACTCAGAAACTCAGATTTTTTTCCTATTTTTCTTTATACATGTCCTCCATCATCAGAAAAATGCTACAAGAACATGTTGAAAACGCAATTTTCATTGGAGTGGGTCATTACATTTGTTTTTATATCTACAGAAGAGCCAAAATAAAGAACAATTTAATCCACTGTAAGCTTTTACACCATGCTAAGGTGTGGCTTTTGTTAAATGATTTTTCGTTAACTTGGACTAAAAGTTGTTAATCTTGAAGAGAAACAGTTGGATCACATTAAATATAAACTCCAGCATAATTTTAGGTTTTTTTTATGTTTAAAGTAATACTTGCAATGAACATAAAACTAGAATGAGCTCTGAAATTATTTTTCTAAAGAGAGTAAAATGTATTATAAATAGCTTTTACTCATCCTCTCTTCATCTCAGACTCGAACCAGGGAACAAAAATTGAAACGAATAATACTCAAACATGAGGGAAAAAATTAGCCCTTTAACGCAGGAGTTCCAGTGTTTTTGTTCTTTGATTTACTGTAACAGACGAGCCGCTTTTCTCCTTAACGGTTGAAATTTTACAGTATGTTAAAAAGTTACAGTATGTTAAAGGTTTTGTGTCTAAGCGTCACCTACGACGCCTCAGGTGTTAAAGGGCTAATTGTGCATCAGATTGAACAAAAAAGAGAGCCCAATACTCATCAATTTAATGAACGTCTTAATAAAAACATTTGTTTACTGAGCAGTAATGCTGACTCAGCTGTGTGTATAGCAGCAGCCAGCTGTTAAATGAATTCTTCTGTTTGTTCTTTGGTTGGGTTTCTCCACTGCTTGTTATTATTTTTATAATCCTGTTTAAAGACCTGCTCTGATGAAAATGGGGTTTTTAACGTGTTAAAGCATTTTTCTGATGATGGAGGATATGCTAAACACTTTTGTTGCACTGCTAATGTTAGCTTGAGGTTGTGAGAGGTTGGAAGCCAGCATGATGGCGGGTAAACAGATGGATGATGGGAAGTAAGGGAAGGCTTACTTTAATTTTTTACATATTTAAACCTTTTAAAACCATAACTTTTTAAACTAATTATGAACTAGATATACACCATTACCTGCAATAATGCTAGTGTGAATGCTGGAAGCTGAATTTGGCAGCTGAAAATGCTGAAAAACGTTGATGGCCAGCTAAAATATTAGCTAAATGCCAAATTACCCTAAAAAACTAAAAGAACAACAAAATGTTAACCAAAGGAGCTAGCATGCAACTGAACTATTAGCTAATCTAAAAATTTCCTTTAAAAAAAAAAAACTGAATAAAGCCTAAATTATCCAAAACAGCTAGCATGTAGATGAAATATTAGCTAAACTCCAAAATAGCCTAAAAATTCTTAGTAAATGCCAAAATAGTCCAAAAAGCTAACAGAATGCTAATTTTTAAAACTTTAAAACTGTAACTTTTCAACATAATTCTGAATAATAAAAAGACAGGAATATTATTCCAGAATAAATCAACTTAAACCTTAAATAACTTTCTATATTTTACTGTCCATAGAAACAGATTTACTCAAAATTATTCAAGTTAGAAATGAGCTCAAGATAACATCGGGTCATTAATAACAATAAAATAAAATGGTCTGACTTTGACACGTGTCCTAGAAAATGACCCCGGTTCATAGATTTTTTTCTAAAACAGCATCATCTTAATGAAAAGACCTCCTAAGAATGATTTTACCGGAATAGATCAGAAGATGATCGCAGTGAAAAGAAAAAGTGAAGGATTCCAGTCTGAAATGGACTGTTCTGTTTTGGTCTCTGGAGGATTTTCTGGACAGTCAGTTTCTCCTTTTCTCCTCCAGGCTGTAGGTTTTCTGCTGTGGATCATCTGCTGGTTGGATGTCTTCTACACCTTCTGGGAGAGGAGTCACAGCAGTAACATCACAGCTGCTGTCCACCTCGTCAGCCCCACCCTCCTGGGCCTCACCATGGTCAGCACGTTTCTGTTTGAGCGCTGTTCTGAAATGATTCCTGCTTTTTAGAAATAGTAAATTCAAAGAAACTAATGACATGTGCCTTATTTTAAGATCCCTTCTGCTTCATACCTGGTCAGGTTGTTGGAATGCTCAGTGAAATGTGTGGTGTTGAACCACAGTTGCGTATTTGCTGAGCAGTTTGCAAATGATCTGCAAATGTGCTGTTGTGTGTCTGCAGCTGCTGGCCACCCTGATAGTCCAGTATGAGAGGATGAAGGGCGTGCAGTCGTCTGGAGTCATGCTGATCTTCTGGCTGCTGGCTCTGCTGTGCGCCACCGTCACCTTCAGGTCCAAAATCCTGCAGGCTCAAGACCAGGTCAGACCTTTGGCAGCGGGAGTCAGTCACACCTATGGACTGTATGTAGAGAACTGGACTCAGTGACTCCTCTTCCCTGTCCTTCCAAACAGGAAGTACCTGCTGGCTCCCAGAAGCCAAAATCCCATAGACTTCTATAGAGAAATAGACAATTGTTACTCAGTCATAATAAATATTCTTTTTCTGATACCTTCTTTAACATCTCCCTGACAATCCGCTTGTTTAACGATATTATTTCTGTAGTTAAAGTTACTCAAGAGATAAAGGGATGCCTTCATAAAAGCAGGTGGTCTCATGTTCAAAGTTTGAAACGGGGTGTGGCCTTCCATCAAGTTCACTCCTGATCATGGGAAGTGGTTGCCATAGAAACATTGATTCAGATCAACTCGGCCCAATCACTGTTTAGTGACGTCTGGCTCCAACATGGCGGCGGCTGTATTGCAAAAAATGGTGACTGAATTGACTTCATTTTGTTCACGCTGGAAGTAAACCGTTTTCTATTGGTGATGTCACAGTCACTCGGTCCAGTTCTCTGATACAGTCGATGGTAAACGTCAATGAATGAAGTCCGTAAAAGCTTTGGATGTGTGACTGCCTTCAGATAAAGCTGGGGTGCGTTATCGGAACGCCACTCACCTGTTTGTCCTTTCAGCCCGAGTCAGTGAGTGTGTGGAGGTACACCACCTTCTACATCTACTACACCCTGCTGCTGCTCGCTCTCATCCTGTCCGGCCTCAGCGACCAGATGCCTCTCTTCTCTCAGGCTGTCAAAGACTCGGTGAGACCCCCCGCCCCAGTCTTCTGCTTGTGCCACGATGAGACATTTTTCTTTGGCTTTAGACCAGGGGTCCCCAAACTACGGCCCGCGGGCCGGATCCGACCTGCCTCCACATTTGGTCTGGCCCCCCACACACTATCAGAAACGCAGGTCGAGACCCAAATAGAACGTGACTTTTTATTCCACCCCTCTGCAGTCTGAGCTATGATGTGAGAGGATAGAATATTTGTTGGTTTAATTGTGATTCACTTTTTCTTTTACACCATAGTGATCCATTTTTCTTCTGAAAGTTATATTCTAGTTGGAACACTGAATAATCTCCATCAAACTAATATATCATCTTGATTCCCGTAACTATAAAGCTATGCTAGAAAAATGCCTTCTTTAAATGTTTTCTGAAAGGCTTTCACTGGGGAATCAACAAATATATTCACGTCTGAGCTCTTCCTTTCAGCTAGAATTCTAGATGTCCAATAAATGGTTTCCCCCAAACATATTTCTTTATACAACCTTAATTGATGATTGTCTTTATGCAACGTCATTCCATAACTAACCTGTTATTCTAAAACTCAGCCCCCCCCCCAGACTAGAAAATAGTAAATCTGCAATGGAAATACAAATAATGATTCTCACAATATATGTCAGATAAAGAGGCATATGCTTGTCCTGGTGTATTTTTCCCTTATAAGTAAGAATCATGATTTTCTAGGTTTAGATGATTTTTTTTGTTTGTTTCTTTAATACATCTTTAAAACAGGATCAGTTTCAGCACATTTTCCTTTTACATTTCTTATTTACCTTGTTACATTTAAGCAACTTGTGAGCTTTTGCATTTTCAGCAAATCCCTTCAGCAGTTAAACTCATCTGCCTCTAAGTCACTATTTTCAGCAAAAAGCTTCAGCATCTTCAGCGACTACTTGCAGCAAAAAGCATTCACACTAACATTATCACAGGCAGTGAAACTTCACTAATTTAAACTTGATTAAATACCAGAAACTATTGAAGGACAGAAGCTGCACAATTCATTGAAAGTTTAATAAACCATCATGTTTGTTTTTAGTTAGTTTAAAGCTAATGATGGTTAAGATCTGTGCTTTACATCCACTTTGTGCATGACCTGATTAGTCGACTAATCAGAAAAATAATCGGTGATTAGTTGACTTTTAAGATAATCGTCTGTATCGTTTTTCATGATATTTTGAAGTCTAGCTATTTTTTTCAGCTACATGCTCGGTGTTTTGGATAACTGAAGCCTTTTTTTTTGCGTTTTTTAGACTAATTTTGCATTTATCTAATATTTTTGTTGGCTATCAGCTTCAGACTTTTCAGCTATCAATTTCAGCATCATCAGTGGCCAAATTCAGCTTCCATCATTCAGACCTGCATTATCACAGGTAATGCTATATATCTAGTTCATAATTATTTTTATTCCATACGTTCTTTTGAACATCTATAGCTCTTCAGCTGTTTTATTTTTTTAGCTATTAAAATATTCAGCTCTTTCTATGCTTGCTTTGTTGACTGTTTAGGCAGTTATTAAGGATTTCTAGGCTATTTTGGGGTTAGGCTAATGTTTTAGCCTCAGATTAGCTGTTTTGGCTAATTTAGGATTTTTTTAGGCTAATTTGGTGTTTAGCTAATATTACAGCTACATCCTATCTGTTTTGGCTAATTTAGGCTTTTCTCCATTCTCTCACAAACTAGGGATGTAACGATTCAGTCAAGCCGTGATTCAATTTACAGTTTTAAAGGCATGATTTTTTTTTTTCTCAACAAATTAAATTAAAGGTATTTTAAGGCCAAGTATGTTTTCTTTTTGTCCCTCACATCAAACTCTGTTTTCCTGCTAACAGAAAGGTTTCACTACAAATAGACAATTCTAATTGATACTGAAATGATCTCAGATTCTTTCATCCTCGGTTCATTCTGTGCTTCATGTGATGGACCGCTCCACGTGATCATGAAACAGAAATGAATCATCGGTTTGTGTCCGGTTGGATTATTATGACACCCTGACAAACATTAAAGGAACAAAAACCCTGGAGAAAGATTTGAGAGATTTTCACTCCTCTGACGTTTTGCTCCGAGGTTCTCCTTATTGAACAGGGAAAATACAATAGAAGAAGATTCTCCTGCTGATACCTGTGTGAGTGCTGCTCTGGTGTGGATACCACCTGCTGAGCGCACGTTCATAAACCCGCGTGTGTAAGCACCTGGAACCGGGTTGAACCTTCAGCGAGCGCTCAGTGCGTGCCCCATGTGTGCGTAGAGCTCGCCACCTGACTTAAAAACTTGGGGAGCAATGGGCCTCCAGGAATTCTGGTGTGTTTGCAATGATTTTCATTGAAAGTGTCCGCTTGGTTGCGCAGTGTAAGCCCACACACACTCACACATAGGTGCGCACCCCCACACACACCCTCACCTGCATGGAAAGCTGCATCCATTTTTTTATTTTCTGCATCGATGAACATGTTGACGAGGTTGAATTGTTTTTTTTTACCGATTCCTGAAGAATCGTTTTATCCTTATTACTTACAGCTACAGGTCATTAAAAATCCTTGCATTTCAATAAATCACATGACTATGCAAGTAAACATAACACAATTTCCAGAATTGATCACAGCATTTGCAGATCAATGATCAAGATTCAAGAAACGTCAATAAAATAAAAGCAGAGGGTTTTTCATTAAAAAAAAAATCACAATTCAAGTATATATATATATATATATATATATATATATATATATATATATGGCTGGGTGGCTCAGTGGGCTAGGTGAAGGGCTGACACACAGAAGCCCAGGGTTCGATCCCCGGAGTGTCTACTGATCCCCACCCAGATTGGGTCCTTAGTCAAGACCCTTGACCCTGCTGCCTAACTGGGTCCCTGTGCCCCTCAAGTACAGGGTTGTGTCAGGAAGGGCATCCGGTGTAAAAACTCTGACAAATCATTGATGAGAAACAGTGGGGGATGTTACACTGTGGAGACCCCGAAAGGGATAAGCCGAAAGTGAACTACATGTATGTATATATATATATCTATATATATATATAAATATAAATAAAATTACCAAAGAATAATAATTATTTTCATTCCATTAGAACAATCATTAATAATCTCTCAACTGAAAGATCTGGAGGA
>NC_050519.1:24099202-24173747 GCF_002922805.2 Oryzias melastigma | reverse complement strand
CTGGGTCCCTGTGCCCCTCAAGTACAGGGTTGTGTCAGGAAGGGCATCCGGGGTAAAAACTCTGCCAAATCACTGATGAGAAACAGAGGGTGTTGTTACGCTGTGGCGACCCCGAAAGGGATAAGCCGAAAGTGAACTACATGTATGTATATATATATATCTATATATATATATATAAATAAAATTACCAAAGAATAATAATTATTTTCATTCCATTAGAACAATCATTAATAATCTCTCAACTGAAAGATCTGGAGGACATGAAGATAGAAGAGATGAAAGATGGTTGCAGTGTTTTCCTCATGGAAGGTTTTCTTTTTTTTTTTTTTTTACAGATTCATTCTGTGTGGTTTTTGCATGTTTTTTTAATGAAATGTTAAACACTGCACTGTGTTCTGTGTCCTGGTTGCCTGCTGACCTTACCAATGCGTTCAGCTTCCCACGTTTACAGAAATCTGTGATTAAGCATATTTTGGTTTTCATGCTATAATCCTGGAATAATTTTTCTTTGAGGGTTTGAGCTTTGAAAAATTAAAAAAGAGAGAAAAGTGTGAAGAGGTTCATGTCTGTCTGAAAACAGTAGATAGTGTTTAGTGAGGAATTTTTCTGCCTTAAAATCTCTGTGATCCTACTTCACAGATATCACCTACTGCAAGATATGTTTTGATAAATGCAGAAATGCTGAACCGATTGAAGCTTTGAGTTGGTTGATGATCCTCTGATTGTGTGTGCAGAACCCCTGCCCTGAGCCCGGAGCATCATTCCTCTCCAGGATAACCTTCTGGTGGATCAGCGGGTAAGCACACACTCAGCATCCCGGGGTCATCCCTGGTCATTGGGATTTCTCATAAGAATAAAGAATTTCTTGACATAATGAGGCTTTCTTCAGAGCACCTCTGGGCTTAGCTCCTGTGGATGTGATTTTCCATTCTTCTGTGGACATGGGAGACTTGGCTTGTGTTTAAAACAGTCTTCATTTTTACATTTGTTACAGTTTGACCATGTGTGTCACCTAGAAGGTCGTACCCGAGCAGGTTTAGCACACTTGTGAGGGCTGGTGGCTGAAACACCAGCATGGTGGGATTCTGTTGGAGGACGTTCTCATAAATATTTCTTTTCTCTAACCTGTAATCATTATTTATCTGCTGCAGCCAACGGTAGAAGGTTCCGGTGGTGAGGGTGAACAGGTGTTTGATATCTGTTTTACTTTAATGAGGAGCTTTCTAAAGACCTCAGCAGTTCAGAGCTGCAGGTCCACAGGCTGCTGGCCTGCCCTTAATTCCTGGGATTAGTCTGCACCGTTCTCATTTCAGGTCAAAGTTTCAGATAAAATTCAGCCTGAGCTGAGATGAAAGCTCATTTCCACCCGTGTGATAGCATAAGGACCAACGTGTAGAAGAAGGGGTTCTTTTCTCTGAAGAAATGAGTTCACAGCCTTTCACCATCAAAACCAGAGAAGTAAAGAAAGATCTGGGTGTTAGAATAGCTTTGATTATGAAGTGTTTCTCTCAGATAGAAACTTGTGTTCCCATGGCAACTTATCTTGCAGCTAAAACACAGTGAACTCTTTGTTGCATCAGCATAGAAATGTGTTTCATCCAAACAGATCAGAGAGGCAGCAGACCTCCACCAGGATGTGATGCTCTGCAACATCAGCTTTACATCTGAAGTCAGAAATGAGAGGCACATATCTTTGTGGAGTTCCTTTCACCGTGCAGAGCCAGTCTGAAGCTGCTCCTTACTGCTCTGTCTCTTTCAGGATGATGGTGTCTGGGTACAAGCGCCCCCTGGAGGAGAAGGACCTGTGGTCCCTGAACCCCGAGGACCAGTCCCACTGCGTGGTCCCACAGCTGCTGCGCCGCTGGTCTGCAGAGTGCCACAAAGTCAAGAGGTCAGAGGGAACGTGAGCTAAGGGCTTTTGGATTGGAAACGGAGGAGCGAGTGCTGAATCCTCAGAAAATGTTCCTTCAAACTTTGAGTCAGCTTCTTTTGTTGCTGGATCAACGTGTGTTTATGCTACAAGAAAGACGCCTAGAAGGTATCCTCCTTAAGTAAAATACTGATTTGTATTTAATGATCTCTGGAGCCAGTACTACACTCCGCCGGCTCCGTCCAAGGCCAGCAGTTTGTGTCAAGTAGTTCATGTTTTTGCTTCTGAAAGAGCTTCGTTTGCCTCAGTGGGGCTGTCAAGAGCTTCAGTGTGCAGCCGTCTTCAAAGTGCAGAGACCAGGGAGCTGCAATGCTGCAGCTGCATCTGGAACAGGTTTTCTGTAGCTCCTGGTTGGTGGGTCAACGCCTTTGAAATAAAAGCACGTCCCATGATCCACAGAGACCAGACAAGGTGCAGCCTCCTAACAAAACTAAACTTCATCTGCTAATTCACATTAAACCAACATAGGTTTGTTCTGTGTGGAACACCGTATTTTTCTAAGTTGTCTGCCGTCTCTGTGAGATTTGTTTTGATTTAGCAAGAAATGTATCCATTTATGTTTTTACCTTTTATTTAAACAGCCAAGACATTTAAGAAACAATTCTTATTTCCAAGTATGGCCGAGCAAAAGGAAAGATCTCTTAAAAGAGTCCTACCATGAAAATTCTACTTTTTGAGGTTTTAATTGCATTTTATTGTTTATTCATCTCTATAAAGAACCCCAAGGTGGTGTTTTGATCCGTTCATCCATTTAAGAGTAATCCTCCTGCGCTGTCTGCAGCAGCCCCTCCCATACCCACAAAAATGAGCGGATGGAAACGTGCTGATGTAACATCGATAGCAAAAGCTGCTTCCAGAGTCTGTGCTGCAAGCTCCGCCCCCAGACTACAACAAAAACGCACCCACCTTCTCTGCAGAGCTGTGGCGGGAGATAACTACCTTCCTGTACCAGGAACCGCTCTCTGACCCATTTTTTAAATGTAATCTCGCTTCGTTTCCAATCAGACTGAACTTCTGTTCGCTCTGAGATTCCTCAGTTTGAATATGAAACGAACCGAGAGCGGAACAGCTGAACCAAAACAGCCACGTGATGTAAACACGTTAGAAATGAGGTGATCGGTGAGCTGCAGACAAATGTAGAGCATTAGATTGACATGTTAGCCAAAAGGAAATAATTGGTCCAACTGGTTAGCTGTTAGAACGTTTATTTTAACACTACTGAAAAACGTACAACTCTCTGTTCTGTGTCTCCTACGCGGCGCATGCCAAACTGTTGCCATGATCTCATCTTAAAGCTCTATTGTATTTCCAACAGAATTCTTTTCAAAACAATGTCATAAAACCACAACAATGAGAAATGGAAACTCATTAAAATGTGGTCGGATGAATTCAGGCTCAATAAAACAACTTTTAACGTGATCAAATTGATTCTACCGACATGTTTTAGAGTGTGTTCCTGTAGCGTCTCCACTAACCGTCATGCAGGATTCCTCAGACCAGCAGTAAAAAGTGTTGAGCCTGCCTTAATACAGACACTCAGTCCATCAGCAAACTAACAATTTTGAAAAAGAGAAAACTCCAGACAAGATTTTGCTGACTGTCTCTCCTCCATCTTTCTTATAGTTTTGTTTACAAATTTTGTTCACGCTGGGGAGGCAAGTTCAAGGATGATGTTGTAGAAATGGGCGGGACCAACAAGGAGTGAAAGGCGGTGCCTTAGAAATCAAGTCGTTTTACTTCCAGGTATTAAAACGGGCCCCAAAAATGACTGATATTCTGTAAATAATAGTTTTTTAGTGTTCCAAAAGTAATATATGATCATATATATGGATATAGTTTACTCTGAAAGGCTGAAGAAAATTATAGTGTGGCTCCTTCAAGAAAGTAAAATAAAAGGAGTTACAGGAGACGGATCAATCAGAATAAAAGAGCAATGACATGAGAAAATGAAATCATTAAATTATTCAAATAATTTGAATCATTAAACTAGGTTTAGCATGTAGCTGAAATATTAGCTTAACTCCAAATTAGCCTAAAAAATCTTAGTAAATGCCAAAATAGTCAAAAAAACTAGTAGAATGCTAATTTTTTAAAACTGTAACTTTTTAACATGGTTATAAATAATAAAAAAAATAGGAATATTATTCCAGAATAAATGAACTTAAACTTTAAATAACTTTCAATATTTTACTCTTCATAAAAATATATTTTGTCAAAATTAAACAAGTTAGAAATAAGTACAAGATAACATCAGGTCATTAATAACAATAAAATAAAATGATCTGGAGGGCCGGATAGAATTACCCGGAGGGCCGGATCCGGCCCCTGGGCCTGGACTTTGACCCGTGGTGTACTCAGTACATGTGATGCGTGGTTCTGGTTTTGCTAATGAAGCTGTGGCTGAGTCTCGTCTGACCCACATCCTTTTCCACACGTCTGTAATAACAGTAATAATATTAACTGTAATGTAATATCTTCTTGTCCTAGAACTGAAGGAAAAATGGTGTACTCCCCCAAGCAGCCCCCCCGTGGTGAAAGCAAAGAGGATCGAGCTGTTGAGGAGTCTGAAATCTTGATAGTGAAAACTCCAAAGAAGAGTAGGGAAGCCTCCCTGCTCTGGGCCCTGTGTCTGACCTTTGCACCCTACTTTCTGGTGTCCTGCCTGTACAAGTTCATCCAGGACATCCTCATGTTTGCGGGACCAGAGATCCTGCGGTAAGTTTGGTTTCTACCAGGATGGAGCTGGACTGTTTTCTACAGGGATCTGTGTTTTGTTCCAGCTTACTCAATCAGGAAGCTCTGTAGATGAACAGGAAACCAGCTGGATTAGCACAGCTGCTAATGTTCTGCAGGTCATATCAGTCACAATGAAAGATTGAGATTAGTGCTGCCACAAAGGATTATTTCAATAGTCGACCAATGACCGATTATATTTTTTAATTAGTTGACTAATCAGGTCATAAGCAAAGTGGATGTAAAGCACACATCTTAACCATCATAAGCTTTAAACTACAAATTAGATATATAGCATTAATTGTGATAATGCTGTAAGCTGAATTTGGCCACCGAAGATGCTATTGCTGAAGCTAATAGCTGAAAATGCTAAAGCTGATAGCCAGCTAAAATATTAGTTAAATGTTAAATTAGCTCAAAGAACTAAAAAAAGCCTAAGTTAGCCAAAATAGCTAGCATGCAGCTGATTTATTAGCTAAACTCCAAATTAGCCTAAAAAAGGGAAAAAATTGTAAAATTAGCCAAAACAGCTAGCATGTAGCTGAAATATTAACTAAACTTTAAAAGCCAAAAAACTGTAATAAATCCCAAAATCCATATTATATAAAGTAATGACTAGTCGACTATTAAATTAGTCGTCAACTACAGTAGTTTAATAGTTGATTAGTCATGAATACTTGAATAATCGTGGCAGCTCGAGTTGACAGTGAGTTCATCTCATGGTCTGACTCCACCTTCTGATGGAGAAGCTTTACAGATCCTCTGGATGTGCTTCAGTCTGAGCGTGTCGGTCACTCCTCCGGTTGTTGCTGTCATGAATTCCTGATCCGGGATCGTCCTTCTCCTTTGCTCCTTGCAGGCTTCTGATCAAGTTCGTCAACGACCCCGATGCCCCGCCCTGGCAGGGCTACTTTTACACCGCGCTGCTCTTCGTGTGTACGTGCGTGCAGTCGCTCATCCTGCAGCGGTACTTCCACGTGTGCTTCGTGTCTGGCATGCGCCTGCGCACTGCTGTCATTGGAGCCGTCTACAGGAAGGTATTGCTCCAGCGTTGCAGAAGGAAGACGAGTCCAGCAGCAACAACCACACTGACCTGCTCTTCTACTGCTCAGGCGCTGGTCATCAGCAGCGCGGCTCGCCGGACCTCCACCGTGGGGGAGATTGTCAACCTGATGTCTGTGGACGCTCAGCGCTTCATGGACCTCGTCACTTACATCAACATGATCTGGTCGGCCCCCCTGCAGGTGGTGCTCGCCCTTTATTTCCTCTGGGAGGTAAGAAAGACAAAGTAGAGCTCCTTTATTGTGAAAGGTGCTCTTCAGTTGGTCATGTGACTGAAAACTCCTCGACCTGAATTATTTCCAGCTATGAAAAGAAAATCACTGTTTTCTGCTTAATGAAGGACAGTTTGGAGTTGCATCAATAGGTGTTTAGGGATCAAACTAGGAATGATCCGATCACGTGGTTGATCAGTATCGCTTGTTCCCCCCCGATCAGTATCGAACATTTAATTTATTCTTATTATGATCATCACTTTATATCTCCATCTTATTATTCCGGATCAGTACTCCACTAGAAGTCTGCCTGTCATGGACGGATCACCACACGTTATTCCCGTCAGGTGCAGCAGCAGTTCAAGGCTGAAGCTAGCAAAAACAGTTCAGTCGAGCTAGTGAGATGATCACAGATTCAGACTTCTGGAATCAATAACTCTTTTAAAAACGCTTTAAACTGACAGCAAGTGTCTCCATTGGTTTGTCTTAGCACAAATAGTGACGCACAAAGGCATTTCAATAGAAAAATATCAGGATTTTGTTTTTCTTTTAATGTTACACCGACAGAGACGACTACACAACAGATGCTAACCACGCTAATCGCTAGCTCCGTGATTTAACGAGCTGTTTGTGGATATGCGTGTTTTATTTTTCTGACAGAGATATAAAAGTTAAGAAAAAATAACTGCTGTGGCAATAAAACAAAAGGTAAATAAAATCCCATAATCTTAAAAAAAAGAAAATAAATGCTTTTAATGATTTTAGCTAGCCATGAAAACTTATATTCATGCTAAAAAAAGTCATCATTGGTTCTTAAGAATTGTAAATGAAGGTTTGCATCACATTTGATTAAAAATGCTCAATAGTTCTGAAGATATTAAAGCTAAAGTCACTAAACTTTCCCATGACTAATTATCACTTATATTTACTAGATAACACATTTTTTTTAGGTAATAGTTACACAATTATTACTTGTTTTTTAGAGCTACTACACAGAAATTCTCTATTTAAGTGTTGCATGTTAAAATAACTTTCATGAAATGAAAATGGGAAATAACTCGAATCTGTTTTTTAGGACCAATTTGCCAACACGTTTTTTTTTTTATTACGACTTTAAATCTTGTAAATTTACGAGAAAAAAACTTTTAACTGTTACATTATCAGAATAAATATTTATGATGAAAAAGTCATAAAAATTTGTGGCTCATAAATTTAGGGCTTTTAATCTTGTAAATGTAAGTTGTTTTTTCTCATAAAGTTACAAGAATAAAAGCTCTGAATTTAGGAGACTTAAAGTTGTACATTTACGAGAATATAACTCATAATATCACTTTTTTTTGGTGGCCATAATACTCTGTCGTAGTTTATTAAATGTGTTCACTGTTTTAATGTGTTACAATTATATCTGATCAGGACTCGGTGGCTGCAGATGCTTAAAATCGAATGACTCTGTATCGGATTGGGCCTAAAGGAACCTGATCAGGACATCACTGGATCAAACTCTGGAGAAACTGCGTTCTGGATTTTTGAGTGTTGGTTGTGTGTTGTGCAGAACCTGGGACCATCTGTGCTCGCTGGAGTGGCTGTGATGATTCTGATGGTTCCGGTCAATGCGGTCATCGCCATGAAAACTAAGACCTATCAGGTGAGACGTTCGGCCTGATGCTCCTCCTCCTGTGCTGTGTGGCTCTGACCCCACTGAGCTGTCGGTTTGGACGTGTGTGGAGCAGGTGGCTCAGATGAAGAACAAGGACAGCCGCATCAAGCTGATGAACGAGATGCTGAACGGCATCAAAGTCCTGAAGCTCTACGCCTGGGAGATGGCCTTCAGGGACAAGGTGTCCCAGATCCGCGAGAATGAGCTGCAGGTCCTGAAGAAGGCTGCCTACCTGGGGGCAGTTTCCACCTTCACATGGGTCTGCGCCCCCTTCCTGGTGAGTCTGACTGAGCCACAGACAACCTACGCTGGCACAGCCAGCTGCTAGTTCAGGAAACGCCCGTTTATATGGAGTCTGAGGTAGTGCTGTCACAAACCATTATTTTAACAGCCGACTAATCGCTGATTATTTTTTCTGATTAGTCGACTAACCAGGTCATGAGGAAACTGGATGCAAAACAAACATCTTAACCATCATTAGCTTTAACCCTTCTGCTCTCCTCAGCTCGTTTACATTATAAGTGGGTCATCTGGACCCCACAAGACAGTGCGCTGAACTTTTTTTTATCATTGATTTTTGAGTTTCACTAATGTCCATGGCAGACATATAATCCTGTCCACCTTTGTCCACATTTGTCATGGAAGGAATCACATCAATATGTGGGTGGAGTCATCTGGACCCCAAAGAGAGCAGAAGGGTTAACTAAAAACTAGATGTATAGCATTAGCTGTGATAATACTAGTCTGAATGCTGTAAGCTGAATTTGGCTGCTGAAGATGCTGAAATTGATAGCTAAAAACACTGAAGCTGATAACCAGCTAAAATATTAGTTAAATGCGAAATTAGCCTAAAAAACTGAAAAAATGCTAAATTAGCCAAAACAGCTAGCATGTAGCTGAAATATTAGCTAAACTCCAAATTAGTCTAAAAACCGTAATAAATGCCAAAATAGTCCATAAAGTTAGCAGAATGATATTATAACTTAAACTTTACTACACTCTGACTCCATATAATATTAAATAACGACTAATCGACTATTAAATTAGTCGTCAACTATTTTAATAGTCGATTAGTCGACTAATCGTGGCAGTCCTAGTCTGAGGACAGAAAAAAAAGATTTTATTGTAGTTGAAATCGTTTTTTCTGAGTTGATTGTCATGCATTACATGTCAGCAGTGGACTTGTTGTACAGCGGCATCACTGAAGTATGCTGCAATTCACTGAGCTGCTGAGAGCTCCTTCACTCATGTTTATAGAGGCAGTCTGCTGGAACCTGCTGCTTTATACACCTGCAGTCCAGACTGAGCTCAGAAAGAAAAGTTCAAAATGGAGTGCTCTCATATTCCAGAAGATTGATCACTGAACAACCCGCTGTTTGCTCCGACTCACGAAGAGTCACAGTGCTGACAGTGGAGCAGGGTGATGATCACCTGTGTGAGCAGCCAGGGAGGATTCGACCATTGACTCTGGCAACAAATGGTGCTGAAATGGGATTGGTTAAATGCTTAAATATGAAAATACACATCTGGAAGAAGCGCAACCAGGGGGCTAGCAATGAAAGGAAGCGAACAGGCCATTTGGAATTATTGAATACGTATTGAATACGTGTAAAATTAATATCAGTCTGTGATTCAGATATTTTTAGGCCAGCAGAGAAGGCCTTGCAGGCCCTGACAGCCCACCACTGGTTCCTAGTAGTGTTTTAATTACGATTATGAAGTTTTTAACCAAAATCCCACAACCTAAATATATCTTAAAAAGCCATTTTTCATGTTGATCTGAAGCCTCTGTTTCTAAAATCTCATCTGAGGGGGTGTGGCTTTTGTAGCTGAGCTGAGCAGCTGGAATGAACCTATCTATAACGTAGGGATCAACTGATGGAGCAATTATTCGGAAATGGAAGATCATTGACAATCTCCCTCCACCTGGAGCTCCATGAAACATCCCACCTGGTGGAGCTAATGATCTGAAGAACACGAGGAATCGAGAACCACACAGAGCAACTGGTCCCTGCCCTGGAGAGAGCTAGGACCACAGTAACAAAGGTTACTATAGTAACACACTTCATCCTCATGGATACAGATCCTGCAGTTCTCCATACCGGCGCATGTCCAGTTCTGTCTGAAGTTCTCCAGAGAACATCTGGATGATCCAGAGGAGGATTGGGAGAAGGTCATGTGGTCAGAAGAGACCAAAATAAACACCATCTCTATGTTTGGAGGAAAGAATGCTGAAGAACATCATACCCACTGTGAAGCATGGAGGTGGAAACATGATGGTTTGGTGATGACTGATCTGTAGTAATGAATGAGGTCCTGTATGGGGAGATTTTGAACAAAAACCTCCTATCAGTGAAGATGAAACTGTCTGGATCTTCCAGCATGACCATGATTACAAACTAATCACCGTGGCAACCAAACAGCGTTAAAAAAACATTCTGAGGTTCTGGAGTGTTCTAACCCGACTCTGGACATCAGTCCAGTAGAGAATGTGAGGAGGAAGAAAGTCTGTTTCCCGCAGCATCCCCAAAACATCACAGCTCTAGAGAAGATCTGCATGGAGGAATGGACCGAAATAGTGTTCAAACCTGGTAAAACCTTTGAGCTCTGTCATTAACAACCAGGGTCATGTTATAGAGTATTGAGGTGAACTTTCGATTTTGACCAAATTCTCACTTTCTGCTACATTATGCAAATATTTTTTTTTAGAAATCCTAAAATCTGATTCTTTTTTTTTTTCTTTTTCATTTTGTCACAGTTTTGTGTTTCGAGGATGAACCTTACAGATCAAACTCATCTTTTTAAGTTTTGCTCAACTTCATAGAGGGCAGATCCTGCAGTAGAGCGGTGTGGAGCAGACAGCAGACCCAGTCTACCAAACCAGCAGCTATAAACCAAGCTGAAAAGTCTGGACAGCATGCTGGTTTACTGACGCCGAACTTTAACATTTATTTGCTGCTCTTTACCTCATTTCTGTCTGTTAAGGTCATCGTTCCCATGGTAACTGCTGCGTCTGTGTGTCCAGGTCGCCCTGTCCACCTTCTCTGTGTACGTGCTGAGTAATGACCAAAATGTTCTGGACGCTCAGAAGGCTTTTGTGTCGCTGGCCCTCTTCAACATCCTGCGCTTCCCTCTGAACATGCTGCCGATGGTCATCAGCAGCATGGTGCAGGTTGGTGTGTCTCCATCGCAGTGTCTTTCCAGCCGTGTCTGTTTTGGTTCTAATGAGGAGGAACTGAAGGTGGTCAATCAAGAACTTTGACCCAAAGGAGCAAAAATGTCCAGTGTTTGATCAACTAAAGCAGGGGTGTCAAACTCAACCACACAAGCTGCAAATATCCAAAACACACCTTAGGTCGTGGGCTGAACAGGATAAACATTAATTGAACACTCTAAAACTGCATTATTAAAACTTTAAAACCATAACGTTTTAACATAATTATGAACTAGATATGTAGCATTACCTGTGATAATGCTAGTGTGAATGCTGGAAGCTGAATTTGGCTGCTAAAAACACTGAAACTGATAAAAAAAAAAATCAAAACATTAGGTTAGCCCGGGGGTCGGCAACCTGCGGCTCCGGAGCCACATGCGGCTCTTTAAGCACTCCCTTGCGGCTCATTGGCGCTTCTTCAAAAATGTTTGAAAATAATAAAAAATGTTGGAAAGAAATAAATTGTAGCGATTTGGATGGGGGGAGAACCAAGCAGATGGCTGGCAGGTTTGAATCCAGAGATCATTTGTGTCCCATACATTGCACGACCCCAAGTGATTGGAAGAAGAAGCGTAAACGCAGGCCATGTAAATCAGCTGGTGTCAAAATTTTGACCACCATTTATTTAACACTACGGAACCACAGAACAGCCGACACTGTGAGGAGGCTGACTCATACACACACCACTCTCACTCATGGTGCCGGTAAAACACTCAAGTCCCATAATGCAACACAAGAACAGACACTAACTCCACCCACTAACAAGGAACTATTTCTAAATTAACAGTCAGGCTGCCACAATATTTTTGTTTTAATACGATTTCTGTAGAAGGACAAACATGACACAAACATCCTTTACGTTTTCCAGTTGTTGTGAGATGAGTGTAGATGCTTCCACGCCATCTGAGTCAGCACACAGCAGAATTCCTGCCCGTGCGTCTGGAGCGCACGTGAGCGCACGTTGCTACACGGGTTTTTAAGTCGGGTCGCGAGCTCCACGTACAAATCGGCACGCATTGAGCGCGCTGAATCTTCAATCCGGTTCAAGATTTCCACGCACAGTCGCGGCAGCTCAGAGCTGTAACTGTGCGTGGAAATCTTGAACCGGATTGAAGATTCAGCGCGGGAGCTGCTTGTGGGCGGAGTCTGCTTCAAAGCACAGAAGTACCAAACGTGATCACGAAGGAGAAATGAATCATTACGGTTTGTGTCCGGTCAGGTTAATATGACACCAAGATGAGATGAGCGCTAATGAACAGTAGAAGAAGAATAGAAGAAGAATCTCCTCCCGGCCACTGCGTGCGTGACCGCGCTGCTCCGGTGTGGATATCACCTGCTGAGCGCGGCGATGTGCAGGTCTCACACACCGGCCGCGTGCGGTGCGTGGCGGGGAGGAGATTCTCCTTCGATTGTATTTTTACTGTTCATTAGCGCTCATCTGCATCTACAACAGGGAGAACCTAAAGTAAAAGTGTTGAAAATCCCCCAAATCTTTCTGAAGACTTTTGTTTTCACAACTCTGTCCTTTTAAATGTCTGACTATAAGACTCACGCGCGCTCCAGACTTGGAGGGCAGGAATTTAGGTGTGCACGCGCTTATATTGACTCTTCATTGAAAGTGTTGATTGACGCGGCCAGTGTGGAAGCACCTTAAAGGTGCACGTTACATTTTTGTGGTTTTTTTTTCAAATCCTCTAAATAAAAATAACATCAAAAATCGTATTTCTTTATTGCATTTCTTTAATTTCATCAAAGCAATGAAACAAACTGTAATTCATTCATATTGTAGTGATGGTCTCAGACACGCTGGGCTTGCTGTCGGTCTGGCAGCGCAAGGAATTGTGGGTTACCCGTTCTTTTGCCTGTCTGACTGGAATTGGATTTAAGTTTGGGTTTTCGTCAACGTGTTTTGTTGTCTGACTGTTGAACATTTGTGATTTTGTCCTGTTATGTTTGAAGTGGAGTGAGAATGAGGGAGAGACTGATCAGGACCCCCTCTCGTTGTGTCTTTGAGAGATGTCAAAATAAAAGCTCAAATGTTCGTTTTTGAGGCCATTCAGCTTTTGTCAGTTAGTTAGACGCTGTAATGTCTCACCAACTTGTCATGAGGCCAAAAATGAAGCTTATATGACACGAGGACGCGCAGCAGGAGAAATAATCGTTTAAATTATTGTTTATTCGACACATTCTCTATGTGTTACTTACAGTGTAAGACTTTTATAAGCCGTTTCAATTTATGCGGCTCCAGACACATTTCTTTTTTATTGTATTGGTCCAAAGTGGCTCTTTCAACACTTTGGGTTGCCGACCCCTGGGTTAGCCAAAACAGCTAACGCGTAGCTGGAAAAATAGCTAAACTCCAAAACTGTCAAAAAAAATTCTTAGTAAATGCCAAAACAGTCCAAAAATCTATCAGAATGCTCCTTTTTAAAACCTTTTAAGATAATTATGAATAAGAAAAAGCCAGGAATATTATTCCAGAATAAATCAACTTAAACCTTAAATAACTTTCAATATTTTACTCTCAATAAAAATATATTTTGTCAAAATTATACAAGTTAGAAATAAGTTCAAGATAACATCGGGTCATTAATAATAATAAATAAAATGATCTGGAGGGCCGGATAGAATTACCCGGAGGGCCAGATCCGGCCCCCGGGCCTTGACTTTGACACATGTGACCTAAAGAGTTGTCTTAACTGCAGATTGACACGGAACACAATTTCTCTTTTTTTTCTAAATGGATGCTTTTATTTCCTACAACAATGGCTGATATAATAAGAGCTCCACTGATTGGTGTTGGTGTGTAAACTCCTCCCGTCGTCTTCCTGCAGGCCAGCGTGTCTCTGAAGCGTCTCCGAGTCTTTCTGTCTCACGAGGAGCTGCAGGAGGACAGCGTGGAGCATCCAGCAGCAGGATGCTGTGAGTTCTTCATTGTTTGCTCTTGTTGTCATTCATCTTGGGTCACGTTTGTTTCTGACTTCTTCTGCGTGCAGCTGCATACAGCATCTCCATTGAGGATGGTGTCTTCAGCTGGTCCAGATCTGAGTCACCAACGCTGAAGAGGTAATAGCCATGAGCCATGAGACCGACAGAGATCCAACCATGAGTGTTGGTGTGAACGCGTGAATCATCTGCAGGCTGAACGTCCGCGTCCCAGAAGGCTCTCTGGTTGCTGTGGTTGGACATGTGGGCTCAGGGAAGTCCTCGCTGCTCTCCGCCCTGCTGGGAGAAATGGACAAAATGGAAGGAAGTGTTGCTGTGAAGGTGACGTCACAAACGCATCTACATGAACCATGCAAACACCAGCGTGAGGGTCTCCAATATGTGCTCCTCTTAAGGAGGACATGCATTAGTTAACACATCACATTCAGATTCTCTGGGGCATTTCAAAGTTACTCTTAAACTACGAGTCTCCATCGTACTGCATGAAGATAAAGCCAATGCATGAATGGAGGGAGGAGCTTCTCCCTTTAAAGGAGAAACATTTGTTTTCTCATAACGAGATCTACTATGTCAATATCCTGAGACAACAGTAAAAAGAAAAAGTAGGGTAGACCATTTTCCACTTCTGTAAAAAAACAATATGAAGCTGATATTTTAATAGTCGAGTAGTCGACTGATCATGGCAGCCCTACTTCAAAGACTTGTGTGAATAAAACACAGCATAGATTGAATCTAATCTAGTCTGTGTTTGCTGTTGTTGACCCCCACAGGGCTCAGTAGCCTACGTCCCCCAGCAGGCCTGGATCCAGAACGCCACGCTTAAAAACAACATCATTTTTGGGCAGAAGAGGAAGGAGTCCTGGTACCAGCGCGTGGTTGAGGCCTGTGCTCTCCAGCAGGACCTGGACATCCTTCCTGCTGGAGACGAGACGGAGATTGGAGAAAAGGTAGTGAGAATCGAGTGAAAATGCAGCCGTTACCGTGAGGCAGAGCCCCTCAGACGAGTGTGACGGTCACAGAGCTCCTCTGAGGTTCTGCAGGCATCTTCACTGTTGTTTCCCTCTCACAGGGAGTCAATCTCTCTGGAGGCCAGAAGCAGCGGGTGAGCCTGGCCAGAGCCGTGTACTGTGATCGCTCCGTCTACCTGCTGGACGACCCGCTGTCGGCCGTGGACGCGCACGTGGGGAAGCACATCTTCGACCAGGTCATCGGCCCCCAGGGACTACTGAAGGACAAGGTTTTAAAGATCCCATCCTAATCTGTCTGTTTCAAATCTGTTCTGCAATCAGACTCCCTGCAATAAACAAAATCCCTCTGATGGCCTCAGGACTGAAGTTTTCTGACTGAAGTTAGAGGAAAAACATGTTTGGAATTCTCTCAGTAATTCTAATGGATTATATTTGACAAAGTTTAGACCTTTAGGACTCGTTAGTTGTGCTACAGACCAACGCTGTGGGGATGATTCTGAGCTAAAGCCTCCTCAGGGCCAGATGGAGGTGTGTTTCTGTGAAGTCATTCACTGACTGAAGCGCCTTCTCTGTGAGCACAGACTCGCATCCTGGTGACTCATGGGCTGAGCTACCTGCCGCAGGCCGACCTGGTCCTGGTCATGGTGGACGGCGAGATCACCGAGATCGGCTCCTACCTGCAGCTCAAGGAGGAGGAGGGAGCCTTCGCAGAGTTCCTGCGGACGTACGCCTCCAGCGAGCAGACTGACGGCTCCGGTAAGAAACGCAGCTCGCTTTATTCCAATCTTTTTAAAAACAGGTCAATAAAGGAACATTTAAAAAAAAAAAACGATGTTTCTAGCTGAAATATATGAAAGACTTTCACATTCAAACAACTTCCTTTTGCTTTGTGAGGTTCTTCTGTGTCATTCAAGCTCACGTCTCCGGTCTTCATGACAAACCAAGGTGAAAACTGTCTGTGTGAAGGCACCACTGACAAATTGTTGTGTGAGCTGGATAATCCTGTTTGGGTTTGGATGTCCTGCTGCATGACATCTGTTTGCTGTTCCTTTAATCATAGAAAATCACTAGTTTTACTTTTCCAGCCTTTGTTGGAATGTTTATCATAAAAACTCTTCTTCCTCGTGTTTAGAGCCTGTGCCTAACAGTCCCTCCAAGCCGATGGAGAACGGCGTTGGGCCTGGATTTACGGGGTGAGTCTGTCCTGGAGCTAAATACTTCCCGATTTTAGAGCTGCATCTTTTAGCAGCCGCTTATCACTAAGCTGGGAAATGTGAAATAAAGATTTCAAAAACGGCATCAATGATCCTCAGAGAAGGTGGAATGACATAGACGTGTCATCATTCTGTGTTCAATGTTGGTGATGAAGCATTGCATTGTGGGAGGATGGGATCTTGACAGAGCTGTCCCACTGACGGCTGTTTGTGTTGTGTTATTGGGATGAGTTTGTAATCCTTTGTGTCTTCTTTAGCAGCAGCCAGAGTGCCAGCAACAATTCCAAAGGTCCAGCATCAGAACTGAACAAGGAGGAGAAGAAGTCCAAGAGCGCCGAGGCGGGGAAGCTGACTGACGCTGACAAAGCCAGCACGGGACGGGTCTGTAGATTCGTGGAGAGATCGACCGCATGGCGGCTGAGCTCCATGTGCTGATGCTCCTCCTCCTCCTCAGGTCAAACTGTCCGTCTTCTGCTCCTACCTGAAAGCCATCGGCGTGCTTCTGTCCGCCATCAGCCTGCTGTTTTTCCTCAGCCACAACCTGCTGTCCATGTTTGCCAACTACTGGCTGAGCCTGTGGACCGATGACCCCGTGGTGAACGGCACTCAGCCTGACAGGCTGATGAGGCTGGGAGTGTACGGTGGTCTCGGTGTGTCTCAAGGTAAGAACCTCCTCAGAACTCCCACATGGCTCTTTAGAGCTTGTTTCCTTTTTGTGTACAGTGAGGCCTCCGTCTCTCTGCAGGTGTTGCTGTTTTTGGTTACTCCCTCTCCGTGTCCATCGGGGGCATCCTGGCGTCCCGGTTTCTCCATCAGTCCATGCTGTTTGATGTTCTACGCTCCCCCATGTCCTTTTTTGAGCGAACTCCCAGTGGCAACCTGGTCAACCGCTTCGCCAAAGAGATGGACACCATCGACTCGCTGATCCCCATGATCCTCAAGATGTTCATGGGCTCCCTGTTCAACGTGCTGGGCTCCTGCGTCATCATCCTGGTCGCCACGCCGATGGTGGCCTTCATCATTCCTTTCCTGGGCTTGCTCTACTTTTTCGTGCAGGTCAGTATGGAGATATTTTAGGGCCATAAATATTCATTCATCTCCTTAGCCGTTTTGTCCCTTTCGGGGTCGCAAGAGTGCTGGAGCCTAACCCGGCTGCTGATGGTTCACCCTGGACAGGTCTCCAGTCTGTCGCAGGGCCTCAATCACACACACATACACTCTCTTTCATACTTACGGGCAAATAGAGTCACCAATGAACCTATGAAGCATGTTTTTGGACGGTGGGAGGAAGCCGGAGTCCCCGGTGAAAACCCACGCATGCACTGGGAGAACATGCAAACTCCACACAGAAAGGTCCAGTTCATGGTTCTGGTTCAGGTCCACCAGTCAGGATGTGAGCTGGGGCCTTTTTGCTGTGAGGCAAGAGCTCTAACCACTGCAACACCATGCAGCACCACCATAAATATTTGAAACACAAATAGAACATTTTGAAAAAAAATACTGGTGTTGTAAAATGTCCAAACTTTTTGCTATTCTAAGATAAACTCAATTATTTTCTGCTTCAAATGTTCTGTTTTTTTAGGTTTAAAAACTCAATTTTAATTTTTTTCAGTTTCAATCTTTTTGTTACTTTCAACTCTTTTTTTATTTTTTCGTTTTCAAATCTGAAAATTTCTGTTTCAAAACTTTTGGCCCCGTTGTGGCGCGTTGGGGTGGGGCTAACACAAGGACCAGTCAAAATCGATGAGGGTGGTAACTTCAGTCCCGGTGCGTTCACTGACTCTGAACTGTAATAATTACTATCAGAAAATGTCTGTTTAGTCTGTACTGTCACAGTCTGAAGTTGTCCCAAGACGGATGTATAAAGCAGAGTTTCATTGTGTACAAAACCCCATTCTAGCCTGTTCAAAGCGCCATCTTTAAAACCTAAAAAACAGAACATTTAAAGCTGAAAAAAATTAAGATTATTTTAGAATAGCAAAAAGTTTTGGACATTTTACTTTTTTTTTTTTTTTTGGCCGAACCGCAATACTTTTTTCAAAATTTTTATTTGGGTTTTAAATATTTATGGCCCCAAAACAGATCAGTCTATGCAGGTCAAGCTTGCTGGTGCGGCTCTCTGACTCCCTGACGTTTGCGTGGTTTCCTCCTCAGAGGTTCTATGTGGCGTCGTCGAGGCAGCTGAAGCGTCTGGAGTCGGTCAGCCGTTCACCCATCTACACCCACTTCAATGAAACGCTGCTGGGCACCTCCGTGATCCGGGCCTTCGGAGAGCAGGAGCGCTTCATTCACGAGAGCGACCAGAGGGTGGACCACAACCAGAAGGCGTACTACCCCAGCATTGTAGCCAACAGGTGTTGTTCCCTCAGCCCACACCATCCACCTGCAGCTGCAGCAGGAGTTCACCACATCTCCTCGTTCCTGTCTGAAGGTGGCTGGCCATCCGGCTGGAGTTTGTGGGGAACTGCATCGTGTCGTTTGCTGCGTTGTTTGCTGTGTTAGCCAGAGAAAACCTGAGCCCCGGCATCATGGGCCTGTCCATCTCCTACGCCCTGCAGGTATGCACCCTGTCGCCATGGTTACTGGATCTGAGGTCAGACATTGGGTTTGCAATCAAAGTAGACGTGACGTCACAGCACCTGTGTAAACACCATTTTGGGAGTTGAGCAGAGAGCGCCTCTGCTGTGGATCTCTGTCGTGTCCGCTTGACTGTCTGCCTTTGACCAGTTCCTTCTATGTTGTCACAAGAAAAAAAAGGTCTGCCACGGATCAGAACCGACATCGGGGGTCTCTTCCTATGGAGGCCCCCCTCCAACACAGACACAACGCTGAGCAGCGGAGCTGTGAGGAAGAAGAGTCTGGGTTACACTTTATTCATTTGCATTCTTATATATTGACAGAATCCAGTAAGCTCTCGTATTACCACAAAGCAACGAGCATCAATATTGCAACAACGACATGTCATCCACATTCAGGCTCTGCAGGAACCTGTGACGGTGCTGCTGTTGCTGCCTCACCTTTGCATGGTTTTGGAAAAAGTTTGCGTTTTTTTCCGTTATTCTCTCACTGTTGAATCCAAAAAAAGAGTACATTTGCCAACAACATTTAAGTACCGGCACCAGATAAAACCCAAACATTGTTTTCAGCTATCAGTTTCAGTGTTTTTAGCTATCAATTTCAGCATCTTCAGCAGTAAAATTCAGCTTACAGCATTCACACTAGTATTATTACAGAATGCTATATATCTAGTTCATAATTATGTTAAGTTATGATTTAAAAGTTTTATAAATATAGTTTTAGAGTGTTCAGTAAATGTTTATCCTGTTTGTCCTTTGACCTAAGGTGTGTTTTGGATTTTGGCCCCCCGTGTGATTGAGTTTGACACTCCTGATCTAGACCAAAGTCGCAGATTTTACCCGTCGGATGGATTAAAACAGTGTGTGCTGCTGGACACCCAAAATGGTGGACAGCGATGCTCCTGTGATGTCTCTGAAACCTCCTCCACAGCCCGCTTTGTTTTCTCTCAGTGGGGCTGCACACATGTTTAGTAAATGTTAGACTGAAATAATGTTTGCAGCTGAAACTGCTGCTGAGCTTCAGCATTGGTCTTCTTCTGCAGGTCTCTGCCTACTGTCATGCAGGGAGGTGTCAAACCCCTGAACTATGAGTGATTACAGATCACTGGGTTTGCTTTAGGAGTCTGTGAATGAAACTTTGAGATGTTTGTGTCCAGCTGACCGCCTCCCTGACCTGGCTGGTGAGGATGTCGTCTGATGTGGAGACCAACATAGTTGCAGTGGAGAGAGTGAAAGAGTACAGCGACACGGAGAAAGAGGTACACAAACCCAAACCATCAACTTTATCTTCAAGCTTTCCCTTCTGATTCAAGTGAAACACTAAATATACCTCTAAGTAGTGAAACATTTAGTTTTGGTTTGGAGATGCTCCTGACTTGGGTTGGGGGAGTGGTTCTGCAGCCCCTTTAAAACCGTGTTTGTGTTTGGATGGAGACACTCATCCATGAGCTGCTGTTTCTGAGCTCCAGCCCCTCTGCTGCTACACAGAACCTCCGATGACCATCTTCTTCTGTTTCATCAAATTCCAGCTTTTCATTAAATGTCAGCGGCTGACAGCTTCATACACTGATCCAGTTTTTCCTGAACCAGGATGGATGGAAAAGCCTAAATTCTTTGATCTTTTTGGGGATGATTTCACATCAAACTTAATTCTTTAACCTTAAAATCCATCACATGTGGGCCTAAAAAGCTTCATGAGAATTAGCCTTGAATGTCTAAAAGCTGCTGGTTGTTTGGAAGGTGAGCTCATCTGTTTGGTTTCAGCTGCATCTATATGGAGGTAATTTTGTGCCACTATATTTCAAGCAGAAGTCACAGTTTTGAGATCAACATTTTCTAAGTTGTAAACAAAAGGTAAAGCATTCAGAAAAAAATCATAATTTGCAAATAAAATATTTAATGTTTGCTTTCAAAAACCTTTTATGTTTGCAAACTTTTTTTTCTTTTAAAAAACATTGTTTGCGAACAAACGTTTTTAGTTGCGTAGTGCCTCATCTCACTTTCACTCCATCTTTGATTTTGCTTTCAAAATGTTCTCTAAGCGTTACGTCTGTGCCGCCCCAAACAGCCTGATGATTGGTCTAAATTCTACCCAATCAGCTGTCATTGCCGTCCTAGGGGACCGAGGCTGTTCGGTCAGAATTCTACAGTCTTCAACCATTCTGGTCCGTTTCTCTTAAGCAGAACTCAGAAGGAGCAACAAAGCTTAACTATGCCACAGGGTTCTGGATTTATTCATGTTAGTGTAGCGACCAGCGAGTTTAAAATGTCTGCAGCAGAAAAACGTCTCATCGTCATCTCAGTGCCGCCAGACGTAACACTACATACCCGCATGAAGCCCAAAGAGGCTAATCTTCTTGGTGATTTTGGGCTGTATAAATAAAATTGAATTTTAATTGAATTACGATAATGATTTGTATGAGTGAGCTTCAGTTAATGATCTATAGAACAATAGAAAGTCCACCTCGGTCCCCAAGCATGTCAATGTGAGACAGAGTCACCTGATTGGATAGAATCTAGACCAATCAGCAGGCTGTTTGGGGTGACACAAATGTAACACAGAGAAAATGTTAAATGCAAAATCAAAGATAGGGCAAAAGTCAGATTAGGCACTACGCATCTAAAAATGTTTGGTTGCAAAAACAATTTTTTTTAAAGACAAAAAAGTTTTCAAACACAAAAAAAAGTTTTTGAAAGCAAACATTAAATATTTTATTTACAAATTATGATTTATTTTCTCAACACTTTACATTTTGTTTATAACTTAGAAAATGTTGATCTCAAAACGGACTTTTGCTTTTCAGTATGGTGGCACAAAAATCCCTCCATAGATCTACTGCCCCTTTAACTTGTATCAACCCCACAGGCAGAGTGGAGGCATGAGCCCCCCACCGTGCCCCCGGATTGGCCGACGGAAGGCTGCATACACATCACAAACTTCGGCCTTCGTTACCGCAGCGACCTGGACCTGGCCATCCGCAACATCAACGTCGATATCAGCGGAGGAGAGAAGGTGTGTGTGCACGGTGGGGGTGGCGTCCAGCACTGGTGTAACGGGGCCTTCTCCCTGTCAGGTGGGGATCGTTGGACGCACCGGAGCAGGAAAGTCCTCCTTAACGCTGGGGCTGTTCCGCATCATTGAGCCGGCTGAAGGCCAGATCTCCATCGACGGGGTGGACATCGCTAAGCTGGGTCTGCATGAGCTGCGCTCCAGAATCACCATCATTCCACAGGTCTCCCAGTGTTACTGAAGCTCCGCCTTTATGCTTCAAAACTCCTCCCTCCATGTGTGTTGACTTTGCTGCCCCCCCCCCAGGACCCTGTATTGTTTTCAGGGACTCTGAGGATGAACCTGGACCCGTTCGACTCCTACTCTGATGAAGACATTTGGAAGGCTCTGGAGTTCTCCCATCTCAAGACGTTTGTGTCCGGCCTGCCAGACAAACTCAGCCACGAGTGCAGTGAAGGCGGAGAGAACCTCAGGTATCGCTGCAAACATTCGTCTGTGAAGGCAGGAGGAGCAGTGATGCCTCCAGAATACAGATCGATCAGAGCAGGGACCCAGAAGAGGAGCTGCTGTGTGACAGCTGAGAAGGCTGAAAATAAGAAAGCCTCTCTGATGCTCCTGCTTCTCATCCCTCATGTTCTAGAAACAATCCGGGATAGGTGGGCTGGGCGATAAAACGATAAAGATACATATCACAACAGAACTTTTTCTTGATAGAGGAATGAGTCTATCGCAATACACTTTTATTTTGAAGGCTCAGAAATTGACACTCACCAGTTGCAAGCATTTTCTCCTCTTTGGCGAGTAAAAGTTAGTTAGTAAATGTTTGTATCTAATTATTTATGTTTATTAGCTCTCATTCCGCTAATTTTTTGTACCTCTCCACTTCCTTAATCTGTTCACAATTAAACGGTCACGAGTCATCACACCCCCGCGTCACTTCTGCTAATCTCCATGTAACGTTTAGCTTCGGCTGATGAAGCTGCACAACATCCTGTGATCTTTAACAGGAGTCGGTCAGAACTGGAAGAAGACCGGCAGCAGCCAAAAGTTTAATGAAAAGTGTTGATCAGCATGATGCTAATGCTAACGAGCTGCTCCGTGTGTCGCCTGTATGTAAACAGACCAGTTTACAGTCGAACAATACTTTTACTGGAGTTTTAGGATGTGTTGCATAAATACAGAAAAATTCATAAATAAGGTTTTAATGTTATAATAGAATTGAATCCATTGAGTACTAGCAGCAGGTGTTGCACAAAAACTGCAGCCTGTGGCAGATGTTGTGATGAACAACAGTGAGAAGAGTTACACGAGAACTTTAGAAGGAAATGTGTTGTTTAAAAAAAAACAGAAAATGTTTTATTTATAATAACGATATTCTTAATCTTTGTTTTAAGGCAGTTTTTTTGTATGATTTATTATATAAGTAATCACTTAGAGAAAGAATTAGGAAATCTCTGGTAAATCTCTGTATTTGCTCAGTGTGTTTGAATTTGAGTTTACAGTTAGATAACAGAGACGTGTTCCATTTATAAATGACTTCTATGCAATTTCATTTTCTTCAAAGAAATTTAGGAAAAAGTTATAAAGTATGTTCTCTTATAAAACTTGAAAGCTTTGGTTTATATTGTGATATATATCATTATCACACGATATGAAAAACAACTATATAAAGATATAAAAATTCCATATCTCCCAGCTCTAGTGATGGGTCACCTTTGTTTTTTACAGTCATTCTAGATGTTATAAAGTTCCACTCCAGTCACCTTTTGATCTGCTGTTAAAGTGCTTTGTAAAATGATGATTCTGTTGTTTTTAGTCAAAATCCTGTGTTTTCTAGTTCAGAAACTAAATATATTCTGTACAGGAGACACGGCACAGAGGAGAATAAGATCTACAGCCAATCAGGATGCAGAACACGGAGCGCTGTTTAAAAAAAAAAAACTTGCAAAGTCATACTAATAAAAACTGAAACTTCAAGTCTGTGAAAGGTGAACTGCATGTAGTTTGGTCCCACTGTACAGTCAGCGTTAGTAACTGAGAACTTCCTTTGTCTGTGGTAACATGATCTCTATCCTGACCTGTAGACAGCTGGAAGAGGAGGACAGAGGGGCGTGGCTAAAACTGAGAACCAGCACAGTGGGCTCGTGTTGGTGTTGATGCATTCCTGTTTCTCCTCAGCGTGGGTCAGCGGCAGCTGCTCTGTCTGGCCAGAGCTCTGCTGAGGAAGACGAAGGTCCTGGTGTTGGACGAGGCCACGGCCGCCGTCGACCTGGAGACGGACAACCTGATTCAGTCCACCATTCGCTCTCAGTTTGAAGACTGCACAGTGTTGACCATCGCTCATCGCCTCAACACCATCATGGACTACACCAGGTACTGCACAGACACTTTTTACCATTTACCCTGAGTCCGCCTACATGACGCTGCTATGAGATAACAACTCCCATCTGAAACCTTTTCTTTTGGGGTACACTTGATCCATGTGTTTTGTGATGATGAAAGCTTGTTTGAAATGAGACGGAGCCTTCCATCAGCATGTCGGATCTGAGGATTTTCCTTTTACGCAACACAACTGCAATGTAGAGAGCAGGAGTGTCAAAGTCAATCACACAGGGGACCAAAGCCCAAAACACACCTTGGGTCGAACAGGATAAACATTTATTGAACACTCTAAAACTACATTTTTAAATCTTTAAATATGTAACTTTGTAACATAATTATGAATTAGATATAACTACCTGTGATGATGCTAGAGTGAATGCTGAAAGCTGAATTTGGCCGTTGAAGATGCTGAAATTGATAGTTAAAAACACTGAAGCTGATAGCAGCTAAAATATCAGCTGAATGCCAAATTAGCCTAAAAAGTTAAAAAATAAAAGTAAAAAAAACTTAGGCTAGCCAAAACAGCTAGCATGTAGCTGAAAAAATAGATAAACTCCAAAATAGCCTAAAAAATCTTAGTAAATGCCAAAATAGTTCAAAAAGCTGGCAGAATGTGCCAATTTTTAAAACTGTAACTTTTTAATATAATTATGAATAATAAAAAGTCAGGAATATTATTCCAGAATAAATCAACTTAAACCTTAAATAACTTCCAGTATTTTACCCTCTATAAATATATATTTTGTCACGTTAGAAATAAGTGCAAGATAACTTCGGGCCTCACCTGTCCCTCAAAATGCAAACGGCGTGATCATCCTGTGCTCGCCGCTCCTGTGTCAGCGAGAAATGGTCCAACATTCAACTGAGCGGAGACTCCCCAAAGTTCCACCAGAACATTTTACAGATTTTGAAACTTGGTACACACAAAAGGCACACCGGATTATTAGACGTACGCCTGATTTAGAAAAAAAAACATTTAAGCTTTAAAGTCCCCCTACAACAAATTTTTTATTTTCTTTAAATGTTCCCAGTGGGGTTTAAAAAATCCACATCCTAAATGTCTTAAAAAGCCATTTTTCCTGTTGATCTGAAGCCTTCTTTAAAAAAAAATTCCTCTGTGTGGGCGTGGCTTATGGTTCTGAGCTGCGTAACCCCGCCCCTTATAACCCAGACATGCTAGCGAGACACAGACTTTGATAAGACCATGAAAAAAATAAACATAAAATAAAACATGATCATTGAGGCTGCATTACAGCAGCAGCAGCACTAGCTGTCAAACACAGACAGCATGTTTGGAAGTAAAATCCCATCAGCTGTCACAGTCTCATTTTAAATACGTGAGACCAACTTAAAACCGCGGCTTCACTGCATGATGGGGAGCGACATGAATTTCAATGACTAAATAATGAAAGCTAACATCAGTCTGGCCTTTGATGAATTACAATCCTTTACAGCACAGAAGTGGGACGTTCTATTATCTTCTCCGGCCTCTACAGCTACATCGTGTTAGCTAGCTACTGTGACGTAAGAAAGTTTCAGGAATTCAAACTGAGTTTTTATCAGGGACTTTGAGTGACTTAAAAGGAGAGATACTCGGAAATGCCAACAAGAAATGATTTCTTATTATATTTATTCTCTTTCAGAAGAAAAATGCCACGCATAAAAGTTAAAAACTCAAAATCATGACTTTCATTAGAGGGGGACTTTAATGTTTGCCTCATAGTGTTGAAAATTAGGGCTGAGTCAATAAAATGGATTTGAATCGATTTAACCTCAACAGATGAATAATCAATTCATAAAAATATCAATCGATTTAGCACATAAAGCCAAAGTCCACTAGCTTGATGCTAACATTTAATGGAATTTCCCATAGGACAGCTAATGCTAACGCTCGATCGACTTAAATATACATTGTTGACTAAATGAACATCTTATAAACTCTTTATAAATATTTTTAAAGTAACTATTTTTGGTCTAAAATATCTTTTTTTCCTCACATTGTCTTTTTCTGGAATAAGGTGTAATACTATAGCGTGATCTCCACCTAGTGTCCAAACTGAAACGTCCTCCAGGAGAAGCAGAACAATGTTTACATGTTAATGATCTGAACATTTTAGTTAGAACTTCTCCTTTAGAGAATCCATGTAACACTGGATGATATTAACCATCTTATTATTTCACTGATACATTTTACAGTATGTGAACTGGATCAGATTAATATCAATATATTCAAATAATTTAGTAGATTATTAATGTATTTATAAACAAGTGTGAATAAATGTGTATAAATATGTAAACTCAAAATTGATTTGAATTGAAGAATCGAAAGAATCTAAAAAAATCAGAACCTAATAGATTCAGGCTCTTGTGAATGGAATTGTTTCTGGGAATTGTTATGGATATCCAGCCCTGTTGAAAATACAGTATTTTCTTATCTAAATCTCTGTGAATCAGGAGCAGACAGTTTTCAATGGATCATATAAGACGGGTCTCAAGCTCTCAGCAATGGGGGGAGGGGAAGGGGGGTGGAGTTTCTCTGTGCCAACAGTCCCGCCCACAACTCAGAGGTGAATTTCTAATGAATCCTGCTGCTCTGCAGAAACTATGTCCTAGGAAACGACGCAGGTTTTTGGATTTTAGCTGAAAACAGAATCATCATCACACTTTGAAAACAGACCAGAAGATGATCGGAGTTGGGCCTTAGATTATCTTAGCATGTGTGTAAACATTTGAGATGATTTATTGCAGTTGACGCTGTCTTTATTGTGAGTGTATTTTGACGAGGACACATTTTGGGTTTATCGTGCGAGTAAACCCAGTGTTTCCAGTTCACAGCTGGGTTCTGTTCATCTGTGTCTTCATGCTGAAACTGAAGATTCCTCTCCAGACGTCCTCCCTGAAACCCTTGGCGTTCTTCAGTGTTTGGACCGTCCTGAGCTGCTGACGGTTCTGCTGGGGGTTCTTCTCTCGTCCAGCTGGAACTGATCATGGCTCCTTTGTGTCCTGCAGGGTTCTGGTGCTGGACAAAGGACAGATGGCAGAGTTTGACTCTCCCTCCAGCCTCATCGCTCAGAAAGGGGCCTTTTACAGGATGGCTAAGGATGCTGGGCTCATCTGAAGCGGGGGGGGTTGCGTCTTCAATCAGCCGTCCGACTCCTTCGTGGACAGGAGGGGTTATTGAGGAGCCAGGGTTTGGTGTTAGTGAAATGACCTGCAGTCTTTTCCACAGAGGCGATGGCTCAAACTCCAGGACAGCTCATACACATTCAGGATCCTCGTGCCAAATATTGCCTTCATGTGCGTTAGGAATGGGAGTGGCGTCTTCGGGCTTCAGCCAGGATGAAGGTCATCATTTGCTTAATCAAGATTTAGTTTGGAAACTTCTCACGTTCTGTGTGATGAAGACTTTTGGATGAGACTTTCTTTATTTCATGCAGTGCTGACATTCTCATAGAGAAACTTTGGATCGTCTGCAGAGCGAGCAGACGGTGGGACGGAGCTCTGTTACAGAGTTTGAATGTATTCTGACAGGAATGGTGCCTCCTACACCAACAATCACGCAACCAAACTCCAAACGCACAAACCTCTGGTGAAATGTGTGAAACGCATTTCACTGGGCACTCAGCACTCCTTATTTATTCTTTATTTGTTGTCTTTCAGTAGCTTTAAGTTGAGCGTGTTAAAGGCTTTAAGAGTGAGAACCGTCGAGGGAATGCTGATTTTAGGAAACAGCTCTTATCAAAGCTTCATTTTTTTTAGAAATATCAGTTTGCAAACGCAGCAGAAAACAGATTTTCTTGACGGTCTGACATAAGAATCGTAGGTACTGAATAATCTTCATGTTTGAATTGTTTGCAGCTCTCAAAGGGTTAAAACCACATGTTTTGTTCTGTGTTAATCTGTCAGTCTGTTACTTTCATTTGAGTAAAAAGTGGTTTCAGAAATAAAAGCTGGACTCCTAAGATAGCTTGGGGAAAGACATCATAAAACCGTATGGGGCCACCATAAAAGAAAATGAAGGAATCGATGAGGAAAAAAAGTTATCATTTTGTAAAAATAGTTGGAGAATTGTGTGAAAATTTGTTTTTGAGCCACAAATGTACAACTTTGTTGTCATAGTGTTGAATTAGTCTGCTAATTGAACGCCTCTCTGCTCACGTATTTGTCTTATGGTGGCCCCAACACTCCATCGTTTCATTAACATTTGAATGTATCAGAAGAACATTTTCTGCTGAGTTGAGGAAAACCTTAAAGTAGGAATAAAGCGTTCTTAGGGTGTGAGGATGTTCCCATCTGCAGCCTCAGGGGCGCCATTCGGACAGCTCCTGACGGTGGGACGGAAACGACACCAGCCGGGTACAGCTCAGACGGGGAGAATATTTGTGAAAAGTCGGGTTTTTGTCAGTGGTTCAAAAGGGAAGCTCGTGATAGTTTTTACACATGGACTCATGTCGTTTGAGATGTTTTTGTAACTTTCGTTCTGGTTTACAAATAATGAAAACTCCAAATCCAATGTCTCAGTAAATTAGAAGATTGTAAAAAAAAATTCAGAGTTGGTAATTAAAGGTTGATTAAGTTAAAACGCTGCAAATGTTGAAATGATATGTCTGTCTGAGTCAGTCACTGTCAGAGAAAATGAATAGTTCCATATAAGTTTGGAGATGTTTACAGTGAAAGTCAGCAACTTTTGTGGTGTTAAATTCAATATTCTCCTAAAAGGCTTACTGCAAGCTCTGGATGCAAACATTCACTTTCCCACAATTCATTGCAAAGGTGTCGCATGGTTTGGTTTTAAACCAAGAATTGTAACATTCCAAGTGTACAGTGAGGATTGACATTTTGGGCACCTCCAGGTACCCAAGGAAAGATTGAAAAACCTCTTATGGTATCAAATTACAGCTGAGACGGTCTTTTAATATGTTAAAAAAATGGGACCTTATTTTCATCATTTACCCTTTTAACCCTTTAACAACTGAGACGTCACCGGTGACACTAGAACACTGTAACCTTTCAACTGTTAACTAGATAATTCAAGCAGATTTTGATGGAAAAAAGCGGCTTGTTGAGCCATTTTTATAAATGACCATCAGTAGGTGTGTTTGAGATCCTCCAGCCAGTGCCTCACCTGCATCATCAGCTCCATTTTTACAAACGGCTCCCATTTTTACAAATTATAAATGGCGTATACTTATATAGCCCTTCCTTGAAGGCTTGAAGTCACAGTCCCATTCACACATTCGCTCACTGATGATGACGGCACTGTTTCTGAACGCTGGCACCAACCTGTAGCCACCAGAGGCAATGTGGGGCCCAGTGTCTTACCCAAAGAGACTTCGACACATGGGCGGGCAAGGCGAGAATTGAACCTGCAATCTTCTGGTAAGGATTTGACCGCCCCACCACTGCACCATGGCCCCCCAAAAAGTTGCCATTTTTACAAATTGCCGCTATTTGTTTACATGGGCACTATTTTTACAAATGGCCGCCATTTTGGTTTTTCTTGTGTCCAACTGAAAGAGGGGATCCGCTACATTCATGACAAATTTGGAGCATGTACCAAAAAAATTACAATATGTCTGAAAAATCTCCCTAAGTCGCTCCACTAATCCCAGCGTGTTAGCGATTATTACAGTGCTCCTACAACAGGAATCACTGCAGCCAGGAGAGGATTTTCAGGATAAATCCATTCAAGAATTTAGGGAGCAGACTGAGGCCGGTGTCGGTGCATGATCTGCCCACGCTGCCGAAGAAACCAAAAGGTGCCTCTATCTATGGACAGTTGCAGGGTTGCCATGATTAGTCGACTAAGTCGAGTAGGCTATTATGGCATTTATTAAGGGTTTTTAGGCTGTTTTGGAGTTTAGCTAATATTTCAGCTACATGCTAGCTATTTTGGCTAACTTAGGCTTTTATCAGTTTTTTTTAGGCTAATTTGTCATTTAACTAATATTTTAGCTGGCTTTCAGCTTCAGCGTTTGCAACTATCAATTTCAGCATCTTCAGCTATCAGCATAGCATCTTCAGAGACCAAATTCAGCTTACAGCATTCACACTAGCATTTTCATAGTTTATGCTATAAGTCTAATTTTTGGTTAGTTATGATGTGTGCTTTACTCATGACCCAATTAGTCGACTAATCGGAAAAAATAATCAGAGATTAGTCAACAATTAATAGTAATTGTTTATGGCAGCACTAGTCAGTTGACAGATGACCTGAGCTTGCTTCACCTCTGCAGGGAAACAGACAGATACCCTAGAGTTTAGAGTTTCATTGCTTATAAGTCATTTAAATAGCGAGAAACAAAGTCTTGAAATCATGTAGTCCACGTGAAATAATTCTATTAAACATTCACCTTTTTGAATCAACTGGCATCAAATTGATTTCTTAAGGTTGAGTCAAAGCAATATAGTTGCCATTCGGCAAAATGTTCACCAAAGAGGCTTTCAAGTCCAGTTGCTATGACTGAACTTCAAGACATGGTATTCCAATTTCTTTTTTTTAAATCCCCCGTATCTGTCTAATACCTGTTCCAGTATGCATTTTATGTAGAAGTTCCTGCTGAGTGTGAAGTTTTTCATCACGTTAAACATGAGTGACTTATCATAATTCTGAATATGAATCGACATTGCTGGATGCTTTATACAGACGGTGCTAATGCTATGCTGATAATTTCAAAATAAAACTAATTCATGTTTTTTAATGTTTTTTTCCCCTAACTGTAAACGGTGTTTTCTTTGTTCATTCTTGAAATGTTTAAATTTTTTTACATTTCATGGGGTGCTTCATTAAAAAAGTGAAGACTCTAAAACCAGGGGTCCCCAAACTACGGCCCAAGGGCCGAATCAGACCCGCCTCCACATTTTGCCCGGCCCCCCACACACTGTCAGAAATGCTGGTTGAGGGGTCCAATAGAAGGTTTAGCAGCAGCCTCTGGAGGATCCTACACCTTGATGTTGGTAGGACTCCACCAGCAGCTTCAGATATGTGCTGCTGCCTTGTTATGGTATTTTAGCAGCTGCTCTCGTAATCCGATGGATTTTCCGGCAGAAAGCTTCCTCATTCTGCACCAACCAGTGTGTCTGGTTCAGCCACAAATCTCTTCATAGTACGATGATCACGTTTTTTTCTGAAATATTCAAGATTTTCATACCTTGTCCAATAGGACACCAGTTCAGAACCCAGAGTTAACCCCTTTCTATAAAGTCACTGCAGACCTGAAACCTTCAGACCAGGAACAGAGAGCATCATGGGATGGGTTTATGTGGTGGAGCAGTTGCTTCCAATCATCTGTATCACCAAGTCCTGCGGCTGTAATCCACGCTGCATCTGGACTCCAGAACAAGAAGCAGCAGTAGATAGGTTTGGGTTTCTGAAAAACTAGCAGGATTTTCATCCTTGAAGCCTAAAGTCGGACATCTTCCAACTGGTCTGCACAGAGCCACGACTTCAATCCAACAGAAGATCTCAGACCAAAGACGGAGATCCAGATTCTCTTCCAACTGTAGCATTCCACCCTTAGAAACAACTGTGATAACCTCTGCTGACTATTTTGTCACCCAACTTTTATTTGGAGTGCCTCTTCTCAAGATAACAGAGTTCCTCTCCCAGCAGGGGGGGCATAAAGTGGGCTGAAACCCCTACCTTCCACTCGGATGTAAGTCATTAAAACTGGGCCAGAACCCTGACTATTCTGCATTTGAATAGATTCACACACACATTTAGGGTTTTATAAACTCTGTTTGATAGAAACCCCTTTTGTTAATTCAGCATTAAAGAATAAACACATCCAGAGACCAGAATAAAGAACACCCCTGATATTTGCATAGCCAGAGCTCATTGGGACATGCAAATTACCTCCAATCGTAAAACGCCTCAGATCCCCACGGATTGGGCGATTCTGGCCCTGCCTCCCAAATTCAAAAACCCTGCCGCGCACGCCAGAGGTGCTCTTCCTCCATTTTTCCTTCCATCTGAAGGCTTCTCCTGCAGGCTCAACAACACGCCTCTAAGCTAACTGATAAGCCAGAAGCCAGAACAGGAACAGAACAGAAACATCTAAGTTCTTCCAGTCTTAAGATCACGTTTTTTTTCGCGCACTTTCTTCCTTTCCAACATTTTTGTCTCCCGTTTATTTCATAGACTGATTCCAACTTTTTACCATTTTTGATGCTTTTATTTTGAAACTGATTTTAATGCTAGACCATTGGATAAGTTTCATTGTCCGGCCAGCTTTGCGACTTATACTTTTTGGTCACAAAACGGAATAGAGATATCGTTCGACCACCCCAGAAGCTAAGTGACTGAACGGAGCAGAACCAGCAGAACCGCAGGTTCCCTTTCCTTCTACACCTGGCTGCAGATCTCGCCTCCACGGCCCGCCTGAATCATCCAGCTAGGAACGGGATCAACCACCCTTCCTGGCAGAGCAGACCCAGATCTCCAGACCGCTGGTGAGAAGTCGAACTTCGCTCATACAGTCAACTGCTGGTGGTTAGAATAAAGATCAACTATATTTGCAAGAGTAACATCTTTGCCCCGTTTGAATTCCTCCTTTTAAGAATAGCTTATTCTCAGATCAGTAACACCACCCTTTTTATGCACAACACACACTTAATGCATCCACACATTTGGCATTTTCACCTCAATATTGTATGTCTTTTCTTCTCATTTATCTATTTCTAGTTATTAGTTGAAGCTATATTCTGTGTTCCACACATGTTGATTGCTTTCCATGCTTTTACGTCCATTATTTCTGCTTGTTTAACCTCATGTTATTAAATAAATATTCAAAAGGACGTCGTTGTTTGATACCATTATTTTCTTCTTTGTGGTAAAGTCCCTTCACAGGGTAAAGACACTCACGCTAAAATTGAGAGACTGATTAATTGATTATTACTTTATTGATTAGAAGTAGCGGCTGATCACTATTGAGTCATATTTTCCTTCATTAGGAAGGTGGTGCCCTGAGGATAATTTATTAAATTTCAGTTTCATAAAATTAATATTTTTCAACCAACTTTGGGATTGAATACTTCATATTCACCCCCCTTTACACGCTACACAACATCAGAGTCTGAGCTCACAAAGGAAATTCTAGAAGAAGCTCAAACATTCCCATGAACTCTTCTGAACCTGGAGGAAGACTTCCAGAAGATCTGAAGTAAAAACAAATCAAGGAGCATAGTTGACCATTTAACTAGAAAGAACCATACCTGTTCTGAAGTAAGCTTTGTTCTGAAACAGTCTTGCTTGTTTCATGAATAAAGTTATTTCGATTACAGAAGCTCATGTGTGTGATCTATGGTTCAGAACTTTCATGAGAGCTCATCACTTTGTCATGTTCACTACTGTCAAACATCCACGTCACCATCATGGAGCCAACGTGATCTGCTGCTCAAACCGGGAGGAAGACTGCAGTAACTCTAGTCCAGGTCACTGATGTCGACCCGAGGCAGAGAGCCTCAGCAGACCAAGGACAAGCAACTTTAACCCTTTAACGCTGTAGCTCCAGTGTTTATGTTCTTTGATTTACTGTCATGTTTTCATTGTTAACACGATAATTCCAGTAGATTCTGAAGGAGAAAAGCGTTAAAGACTTAAGGAAAATCCGCTCTAAACAAACACTGGACATCTGTTTCTTAATGTGAAGATGATCTGGTGGTGGACCTGCAACAGGCTGGTGACTTGTTCAGGGTGTACCCCCCCCCCCCTCCATTTACCCAACAGGAGATGGTTGGCTCCAGCAACCCATGACGCTGAAAGGGATTCAGTGGTCCATGTGTCTGTCTATCCATCTTTACATCTACAGATGATCTAGGGTTCATGCAAGAGGACCCAGAAGAAAAGACATGACATCTGCAGGAAATGCACAGGTGGATACAGTGGTGTAAAATGAGATTCAAAACGAGGTAAGATGTCTGAATAACCATAGTTTAGTTGGCTAAACTGAAATCTGAATTACTGTGTTTTAAGCAACCTCCAACAGTTTATTTGCATGTTGATTTATTTTTTAAACCACTCCAGTCATCTTTAGATCAATTTTCAAAGTGTTTCCAGGGGTTATTCAACTATGATTGTGTCGTTTTTAGCAAAAATCAAAAACTTGTGTCGTTTTGTCAGACAGTTTCTGCAGAATATCAGGAGTTCATTAGAAATTCACCTCTGAGTTGCAGGCAGGACTGCTGGCTCGAAGTGGCAAAAAGAATGAGCAACATTGGAGCTATCCAGCCCTACGGTTTTAATCCAGATTCCTGCTCAGACAAGGAAAACAAAGACGTTAATGCAGGAAGACTGTGGCCTTCCCAGAATATTCCCTTTGTCAAAAATGTGATCTTTTTCAAACAGTGTTTTTTCACCTGCTTCTGATTCATGATTTGAATAATAAGACTCAGAAATGCAGTTTTAGATTTTCTTCATCCTCCATCATGAGAAAAATGCAGAAAGAACATGTTAAAAACGCCAAAAACACAATTTCTATTAAACTCTTTAATCGCAATGGAGTAGAATAGAACATATTTTATAACAGACTCGAGGTCCAAAGGTCAACACCATCAACAAAGATGGGTCAAACAAAAAAAAAAATAAGATACAAGTACACTAAAATACTACATATAAACTGAAACATTAAAATGCTTTTTTAAACAGTTTCTTTTTCAAGTTAAATTTGTTTTTTATTGCATGTTTGTTTTTAGGCTTTAATCTAAAATCAAAACATGTGAAAAGTACAAATCATATATGTCTTTCTCAGCAACACAGCGAAACGTAAATAACTCAGTTTCCCATCATCCTTAGCGGTCCGGTTTCACCAGAGGGAAGATGGCGGCGCTAAGTGGAACAAGGCTGCCGCTGCGTTTTTAAAATCAACCAAAACCGACCGCGGGTTCTTGGAGAAGCTCGTCCGGGTCTTAGGCAGCTTGTCGGGGAACCCGGGGCGGATGCTGCGGCCTCAGAGCCGTCACGGGAGCGCGGAAGGTAAGTCGTGAACGCGCCTGTCTTTCTGCCTGCCTCCTGAAGCACGGCGGCTACATTAGCCGAATGTCTGCTGCTGATCATGTCAGGAAAATGCGGCACGCGCTTTTTACTTATGAGTTTGTGTTCCTTCGTGGGTACAGCCACCGTATGTACACGAGCATAGTGACGGGCTCCGTGGTCCTGGAAGCGGATAGCCGAGGCTGCGTCAGTCACCGTCCGGCGTCAACAGTCCGGCTGACATCAGGCAGCGGGGGGGCAGGGGAAGGCGAACCCCTCCCCCGAACAGGCCGGCCGCTTTCTGAAGACCATCGTGCAGCATGAAAGCTCTGAGCTGCGGAGAACCGGTCCGGACTCTGGAATGACGAGAACACGCATGGCTGTTCCGATAAACCCGGACTGACTGACAGCCGCAACAGCACAGCTAGTTGCCCTGGAAACAGATGGTGGAATCCAAGTGAAGCTGTCCGCGTGGGTCTCTATCTAGAACTAAAACTAGACATGTGACTCCATCAATCTAGAACCAGGACTAGAGATGTGACTCCATCTATGTAGAACCAGAACTAGAGATGTGACTCCATCAATCTAGAACCAGGAATAGAGATGTGACTCCATCTATGTAGAACCAGGACTAGAGATGTGACTCCATCTATCTAGAACCAGGACTAGAGATGTGACTCCATCTATCTAGAACCAGGACTAGAGATGTGACTCCATCTATCTAGAACCAGAACTAGAGATGTGACTCCATCAATCTAGAACCAGGACTAGAGATGTGACTCCATCTATCTAGAACCAGGACTAGAGGCAAGGCAAGTTTATTTGTAAAGCACATTTCATGTACAGAGACAATTCAAAGTGCTTTACATAAAACATTAAAAGAAACAATCAAAAGAAATAGTAAAAATGTCATTCATCGTCATTCAAATCATTTAAATAAAATTAAAAGAAAGTAAAAAGATTTTAATTTAAAACAAGCATAGATAAACAGTGCAGACGTAAACTTTTGAATACATATTAATCAAATGCAGCTGAGAACAGGTGAGTCTTTAACCTGGATTTAAATACACTGAGTGTTTCAGCAGATCTAAGGTTTTCTGGAAGTCTGTTCCAGATCTGTGGTGCATAGAAGCTGAATGCAGCTTCTCCGTGTTTAGTTCTGACTCTAGGAACTGATAAAAGACCGGATCCTGATGACCGGAGAGGTCTGGCTGGTACATACTGGGTCAGGAGGTCAGTCATGTATTTTGGTGCTAAACCATTCAAAGCTTTATAAACCAGTAACAGAACTTTAAAGTCTATCCTCTGACAGACAGGTAACCAGTGTAAAGACCTCAGAACTGGACTGATGTGGTCTACTTTCTTGGTCCTTGTGAGAACCCGAGCAGCAGAGTTCTGAATAAGCTGCAGTTTCCTGGTGGATTTCTTTGGTAGTCCTGTAAAAACACTGTTGCAGAGATGTGACACCATCTATCTAGAACCAGGACTAGAGATGTGACTCCATCAATCTAGAACCAGAACTAGAGACGTGACTCCATCTATCTAGAACCAGGACTAGAGATGTGACTCTATCAATCTAGAACCAGGACTAGAGATGTGACTCCATCAATCTAGAACCAGGACCAGTGATTTGACGCAAATCTAGCTCTAGAACCGGGACTAGCAAGTTGACTCCATCCATCTTGAACCGTAACTAGAGATTTGACTCCATTTATAGAGAATTATAACTAGCCACATAGTACCAGAACTAAAGATTCTAGTCCATCCATCTTTAGAATGCACAGCCCTCAGGAGGCTGCTGTGGAGAAGGTGCAGACCCAGCTTCATATGGGTGGTCTTCTTCTAGTTTTCTTGTGGTCCAGAGATGCCTTGTATTTTATCCAGAAATGTAACCAAAATCTCCAGAGAAGCGTACTGATGCTATGTTCATACTGGGCTTGGAGACGCCCATGTAAGTGACCAGTTGGGGACTCAAATGAACAAATGTAGCATGAATCTGATGTGAAGGATGCTTGCAGTATCACTCAGCTATTGTCCAATCACAGATGTGCTTTTGGTGTACACTTAAACTGAAATGGCTGAGCCCGTGTTTCGACAAGATGGATTATTTCTTAAAGAGAACCTGAATTTATCATCACATCCTGCACAAATTATTGGTGTGAGGAACTGAATGAAACTTTTGTCCCTGATCAAAAAGTATCTGTAGTACAGGCGGCAAGTTTTTTGCTGGGCGCCAGCAACTTTTGAGGCCCCAGGAACCAGCGTTGATCACATGGTTGTCATCCGGTTATGAACTGTAATTCTTCTGTTTTTTCTTTCTTCTAGATTAGCTTCAGGTTGTCCCGGTGTGACCACCATCCTCCCAGCCTTGCAGGGTGACCTCTGTGCCCCCTCATGGACTTGACTCCAACTCTAGATTTGAAAAGGAGGCTCGCCTCCCCCTCGCCCCCGGCTGGAGTTGGGGAGACTTTCGGGAGTCTTGGTCGCTCTCGCTCCTCGTCTCTCTCACCGTCATCTTACCCGTCCTCCCCCCTGTCCACATCTTCATCAGTGGGGGCTTATCAAAACCATGTAAAAAGTCAGAGAGGGGTGTCCTCCACATCTGCCTCTGTAGCTTCTCTTGTCACTCCTGCACCCCCCACCACCCTGGACTTCTCCCACGCATCAATGCAGCCAGGTGGAGATTGTAGTGACGATGGTCGGAAAAAGATGTACGACCCTTTCAGTCCCACTGATGGAGAGAAGGAGACAAGGATGGAGGAGAAAGGGGGAGACGGAGAAAAGTACGACCCTTTTGACCCCACTGGCTCCCCGGCATCAGATGAGGACAACAAGAGCGACAAAGAAAGGATTTTAAAGGTGGATGATGATGATGATGATGATGAGGAGGAGAAAGATGAAGAACCTCCAGATTCCACAGACACATTGACGGACCTGCCGAGCCCCCAGCTGACCACCAAGCTCCCTCTGAGGAGGAGGGTGGAGCGTCGCACCATCAGACCTGGGGGCCTGATGGACAGTGTTGACTCTGATAATTCTGAGATTGAGGAAGGAGAAATCGTTGGAGTCACTGACAGAGATGGGATCAAAAAAAGGCTGAATGAAGAAGACCCGACTCTGAGCTCTCCCAAGATCTCCTTTTTTGCCTCAAAGCCGGAGCGAATCCTCCGGGTTCTGGACGGAGACGGATTTGTGTCTGTTTGTGCCGAGGGAAACTGGGAGGACGAGCGGGAGGACGAGCCTGTGGTCGGAGTTGAAGATCTGAGAAGGAAGCTGGTAAGCAGGAGGAAGGAAAGATATCTCTCCTTTCCTGCCTCATCACCTCCTTCGCCCCAGCAGCCAAGACCTCCCCCTTCTCCTTCCCCTCCCCCTGCAGAAGAGCCCAGTAAAAGCCACAAGTCCTCCAAGAGCACCAAGGACCAAGACCGGCAAAAAAGCAAAGAACGCAAGGCTGGAGAGAAAGAGACGAAGAGAAAAAAGAGAAGGAAAGGCAAAGACGGGGATCGGGACTGGAGCAAAGACAAGGAGCGAGGAAGCAAGGCTGGAAAGGAGGTAAAAGCAAGGAGGAGCAGCAGGAGCAGCAGTCGAAAGAGAAAGAGAAGACGGCAGAGCAGCCCAGAGGCCTCCCGCTCCTGCAACTCCTCAAGAAAGGGAGGTCACTCCAGAAGGTCCTTCTCAAGCCTCTCAGAGGAAAGACACAGAGAGAGGGAAAAAGAGAAGGACAAGGACAAAGTTCGAGACCGAGACAAAGGCAGAGAGAAATCCAGAGACCGGTCCAGAGAAAAGGACCGGTCTCATGATAGAGATAAAGGACGGGATAGAGGAGAAAGGGATCACAGGAGCAGTAGTAGCCGTAGACGAAATGACAGAACGCACGACAGTCGTTCCAGAAAGAGAGAGAGGAAGGAGAAGCCTCATTCAAGCAGCAGAGAGCGACCCTCCGCAAAGACCTCCAAGAGGAGCAGGGAGACACGGGATAGCAACCGAGACCGGCATCACGACAGGGAGCGGCGCTGCGATGGCCGCCCTGTGGTTCCTCCCTCCATCCAGGACCTCAACGGGGCTGACCTATTCGCCATCAAACGAACCATCACAGTCACCACAACCACCACCACCACCACCGTACCCGGCTCCCCGAGGCACGCTCCCACATCCCCCTGCCGAATCACAGAGGTTGCTGATCCCCACAAGAGGAAGAAGAGAAAGTGGCACTCATCTGTGGATGTGGAGGACCGCCGAAGGAGTCGCAGCTGCTCGCCGCCACTCTCACCACCAAGATACCATGGCTACGGCTCAGACCGTTACTCCGACAAACTAGAGATCGATGTCTTGTCTTTGGATGGTGAAGCTTTAGACTCAGACTACCCTTCTTTAGAGGATACGCCTCCTGCTGCTCTGCCTCCAGAACCTCATATTGCCAGCCCCAAACCCAAATCCACCCCCAAGACTGGACAGAACCGCTCCAAGAAGAAGTCCCACACTCTAAAGAAGTCTGAGTCCTCCTCCAGTAGAGCCACAGGCAAATGTCTGTCCTCGCTGACGGTCACGTCGGGTTCTGCCTCCGCCTCGCCGGGCCTCCCCTCAGTGAAGAGACCCAGAAAACTGGGGAAGGAAAAGGGCCGAGACAACAACAGGAAGGACCTGAGCCGGCCGGGGAAATCCAAGAAGGAGACAGGCGGCAGTAGAAAGGGCAAGCTTCAGTCCAAAGTGTCTGTGCTGGTTCGGGAGGGGGTGAGCAGCACCACGGGGGCTGGAGTTGGCCCAGGGAAGCTGAGCATGGACCTTCTGGGTCCTGGAGGGGCAGGAGGGGGAGCTGGTGGCTCAGTGGTTGGAGGATCCATTGCAGTGGTCTTCTGCAGGGATAATGAGAGCAGATCACCCTTCCTCAAGCCCTGTTCAGAGCCGCTGTCACTGGGGGGCCGCGGTAAGGACCTGACCAGCTTGGGTAAGCGAAGCAGTTTGGCTGGACCACCGTCATCCCTAAGCGGCCCTGCAGGACTGAAACCCAAAAAGACTAAACCAAGTTCCATCACATCCACCTCCTCCTCAGCGTCCTCACCCTCATCGTCTCTGGCGACCAAACGCCGCCGTCGCCTCGCCAAAAAGGCAAAAGAAAAAAGTGGAGCCATTGGTTCAACTGCAGAAGACAGCAGCCAATCAAAACCTGCGTCTGAAAGTTGGGGCGGAACCTCCTTTGATGGTCATTCGGTTGCTAAAGAGAGCGGGAGTAAGACAATCAGCCCTCACACTGGCCAGACTGGCCCTGCTCCCTCCTCCTCCTCCTCCACCTCATCATCCACCAGTGTGCTCCCGCCCTCCTCCTCTCCTCCACACACTCCTCCGTCATCCGCTGCTCCTCTGAGGGACACCCGAGAGTCTTCACCCGACTCTCAGACTGTGGACAGCAGCTGCAAGACGCCAGAACCCTCCTTCTTGGTGGAGGACGGTCCGGCCCGGAGCAGCCCCACACCGGCCCCTTCTAGTCCCTCCAGTCTGTCCACGCCGCAGGGCGCCGCTCTCACCAGTGTCTTGACCACACCCACCGCAAAGCACCAACCTCCAGATGACACACCTAAGTCAGCGTCCTCTCCTCCTTCATCGTCTTCGTCAGCAGGCGGAGGCCTCAATTCCCTCTCTCTGCCGCTGTCTTCGTCCGATCCTTCCTCCTCATCCTCTGTGTCGTCCTCCTCTGCCAGCAAGCCTCCTCCTCCTCCACCCCCGCCTCCCCTGGCAGCATCCACCCTCCCCTGGAGCCTGCAGACTGGTGTGGACTGCACAACTGGGGGGGTTCTAGCATGTAAGTCCTACACAGTCCTGTGTAAGCAGCAGCTCCGCCTCTGTAGCTCTGCAGGAACACGAGAACAGTTTCCTTCAAATAGGGTTAGGTTTTTAGAGACAATGTAAAGGAAATTCACTGAGACAATCTAATCTATAAACTCATATACCCTTCTGCTCTCTTATGGGTCCAGATGACCCCACTTTTAATGTAAACATGCTTAGGATAGCACAAGGGTTAGAATATTCCTACCAGGCAAACAACCCCTGCTTTGTCAGTTTAAAGTGAAGAATTTATCATTTTAGTAGAGCCGCCACAAATGATTATTTTAATAGTCAACTAATCACCGATTATTTTTTTCTGATTAATCGACTAATCAGGTCATGTGCAAACTGGATGTAAAGCACACATTTTAACCATCATTAGATTTAAACAAACTAAAAATTAGATACATAGCATCACCTGCAATAATGCTAGTGTGAATGTTGTAAGCTGAATTTGGCCGCTGAAGATGCTGAAATTGATAGCTGAAAACGCTGAAGCTGACAGTTAGCTAAAATATGAATTAAATGTGAAATTTGCCTAAAAAACTGAAAAAAGGCAAAGTTAGCAAAAACTTGTAGCAATGTAGATGAAATACTAGCTAAACTCCAAATTAGCCTAAAAAAAAAGAAAAATCCCAAATTAGCCAAAATACCTAGCATGCTGCTGAAATAGAATCTAAACTCCAAAATAGCCAAAATTTTGGATCCTTTGTGAGCAGAATGGTAGAAAGCAGAACATCATAGAAAAAATATGTGATTATCTCTTAAAATGCTGCTTTAACTCAAACCAGAAGTACATGTGAACAAGCGGAGGATCACGCCGGGGTCACACCGGACGCGGAAGCGCCGCAAAGCGGCGCGGAGCAGAGTGTGCTTCCGCTTCCATTCGGCGCCCATGTTAACCTTTTGTGTCGTTCAGACCAGGCGCAGAGGGTCCCCACGGTGCAGCGGAACGTTTCGGCGTCTGGTCTATTTTTTTCCGCGAGACGCGAGCGCTCCACGTCAATACTGGCAGGAAGTTGCATCAAATACACGAGAAAATCTGGTTTATTTTCAAAATAGAACCAATTTTTCCCAATAAAACGACAAATGTGATCATGTTTTTGTGTCTAAACAGACTGTAGAGATGAAAATATGCATACAATCAAAACACACAGACACGCGTGCGCGAGAGCCCCCACCCCGGACACCATAGATCTCCGTAGCGGGTGTGCTGGGCTGCAGGGTTCTGGGAGGAAAAAAAGCAGGGCAGACAGGGCCCCCAATGCAGTGGGGGCACACTGGAGCGGGGCATGGGGCTGTGTTTGACCGAGAGAGAGGCAGAGGAGCGGTTCTTATTGGAAGAAACATCAGGTAATATTTTGAGTTTATTAATTTACCGACGGAAACACTTGGGAGCGCGTGCGTGCACACAGACACACAACAAAATAGACAGACACCCACACGCACGCACAAACAGATCAATGAAGTGGGCCGACTGCGGAGTTGGGGGGCGGGGTCTGTGTCAACAGGGGCAGAGACCATCCCCTTTTAGCAGAAACACGGGGAGATATCCTGGTTATTGACCATGATGGCAAAAAAAAGCAATAGCTCTAGCAGAAGCGCCCGTCGACCGTCGCGGAAAAATTCGCATCTGGTGTGACCTGGAGAGCGGAGTGGACTCCGCGCGCGCGCCGCTTCGTGGCGCTTCCACATCCGGTGTGACCCCGGCGGGCGTCAGGCAGCTGAGACTGACTGTATTGATGCTTCGTTTGTGACTCATGAAAGCCTCCTCGGCCTCCAGTAATCCTTGACAGAGAAATCTCAGCCTCGCTACGTCCATTCTGACTTGATGCAGCGGCGTTTTGAACATCATTTGCTGAAAGAGAAATGGAAGCAGCCGTTTGTCACAGCAGTGTTGCGTCTCAGCTGCTGGAAAGAAACTGGAGAAGTCTGAAGATTAAATCCTGATGTCAGCGGATCTGAGTGTTCGGATCTGAGCCAGAATACATGCAGGAGTCAATCAAAAGTGAAGAAAGATTTCAGCTGCAGGTTCTGATGTTTCCTCTGCTCCTCCCCTCAGTGACCGCTCTGCTCTTCAAAATGGAAGAAGCCAACTTGGCCAGCAGAGCAAAAGCTCAGGAGTTCATCCAGGCCACCAGCCAGGTGAGTTCTGCATCCGGTCCTCTTTCATCCTCTTAAGGCGGAGGAAAACTAGCTAACAAACCTCTCCCTGTGCAGATCCTCTCACAGGCCAATCAGAGCCAGGCGCAGCAGCTTGCTCCTCCCCCCTCTGCATTGACCACCTCACAAATCCCTCCCCCTCCTGGACTGCCTCCACCTCCTGGTCTCAGCCCCGCCCAGTTCATCCTTCACAGCTCTCTCCCTTTGGTTGGATGCACCAAGACACCCCCACCTCATCTCCACGCCTCCATGGCATCTGGCTGTGCGCAGACCCCCCCCTCTGTCATGCCGGTGGGGCTGTCGGGGGGCTCCAGTGATGCAGCATGGGAGAATGAGGCCAAAGACCCTGATAAGGTGAGTCAGAGTCCTGGCAGGACTGACATAAAATAGAATGTATTTTGTGCATCCTTTCTTTAGGGTTTCAAAAGCAGATCATTGGGAAGAGTGCACGCATGTGCTGCAATACACATGTGCACGCCGCCTGCACGTGCACAGCTGAAACATTTGTTGGATCTTGTAATAGCCACATTTTTGCATTGGGTCTAAGGGTGGCAAGATTAGTCAACTAATCGACGATTTATCAACTATTAAAATAGTCAACGAAAGATTTAATAGTCGATTGGTCGTTACTTTATATTTTATGAAGTCAGAGTGTGATAAAGTGGAGAGTTATAATAGCATTCTGCTAGATTTATTGACTATTTTGGATTTTTTAAGGTTTTTTTAGGCATTTTTGGAGTTTAGCTAAAATTGCAGCTACATGGTAGCTGTTTTGACTAATTTAGAATTTTTCTGTTTTTTAGGCTAATTTTGAGTTTAGCTAGTATTTCATCTACATTGCTACAAGTGTTTGCTAACTTTGTCTTTTTTTTAGTTTTTTAGGCAATTTTTCCCATTTAATTCATATTTTAGCTGGCTATCAGCTTCAGCATTTTCAGCTACCAGCTTCAGCGTTTTCAGCTATCAATTTCAGCATCTTCATTTATCAGCACTAGCATCTTTAGTGGCCAAATTCAGTTTACAGCATTCACACTAGCATTATCACAGGTGATGCTATATATCTAGTTTTTAGTTAGTTTAAATTTAATGATGGTTAAAATGTGTGCTTTACATCCAGTTTGTGCATGACCAAAATAATTGGTGATTAGTCGACTATTAAAATAATCGTTTGTGGCAGCTCTAATTGGGTCTTAAAAGTATAAGATCACATTTATGACACCACAAACCTAACAGACACAACAGCAGTACAGTGTGTGTGACAGGAGGTGACGGCGTCTCTGACACCTCCACTCGCTCAGCCATTGTTCAGTCATGTCTTTGTCCACAAAGCAGAAACCATTCTGCATGTGTGAGGATTCAGACATTAACTGATTTTGCATATAAAATATGATTAAAGCCAAAAGTTGTGTTTGGCCCACAGGTGCTACCCACCCCGTCAGACTGCCCCCTTTTGACCCACCCTTACTGGCTGCTAAATGTGACTGTACCTGGACTCCAACGTACAACCTGTTCAATAGAAGTTGCACAAGTTCTCATGGATCCAAATCACTTAAATAAAAGTCTCATTCAGTGTTTTTTTACATAATTTTACCCACTTTTACAACAATAATGTTCACCGCTTCTCACCTGGTGAGACCGTCATGGTGTTCTCGTGGACGTTCTTTCCAAGGAGTCATGGTTGATTTTGCTCCTGTACACACAGAGATTGAACTGCAGAGTGGTGTCCCTCAACACAAAGTTAAAGACTGAAATCCAGAACACATGTTCACCCAACCACCAGCTTCTCCTCCTGATATGAGTGAAATAACAACATTATTCTTTTTGGTTCCGTTTCCTCAGTACCTGAAGAAGCTGCACACGCAGGAGCGCGCAGTCGAGGAGGTCAAGCTCGCTATCAAGCCTTACTATCAGCGCAAGGACATCAACAAGGAGGAGTACAAAGACATCCTTCGGAAGGCTGTGCATAAGGTCAGTTTAGGGAACGCCCCATACCCCTATGGTAGATATCTTTATTTGTCATTGTCACAGGTAAAATGAAATAGAAAGTGCTTCCTGGTCAGTGCAATACTCATGCTTTAAAATAACCCATGGTGAAAACTTACCACTAAATTAATAATACATAAAAAGTGCTGGTAACTAGTGCTCCCACGATTAGTCAACTAATTGAATATTAAAATAGTTGACGTCTAATTTAATAGTCGATTAGTCGTTGCTTTATATTATAGGGAGTCTGAGTGTAGTAAAGTTGAAAGTTATAATGGCATTCTGCTAGCTTTATGGACTAATTTGACATTTATTAAGGTTTTTTTCGGCTAATATTTCAGCTGCATGCTAGCTATTTTGGCTAATTTTCATGTTTTCCGTTTTTTAGGATAATTTGGAGTTTAACTAATATTTTAGTTGGCTATTAGCTTCAGCGATTTCAGCTAGCAATTTCAGCATCTTCAGCTATCAGCACTAGCATCTTCAGTGCCCAAATTCAGCTTACAGCATTCAGACTAGCATTATCACAGGTAATGTTATATATCTAGTTTGTAGTTAGTTTAAAGATAATGATGGTTAAAACATGTGTTTTACATCCAGTTTACACATGACCTGATTAGTTGACTAATTGGATAGTCAGTGATTAGTCGACTATTAAAATATTTGTTTGTGGCAGCACTACTGGTAGCTAAAACCCCCAAATTAGAATATGCCAACAGTCTGTGTGAATGAAACTCAAAGTCTGGAGTTGAAACAGCTCCTGTAATTGAGTGTCTTTGTGCAGATCTGTCACAGCCGCACTGGAGAAATCAACCCGGTCAAAGTCAGCAACTTGGTCAAACTTTATGTTCAACGCTACAAGTACTTCCGGAAACACGGACGAAAAATGGATGAAGAAGAAAGAGAAGAACGGGAATCGGGAGCTCTGTACCCCTCTACCTGAAAAAAACTGCTTCTCATCATCCAGACCTCCACTCTCTCTCTCTCCTCCCTTCTTCATCGTCTTTAAAGCTCACTCGTTTAGTCTGACCTCCTCTGTATGCTGTAAATATGTCACATGTAGAAACCACAACAGAAATGCATCGTTTAGGAGGGGAGCTGCAGGTGAGCTGCAATAAACCCCATCTGCGTGAAGATCCATATGTGCTGAAGGTTTCACACAAACGGCTCACTCGCAGCTGAATCTGTTGGATGAACACTAACACGTCAGTCTCTGTGGAGGCGGGGATCGCACTCCTGCTGTCTGCAAAGACGCTCAAACAAGTTAACCCTCCGACTTTCTTATTCTGTCTGTACTGTGTGCATGTGTTACTGAGGTTGAGAAAGATGCCAGATGTCTTTATAAAATAACGACCTACAAATATAAATGTTTCTTGAAAGTCGATTTGTGGTTTTCTTTTTTTGGTTCTGGGTAAGGGTGTGTGTATTTCATTAGTGACATGAATTAATACATAGAAAAATCAATAATGTTATAGTGATATAATACGGTACAATTCTACAATTAAGATATGTATTTGGTATTTAAAGCTATGAATTAAAATGACTTAACAGAAACCCTTCAACACCTAAAGTGTCACCTCTGACGATTATACACAAAATTTGAACATAATGGAATTTTTCAACCATTAACACGATAATTCCAGTAGATTCTGAAGGAGAAAAGCGGCTCGTCAAGCAGACAGAGACTCAACGGGAAGAGAAACAGGCAAAGTTTGACAGACAGATTTTTTGCTTCCTGATTGATTTTATACTTTTTTTTAAACCAACATAAACTTGTTTTTATGTTATTTTGAACCAATACCAGTGCCAGTACCAGCCATCCATACATTTTCTAAACCTGTTCTGCCCTTTTTGGGGTCATGGGGCTGCTGGAGCCTAACCCAGCCCCTACTGGGCAAAGGGAGGATACACCATGGACAGGTCACTAGTGGTGCTGTCCCAGCAGTACTAGACCAGTCCTCTATATGTATCTCTTACCATAATCATCTCTAGTATTAGGATACTCCATGTTAAGGACTCAGTTTGAAAAATACTAATAGTACAGTATTTCATTGTAAATCCTCACAAGTGACTATAAGAAATATGATTTTTTTAAAGCTACAACAGAATATTACTAGGTTACTCTTGACACTCAGTCTTCTGCTTCACTTCATTTGTAACTTTCTCATGTAAGAAGATAAAACCACTTTACACAAACCTCAGAAAACCCAATTTATGACCTAGCATTGATCTGAAAGGAGATCTAGACACGGTTTTTGGTAAGCAGCATTTCTACTGTTGTATGTTTCCTCTCTCTACAAGTAAATATTTGATGTAATATCCATCCATCCATCTTCAGAACCTGCTAAAATACTCTCAGGGTAATGGGGCGGCTGGAGCCTACCAACATCACACCCCACCCACCCACTCATGAACCACACACCACTGTGCAGCCCTTTTATGTAAAGCAGGGTGTGAAACTCAAACACACAAAATCCAAAACACGGCTCAGGTCGCGGGCCGAACAGGATAAACAATCATTGAATACTCTAAAAATACATTTTTTTTACTTTTAAACCGTCAGCCATCAGCTTCAGCATTTTCAGCTACCGGATTCAGTGTTTTCAGCTTCAGCATTTTCAGCTTCAGCGTTTTCAGCCATCAGCTTCAGCGTTTTCAGCCATCAGCTACAGTGTTTTCAGCTATTAGCTTCAGTGTTTTCAGCTATTAGCTTCAGTTATTTCATCTATCAGCACTAACATCTTCAGTTGACAAATTCAGCTTACAGCATTCACACTAGCATTATTGCAGGTAATACTATATATCTAGTTCATAATTACGTTAAAAAAGTACAGTTAAAAATAGTTTTAGAGTGTTCAATAAATGTTTCTCCTGTTCTAGATTCCCCCTAGGTGTGAATGTGAGAGTGAATGTGTGTGATTGAGGCCCTGAGACAGACTGGAGACCTGTCCAGGGTGTACCCCGCCTTCGCCCAACAGCAGCCGGGATAGACTCCAGCACCCCGCGACCCCGAAAGGGCAGAAGTGGTCAAGAAGATGGATGGATGAATATTAGCAACATTAAAGGGAACTTTTACGTAATTCATTAACATTCAGACCAAATAGGAAATATCTTCACTTGAGATTTCTGATAAAAGGACCAAACATAACACTATTCATTTTAATTTGATCTGGAAAAATAAATGTCACTATATTAGAAGAGCTGGTGTGATCAAAAAGATCGAAGAGGGAGGTTCAAACACTAGACTTTTCAGTAATGAATGAGGTTCTCAAATTAAGATGGTTAAAATCATTTATTTCAAACATAAACGCCCTCTGGTTTACTATTCCTAAGGCTGTTTTTCCAAAAATAGGAGGGATTAATTTTATTTCACGTTGTGATTATGATGTTGATGAACTGCCTGTGAAATTATCAGATTACCACAAACATTTTTTTTCTTTATTGGTCTTTAATATTCAAAGACAATTTCTCCCTGCACAGTTCACCTATATGGAATAATAGATATATTTTGTTAAACCGAAAGTCTCTGTTTTTAGGAATTTGGTTGGAAAAGGGGAATTTTGGGCTATTTCTCATTTAATTTACTTTGTGCAAAATACAATTTGGTCTTCTCATTTAAAGAACATAATAAAATAACTAATTTGAATCCCCACTAAAACTCTTGCTCAACAAATAATGCTACAGCAACATTCTTCAGAAATGAGGACTCTGTGTAGAAGGTTTACGTGATAAAAAAAACTCACAAACACATTTTTTCAAGACTTTCTAAATCATATATATTTCCCTGATAAAAAGAAAATACATTTTGCAGAAGCTAAAAGGATATGAACATTATATCGATCATACCTGTCCCTCACAAAGCTAAAGAAGTGACCTTTAAGATATTGATAGCTACACTTCCAATCATCTCTTATGTACTCGCTTTAACTGGGACAGTGATCTTTGAGTGTGTTGAGGAAATGATGTAGAAACTGTGGAACATCTTTTCTTTGAATGCATGCATGTTGAAGTGTTTTGGTCTTCTTTTCATAACCCTTTAAATTGGAATGATATTAAAATAAGAAAATTATTAGATAAAAATTATGGACTTTCTGATTAACATATTGATTGTGATTTCAAAACATTCTATACAAAAATGTAAATTCTTAAAGGTGAAACCTCACATTAATAGATTTTAAACCGTCTTAGACTATTTTCCAAATCTTTACATCACATGAAACACAAGAATGCCCAGATACTGTCTCATTTACTTGACTTATTTCAGCTCTTGATGGACCCCTTTGTTGTTTTTATATTTATTTTTTGTGATTTTGTTTTCACGTTTGTCTTCTCCTGCCTTTGTCTCATTGGCACTGATCTTATTGACAAGTATGCCACATTGACTGTAAAAATAATGGACTAATGGACGATAGATGTTCGCCGTACACTCAGACAGAACTCTACGTCGGTTACGTCAATGACGTCGTAGGGTTACGCTGCTGTCCCCCCGCCATTTTATATTTTCAATAGGCCGAGCAGCCGCGGCACGCAGCCAGCTATCTCCACGTTGTTTTCAGCTCGAGTTCCTGCACTTTTTGTCTTTATTGAGTCTCTTTCTGTGGCAGTAAGTTGAGCCACCGAACCCGGGAACGGTCCCGCTCCTCCGTCAGGTCCATGAACTGAAACCTGCTGGACTCTGGGGGAGAGACGGTGAGTGTTAGAAAGCTGCTAGCCGTTAGCTCCGTGCTAACGGGAGGGCTCCATCGCATGAGCGGAGCAGGAGGCTCAAAGACGGTCAAACTCTTGACTTGTACGCAGACCGGAGCCTGTGATGCTGTCTGATGGTGTTCCGAATGTTCTGATACTTGATGAAATGTGTCGGACATGTCCCGTTCCCCCCGCGGGGAAGTGAACAATGAGCGCGTGAAGCTAGCTCTGTCCTGACAGCTCGGTTTGCTGCTTCATTGTTGTGTTGTCCGATAATAGACCCTTTCCGTATCGATCCAGTGAAAGATGACGCAGTTCCTCCCGCCGAACCTGCTGGCCCTGTTCGCCCCTCGGGACCCGATTCCGTTTCTGCCCCAGCTGGAGAAGCTTCCCCACGAGAAGCACCACAACCAGCCGTACAGCGGCATCGCCCCCTTCATCAGGCACTTCGAGGTGAGCGTCGCTGTCACGTGCGACCCTTCCCCCGCCGGTGATGCCTCTCTCACCATTTACCTGTTTTCCATCAGGATCCAAGAGATGCCCCCCCACCCACCAGAGCCGAGACCCGCGAGGAGCGTCTGGAGAGAAAGGTGAGTCTCCTCCACCCTTTGCAGTTGGAGCTCATGCACATCATCAGCATTACAGCATCTGTTGGACTGCATAAGAGAACTGGACTGAGTGGCCCCTCCATCCTGGGGTTCCAGACAGGAAGTACCTGCTGGCTCCAAGAAGCCAAAGTTCCAAAGACTTCTATAGAGAAATAAACAGCTGTTACTCAGTTGTTCTGTTGGTCACAATAACCATTCCTTTTCTTGATAATCTTCTTTAATTTTCATGATATGATTTCTTCGTGGTTAGGAATTCAACTTATAAACTGCTCAATCCTTAATGAAAGCGTGTGGTGACTAGGTTTGGGACCCAAAGTTCGGTTCCCTGTAGGAACATTATGATTTATGCGGTTCACAAATTCTACCGAAGCTGCTTTTAGTGGAAGGGGTGTGGCCTTCTAACAAGCCGATTCCTGACTGGTTACAGTAGTTGCCGTAGAAACGATAACTTAAAGCAACAGACCAATCGCCTCTTACTAACCTCCTCTGGCTACAAATGGTGACATTTGTATTGTGGAAAATTGCGAATGAGTTGGCTTCATTATGTCGCACTCTACTCATTCCAGTTCTCAAATACAGTCAATGGTTACAGCTCTAGTCCTAACTCCTTTACATCACACTTTTCTTCCTCTGTGAAAACCTCTGGAACTTACTGGTCACAAGTCCTTCCATAGAAATGTTATTCCAGGTCGGTGGGATCACAGCATGTACACAGGTGCATGCTGGGAGCCGACAAGACACCAGTTGTGAATTGAAGAACAGTCCTGAGATGTTTGCATGTGGCTGTGGTGTATGCTCTGACTGGACGGCTCTGACTCCCACATTTCTCTGCTGGCTTTCTCCTGCGTGCTCGGTGTTGATGCTCTCCTGATGGCGTCACGTTTTTGCTTTGTTTTCAGAGGAGAGAGAAGATTGAGAGGCGACAGGGAGAAGTGGAGACAGAACTGAAGCTCTGTGAGTTTGTCACATTCTTGATGCTTTTCTCCTCAAATGCTAAGGTTTGTGCTCATCCTCCTGTTTGCTCTGTGTCAGGGGATCCCCATAATGACCCCAATGCTCAGGGGGATGCCTTCAAGACCCTGTTTGTGGCACGAGTGGTGAGGATTTTTCTCTAAGTTCTTCTTGCATTAGCATTTCTTTGTTTACACCTGGTAATAATACAATTACTTTTTTTTTGTTTCAGAATTATGATACGACAGAGTCCAAACTTCGTCGTGAGTTTGAAGTCTATGGCCCCATTAAACGGGTAGCTATTTATTATTATTTCTTCTGTGTCCAGATTATCTTCAAAACATGAACCTTTTGTCTTTATAATGTGAGAAATTTCTCCTGGGATTCCTGACTTTTAAAAATAATCCACAAAGAAAAGAAGTAAAGTGTTTTTGATGCAGCTTAGTGTGAATTGTTGTGCATGCTACACTAACTGTTTCATTACACATATGCGCAAAACTTTATCCAAATTCTAGAAATGTTGAAAAAACATAATTTAACAATGACATTGTTTCCATTAAATCATAATCATGCCAATAAACAAAAACCAAGTCACGAGTCATTAAAACACAGGGATGGATGAGAGCAGGTATTGTTTTATTTGATTCACAAAAAGAGAGCATTTGGGTGACGTCACAGCGTCATACACAGCTAGTCCATTGACGGTCTCAGATGAGGAGCCTGTTCAGCAGGAAAAAAAATAGCCATTCTAACATTAAGCAGCTGGATCATTTTTTCTGTTTGAAAACACGACAAGATCCATTTGAGTTTCTGTCACGGCTGTAGCCTCCTCTGTCAAAGGAGACGTCTGCGTCTTATTCAGGCTGCAAAAGCGCGGCCACAGATGAGGCGATTTTGAGGAAATCTTGGTTGATGAGGAGCCGTTGATCCAACGATTCCGAATGACACGCAACTTATAATGAGCTGTGAAGCTATTGGACCTCTCAAGGCGCCCGCTGTGCAGCGCTTAGAGCCACCCCATACCAAGAAGCGCATTTAATTTTAAAAAAGTGTTTCCATTTTGCAGCTTAGCAAAAAAAATTCCATTCCGATACGCCCCAAAAACCCCTTCCTCCAAGCACAAAAACTTTTTTTTTTTTTTTTTTTACAGAAATTGTGGTGTTTCCAATAGGCAAATTTATTATTGAAAATCAAATTTTCAAATTTTTAGAGTTAATGGAAACACAGCTAATGACTGCATGTGTGCTGCAGTGGAGCTTCCGCTCTGCAGAGTCTCATCGAAAGTTTTTCTTTCCAGATTTACATCGTCTACAACAAGCGGACAGGGAAGCCCCGCGGTTACGCCTTCATAGAGTATGAGCATGAGCGGGATATGCACTGTGAGTAACGCTGAGGGATCAGCTACCAAACCCCGTCTGTGTTAGTGTGTGTGGATCAGAGCACTGCTCCTCATTGATGTTTCTGAAAGGAGACCAGCAAACTGAGCTCTGCTCACCAGATCCATGTCTGCTGCTTGTCTGAAATGTGTGTGTGTGGGTCTGCTTGATGTGTCACCACTGGACTAACAGTTGCGTTAAGGGGGGGGGGGGGTCATGTATTGGAGGTGTCAGGGTGGAGTAACAGAAGTGTTTGATCTGTGAACCTGAACATGTTTGCTTGTCAAAGGGCACATTGTCTTTAAGTGTGAGGAGTTGTAGTTCAGTGGAAGAGCCGCTCTCCCGGTGGGACCGTGATGGTAAGCTCAAGGTGGACACCAAACACGGAGCGGGCTGCCAAACACCTTTAATCATTCAGTCTTGAGTTTGTCTGTCAGTTTGAGTGGTGGTCTTCAACCCTGGTCATGTTGGACTAAGAATTCTCCTGATCAAACAAACTGATCCTGATGCCACCAAACCTAAACATAGTTCAACCCAATGCTTGATTTTTTTGCTTCCTGGTCTGGTTCACACAGAGCCTGCAGGTCTGACCTGGTGATCTATGCTGAGCTTTGTGCAGGCGCAACATCGTCTGCACCAAAGTCAACCCAGATCCTTCTGCTTTAGACCACAACAGCTAAAGACTAGACTGAGGGAAGACCAGAGAATATGTTCTGCTCTAAAAGCAGAAGAGTTTGATTAGTATTCAGAGCAGATGAATGTGCTCCTGATATAGTTTCAAACGGTGTTTGGAATAAGGCTGCTGAGTTTCATGTATGCATTAATAGTCATGTATTTAACCAGCTGTGTTTTTGGAGATTCTTTGTTGCTTAAATTATAAAAAAAAGAAACATGATTGGATCAGACAACTTTTCTGCTGTTTGTCAGAGAATTGTTCATTTTTCAAGCCTCTTCGGTGCTTTGACTTCTGCCGTGCTGTGAAGTGACCCGTTTTAGCTTTGCTGACAGCCATTTTTTCATCCCGCTTATGTATAACTGACACAGATCTTTTTAAAAAGTGTGCCATTCATATGCAAAATGAACAATGTAAAACTTTTTGATGGAAAGTTTAAAAAACAAACAAGACTGCTGTTTTTGTCTAGTACTACCCAACACAAAGCATCATAGAGACCAACAAAGGAACCAGCACCTACAGGTCCAAGCTCCAGTTTGAGGTCTTCATGGAGCAGATGACACTTTTTTCTGTCTGGAGTTTTAAGTAGATGCATACCACAACATTCAATAATTTATTAAAACTCTATCCACAACTTATTTTGAGTAGTGTCTTATGCAACACAGCTGTAAGCAAAAGGAGTCTGACTGGTTTTTCTTTGTCAAGTCTCCATGTCAGTGACAGCAATGATCGACTCTGGTTGGGTGCAGCGAGACTTTCTTTTTTGCGAATTATTCAAGCTGTAAATTGGCTAATTAGATCAGTAAAAGCACCTGGTTCCTGTTGGCCACCACCTTGAGCATTCAAAACGTTTGACAGATTCTCTCAAGCCCGTTTTCAGTGGAAGGGGTGTGGCTTTTCAACAAGCTCATTCCTGGTTAGTGGGAGTGGTTGCCATAGACCGCGGATGTAAACAGATTATTTTTTAACACCGGAGAATTGTACAAGTCATTGTTGAAGCCTTTAAGGGGGGACCATTCCAACCTTTGATTCTGTCAGCGGTCCTTTGGGATTTACTTACATTTATTCCTTTTTGTCGAGATAAAAGGAGCATTTGGGTGATGCTGCTGCAGAGCGGCGCGGCCTCCCCCTCGAGCGGAGCAGCAGCTTGTCACTTCACATGTGCGGCCAGGTTACAGTCTGATCAGATGCACGTGAGAAGCGCGTTCAGCGGTATTTAAAATAACCATCCTAACAAGTGAACGGCTGGATCTTTTTTCTGTTTGAAAATACGACCAGGTCCTTTCAAGTTTGTCTCGCGCTCCTCAGACGGCTGCGTCTAATTCAGGCTGAAGCTGGAAAAGTGCGGCGAAGATGAAACTTTGGTAGATTTTATGCGCATATATGCAACTTATAATTTATAAGCTACAACCAAAACAGTGAAAAAAAGAAAAATGAACATTAAACAAACAAAAAAGTCCAAAGCACATAACCTCAGAGTGAAATCTATTTCTACAGAGTAAATCCTCATCTAAAAATGTCGACAGCATGCTCCTCTTGTTGTTTTAAACTGCTGCATCGGTACATTCCATTGAGGAAAACAACAGTAGGACAATGATTGGTACATTGTTGAATTGTAAAGTAGGTGTTAAAAGGTCTTCACGGACCCATTGATGAAGTCTGCTCCCATTGGCTACCCGTCATCTGTCAATCAAACCCCCCAGACGTTCGACGTCAGACCCACAAACGCTTATTGAGCCATCTGATTGGTCAATTTATAACTCTAATAACTTGTGATAATGGAAAAAATCTTTACAAAAAAATTAGGATTAGAAAAAAGAAGTTAAGCAGAAAGCAGCTGAGTAAGAATGATTATTCTGACATATAAAATGACTGAGAAATAACTGTCTGTTTCTCAATGTAAGTCAATGGGACTTTGGCCTTTTTACAACCCAGTGGTACTTCCTATATGGAACACGGAATGGTGACATCCCAGGTGCTTTGTCCATCTCTATATATGTCAATGTTCTGAACGCGTGTCAAATTGGTTGCTGTACGTTTTTCCATCAAAATATTAAAAACCTTAGTGTGTCAGCCGTGTGTAGGAGTTGCTGACGAAAGTTTTTTGGAGTTGCTGACGAAAGTTTTTTGGAGTTGCTGACGAAAGTTTTTTGGAGTTGCTGACGAAAGTTTTTAGGAGTTGCTGACGAAAGTTTTTAGCCTCATCACTGCATAGAACCATTAACTGTGTATCTCATTAACAATGCATGGAAGACACAGATGATGTGGAGAGATCAAGCTTTTATTTTAAAGAGTTGTACAAACACATCAGTGATCACGTCTCCATGTCTGGGTTCATGAGATCATTCAGAGACTCTACCGGTGGGGTCAGCTGCACCATCTACTGCAGGAGCTGCATCTGAAAGACGGATGCTGTCAGCGGTACTTCTTTCTGTGACCCCGTCTGATGACTTGTCCCGCATGATGTGAATAAAGTTCAATTCAATTAGTCTGAGGAATCAAAAATATTAAGAATAAAGGTAGAGGATCTTTTTTTTATTATTGTCTCCATACGAATAAGAACAATATCATAAAGTTCAGGAGTTGAATGATCACATTCTCCACCCACTGATTACATCAACGGGTCACAGGTTGAAACTGAGTTCCTGATTGGTTGACTTTGTGTATATTTTTTGCTAAAGTTCAGATAATTGAACCTTGGACGTGCCGTGATACCTGAAGCATGCAGCATCCAGACCATTGCGCCTGATGCTCAAATCACGCCGCAGGACTCCTGATTGCATCTGCTTTAGTCTGAAGATGGAAAATGTCTAGAAAGAAACTATGACCCCAAATCAGCTCAACAGTCAAAATACTCAATTCAAATTACAACTCTGTGATTTGATTAAATTAATTCATTATTTAAATTTCAGACTAAACCATTATTTATCTGAAAACCACATTTTACATAATTAGCCATAAAGTCAACAAATGAGGAATTACTGTATAGTACAAGTTTTCACATTAAGACACATTTCACATTGCTGCTTGGAATAAAGGAAATTTTTTTCTGGGGTTTGATTCAATGATATTTGACTAAGATCAGTTTGACAAATGTTTTTCTTAATCCAGCCTTACCCTCTTAAAGAATGACAGCACAGAGCTTTCACAGCTGGAAACAGACTCAGAATCTGGTTCTGTTCAGGAGTTCAGACACCAGGCAGACCTGCAGAGACCTACTGTGGAAGCAGACATGAAGCATTAGTGGCACCATGTTTGTATTGGTAAAACAAGCTCTTCAAGACCAGAGTTGCTGAATCACAACCTTGTAGCAAACAGCAGGGGTGTACTGGTGGGGGGGTGGGGGACTAAACAGCATATTAACTGTGTGTTGTTCTCATTGCCACTGCAGCCGCCAATCTGTGATGGCTATTGGCCAAAGCTGGCTGGCAGATGATGATGGTTATGATACATCTACACCCTACTACCACAGCTCAGTATATGGTTGGTATAATGGGTTTGTATGATGGGTAAGATTTCTTTCCACCCTCCATCTCCTACATAGGGAACAGGAGCTGCGTTCAGTGGCTAAAGCATCTTCTTTAAGTGCTTCTGTACTAACGTTTTGGTGCAAGTACAGCAACCTGGATTTTAGGCTTTAACCAATGAACGCACCCCTGCTAACTAGCTTAGTCAACATTCCCCAGGGATTTTGCCTTTCATGTTAAAGCCACCTCTAGTCAGCTACGGTCTGTGTATATGCAACTCTGACTCCCATAGTAAAACTGTAAAGGCTCACACATCCAAACATTGTCCCCGCTAAAGTCCAGGTCATGTTTGCTACACCCCAGAACCTCAAATCAGAATTTCAGGTTTGGTTGTTAAACCGCGCCGTCACTGACGATAGAGGAGAGCAAAACCTGTTTTCAGGATTAGAGTTATAAGATGGTTGGTGGTTATAGCTGGTAATGGAGCAGTGTGGATGGAAGTTATGAGGGACCAGTGCAGTGTAGGGGCTGGGGGGACACGAAAGGAGACAGACAAACAACTTTGAGTGTGGAGAAGGTAGAGGATTTGATTTATTTGTCTTTTGGGTAAGATTATGGTAATCTGCTGGATTGACTTGAACTGATACACTAGTGTTAGCCTGTAGGGCTGCCACGATTAGTCGACTAATCGACTACCAAAATAGTCGACGACTAATTTAATTGTCGATTACTCGTTACTTTATATTATATGGAGTCAGAGTGTAGTAAAGTGTAAAGTTATGATTGGCATTACGGTAGCTTTTTGGACTATTTTGGCATTAAGGTTTTTTAGGCTAATTTGGAGTTCAGCTAATGTTTCAGCTACATGTTAATTGTTTTTGCTGATTTAGGATTTTTCATTTTTTTAGGGTATTTCAGAGTTTAGCTAATATTTCTGCGAGCATTTTTGGCTAACTTGGGCTTTTATCAGTTTTTTGAGCAATTTTGGAGTTTTTTTCAGCTGCATGCTAGCTGTTCTGGCTAATATAGCCTGCTTTTCAGTTTTTTAGGCTAATCTGGCGTTTAACTAATATTTTAGCTGGCTATTAGCTTCAGCAATTTTCGCTATTAGCACTAGCATCTTCAGCAGCCAAATTCAGCTTACAGTATTCACACTAGCATTATTACAGGTATGCTATATATCTAGTTTTTAGTTAGTTTAAAGCTAATGATGGATAAGATGTTTGCTTTACATCCAGTTTGCCCATGACCCGATTAGTCGGCTAATTGGAAAAAATAATTTGTGATTAGTCGACTATTAAAATAATTGTTTGTGGCAGCTCTGTTAGCCTGACACTCTGTAGTGATGATGCTCTGGTTAGATACTTTACAGGAAAAAACAGAAATTCTTTGCTTCTGTTCAGAGCCTGTTTTTGTTTCAAAGTATCCCAGAAGTCTGAGCTGGCTTTAACAGAAAAAGCAGATGAGGGGAATTTCTTGATAATGCAGTTCAATGGGTTTTCCATGCCTCATCTCCTACATAATTAGGTAGGCACCCATTAATGTTGCCTTCAAACGAGTTAGAGCCAGGTCAAGCTGCAGCTTAGAGAAGTCAGTGCAGCCTGGCTGGATCAGTGTGATTATTCAGGTACATAACAGACTCCATAGCTGTTCTTCAGGTGGGTGATTTTGTAAATATACAGCTCACTTTGTGTGTGCTTTATTTTTTTCCATGAAAATATTCAAATTTTGTCAGGTGAATTTTGCCACGACTGGTGGGGGTTTGGTAAGGCCCTGGATTGGTGTCATTGAGGAAGTGGAGGGGTTTTGGTAAGGCCCCCAGGTGGAGCTGTGATGGTGTAGAGACTGTGGTAGAGACTGTCGTGTGGACATCAGTGGGAGCTTATGGGAAGAGTCCGGTGTGAATGAAGGGATGTGGTAAGGCCCTCTGTACGCCAGGATGAAAGAGTTTCCTCCTCCTTGCTGCATCAGTTCCTGCTGACAGACATGAGGAACCGGATGAGCCTGCCTTGTACAGAATCAAGCACGCGATGATCATGGAGTTCTGAGAAACGGTGCCTCTTCACAGGGAGAAAACCGTTTTGCTGAGGGTTAAACAAACTACGGGTATGACTTCAATGCTGCAAGTAATAGTATGGAAACACTAGTTGGGACTGATGACCCAGGTTCGGATTTGTTCCTAAGTAACAACAGCCTCTTTTCTGACATGGAACCATGGACTGCTTCAGAAATCTAAAAAGAAAACCGTTAGAAATAAATGACTGTTTAAAAACATGTTTGAAGGCATTTTTCTTAAACATGAAACCATGTTAATTAGAGTCCAGATTAGGGCTGCATGATACGAGGAAAACTTGCTGTGCTATATCAGCCATCAATGTAGTGATGATGAAAAGACGTGATACGTGAACAAATGGCAAAGCAAAGACGGCTAATGCATCGTTTCCTTTATACTCCAACAGTTCAATTCAAGTAAAAGTCAACATAACTACTCCAAATGACCCTCGTCCACCTAGGAGGCGGGGATTTAACCTAAAAGGCTCCATCCAATTGGTCAAAGGACTGTAAAGGGGTTTAACTACTTCCAGTTGCCTTAGGATTATTTTTTTATGTCTATAAACATTTAAGGTAACTATTTATCACAGTTTAGGGCTTTTTTGCATTACACATATTGCAAAGGCTCACATAACAATGAAAGTAAATGTTCAATTTTGTATACAGATCTAGTCCAGATCCAGTTTCTGCTCTCTGAAGAACAGTGTTCTTCCTTTTAAACTCATTACTTCAGCCTGAATCTGTCTCCTCTTCAGACAGAGCTTCACTTCCATGCTTTGGGTTGGGAGAACCAAAAACAGAATTTCTGCTTGATGTAAAGACCCTCAAAGCCATCACATCTTTTAAATGCAGATTACTGCTCATCTGAGCTCCAGGGTGGACAAACTACCATTAAAGTCTAGCAGGTGTCTAAAAGCTGATGGTGCTGGCTAGGGCTGCCACGGTTAGTCGACTAATCGACTATTAAAATGGTCGACGGCTAATATCATAGTCTATTAGTCGTTACTTTATATTATATGGAGTCAGAGTGTAGTAAAGTTGAAAGTTGGCATTCTGCTAGCTTTATGGACTATTTTGGCATTTATTAAGGTTTTTTATAGGCTATTTTGGAGTTTAGCTAATATTTCATCTACATGCTAACTGTTTTGGCTAATTTAGGCTTTTTTCAGTTTTTAGGGTAATTTGGCATTTAGCTAATATTTTAGCTGGCTATCAGTGATTAGTCGACAATTAAAATAATCGTTTGTGGCAGCACTAGTGCTGGCATCGCAGAACCTGATCTCAGAAAAACCCAAATGTGGCTCTGATGTTTTCTGATCCTCTGTGCGTAACATAAGATCCAACAGAAGAAGACTCTTGAAGTGGATTTTGGATCTTTAAGACAGTTTTTTAGACATGGGTCCAGTGAAGGTATCTGAGCCTGGTTCTGAAAGCAGAGTCTGAAACAGCTCGTATCCCTCTGCCTATAATGGAGTTGAGCTCACAAGAATGAAATGATGTAGATCCTTACAGTTAAGTGCTGGTGATTCAAAAATAAACTAAGTATGAAGAAGTTAGAAATGTTACAATCCCTCTACGGGTGGAAGGAAGTCTACTCCATTATTCCTCGACTTTTGCCCAGAGAGCAGCCATCTCGGCTTCACCTGCTCCTGGTCAGTATATTGTACTGTTTTTTTTGTTTTTGTTTTTTTCCCTTGGCCACGTTGATGCTGGTTCCTTCCATCTCACCTCTTTCTTCCTTCTCTCCCATCCTCTTCTCCAGCTGCTTACAAGCATGCAGACGGAAAGAAGATTGACGGCAGAAGGGTGCTGGTGGATGTGGAGCGGGGGCGCACCGTCAAAGGCTGGCTGCCTCGCAGGCTAGGTGAGCTGCTCTGACTTTGACGCTGAGGCTGGAGATGTGCTCATGTTAGTTTTCTGGGTCAAGCTATGGAGGTTTTCTTGCTGAAGATTGTTAGAGATGGAAAAGTACTAGGATAATTTTGGAAAAAGATTTTATTCTACGTACACACAGGGCATGCGTGGTTTGTTCAAGAACGCTCTGAATGTAGGTTCTTGAACAAGCTTTTAGCATAAGTGGACAGTGGACTTTAGCTCCCTGACACTAGTGCATGTACTCAAAGTTGAAAGAGTCTTGGTGTGAGATGTTGAATATGCAATTGCAAATCTGATAAATCTTGCTCCAGTCATTTTCTGTCAGTTTTTTTCTGATATATAGTGGGGACAGAAAAGTATTTAGTCATCCTCTAATTGTTCTCTCACTTAAAAAGATTAGAGAGACCTGTAATTTTCATCATAGATATACCTCAACAATGAGAGACAAAAAGAGAAAAAAAATCCAGAAAATAACATTGTCTGTTTTTTTTCAGAGTGTATTGGTAAATTATGGGGGAAAATAAGTATTTGGTCAATAACAAACCAGCAAGATTTCTGTCTCTCACAGACCTGTAACTTCTTCTGTAAGAGGATCCTCTGTCCTCCACTCACCTGTATTAATGACACCTGTTTGAAATGGTTATCTATATAAAAGACACCTGTCCACAACCTCAACACTTCAAACTCCACTATGGCCAAGACCAAAGAGCTATCTCAGGACACCAAAAACAAAGTAGTTGATCCGCACCAGGTCGGAAAGACTGAATCTGCATTAGGTAAGCAGCTTGGTGTGAAGAAATCAGTTATTAGAAAATGGAAGACAAACGAGATCACTGATAATCTCCCTCCATCTGGCGCAAGATCTGACCCAGTGAGGTCAAACTGATCACAATGATCAGCTAAAATCCCAGAACCACACAGAGGGATCTAGTGAATGACATGCAGAGATCTGGGAACAAAGTACCAAAGGCTACCATCAGTAACACGCTACAAACCCTGCAGTGGCAGACGGTTCCTCCTGCTAAAGCCAGAACATGCAGGCCGTCTGAAGTTTTCCAGATAGCTTCTGGATGATCCAGAAGAGGATTAGGAGAATGTCCTATGGTCAGATGAAACCAGAACAGAACTTTCTGGAAAGAACTCCACTGTTTGGAGGAGAAAGAATGCTGAGTTGTATCCAAAGAACATCATACCTACTGTAAAACATGAGGGGAAAACATTGTGGTTTGGGGAGGATTTTCAGCAAAGGGACCAGGACGACTGATCCGTGTAAAGCAGGAGTGTCAAACTCAATCACACAAGGGGCCAAAATGCAAAACACACCATAGGTTACGGGCCGAACAGGATAAACATTTATTGAACACTAAAACTACATTTTAAAACATTAAAATCGTAACTTTTTAAAATAATTATGAACTAGATATATAGCATTACCTGTGATAATGCTAGTGTGAATGCTGTAAGGTGAATTTGGTCACTGAAAATACTAGTGCTGATAGCTGAAGATGCTGAAGCTGATAGCCAGCTAAGATATTAGCTAAATGCCAAATTATCCTGAAAAACAAACAAAAAAACTTAGTTTAGCCGAAGCAGTTTACTTCAAAATAACCCCAAAAACAAAAAATCCTAAATAAGCCAAAACAGCTAGCATGTAGCTAAAATATTAGATAAACTCCAAAACAGCCTCAAAAAATCTTCATAAATGCCAAAATATTCCAAAATCTAGCAGAATGCCAATTTAGATACTTTAAAACTGTAACTTTCTAACATAATTATGAATAATAAAAAGGCAGGAATATTATTCCAGAATAAATCAACTTAAACCTTAAATAATCTTTCAATATTTTACTCTCCATTAAAATATATTTTGTCAAGATTATACAAGTTAGAAATGAGCACAAGATAACATCAGGCCATTAATAAAAATAAAATAAAATGATCCGTAGGGCTGGATGGAATTACACGGAGGGCCGGATCCGGCCCCCGGGCCTCGACTTCGACACATGGTTTAAAGGAAAGAATGAATGGAGCCACGTATGGTCAGATTTTAAGTGAAGGTCAAAGGTCCTGGAGTGACCTAGACAGTCTCCAGATCTCAACGCTATAGAAAATCTTTGGAGGAAGTTGAAAGTCTGTGTTGCCCAGCAACAACCCCAAAACATCACTGCTCTAGAGGAGATCTGCATGGAGGAATGTGCCAGAATACCAGCAACAGTTTGAGAAAACCTTAAAGACTAACAGAAACCGTTTGACTGCTGTCATTGCCAACAAAGGGTATCTAACAAGTATTGAGGTGAACTGTTGTTATTGACCAAATACTTATTTTCCCTCATAATTTGGAAATAATTTCTTTAAAAATCAGATGTGATTTACTGTTTTTTTTTCCTCATTTTGTCTCATAGTTGATGTATATCTATGATGAAGATGACAGGTCTCTCTAATCTTTTTAAGTGGGAGAACTTGCACAATTGGAGGATGAATAAACACTTTTGCCCCACTCCAGTGGGGCAGATTCAGATGGTAACGATGGTTGATTTCTTAGTGTCTTCCAAATCCTGTTGTGGTTTAGAAACTGGACTAGAAACAGTGGGATGGACTAGAAACAGTGGGACTGAAGAAAAGACAGGAAGCAGAGCTGGAGGTAGCAGAGATGAAGATGCTGAGGTTCTCTTTGGGAGTGACCAGGATGGATAGGATCAGGAATGAATACATCAGAGGGACAGCACATGTTAGAGGTTTTGGAGATAAAGTCAGAGAGGCCAGACTGAGATGGTTTGGATATGTTTAGAGGAGAGATATATTGGTAGAAGGATGCTGAGTCTAGAGCTGCCAGGAAAGAGGTCTAGAGGAAGACCAAAGAGGAGGTTTATGGATGCAGTGAATGAAGACATGAAGGTGGCTGGTGTTAGAGTGGAGGATGCTGAAGACAGGCTTAGATGGAGGAAACTGATTCGCTGTGGCGACCCCTGAAGGGAAAAGCCCAAAGGAAAAGAAGAAGAAGAAATCCTGTTGTGGTTTACAGCTCTCTGTTGGTTTATGCAGGAGGAGGATTAGGAGGTACGAGGAGAGGTGGAGCTGACGTCAACATCAAGCACTCTGGTCGAGATGACGCGTCCCGCTATGACGACCGTCCCCTTGGGGGGTGAGTCCTGTCTGAGCAGATCTGTTGTCCTGAAGAGTGTTCTTATTTGACAGTTTTTTTTTCCCTCAGTGACCGTGACCGTGGAGAACGCCGGGAGCGCAGTCGTGAGCGGGATCGGGATAAAGACAGGGAACGCCGTAGGTCCAGGTCTCGGGAAAGGCGTAGGCACATGCGCTCCCAAGACCGGGACCGGGACAGAGAAAAACAAATCGGAGAAGACGGCGCCAGTAGCCGACGCCGCGAACGAGAAAGGGATCGTGGTGGGGCAGGGGGAGGGAGCAGTAGAAGCAGGGAGAGAAGTCGAGACAGGAAGAGACGGAGCAGGAGCCGGGATCGCAAGAGAGACCGGGAACGAGGAAAGGGGCTGGATGGAGAGGAGGGAGCTCAAGGAGACGGTGTTCCAGAGCCCGGCGAGCGCATTCCAGAGGAGCAGGAAGGAGAAGCGGGCGAAGGTGGAGATGATCGCAGAGACAGGGAGCGAGACAGGGACAGGAGGCGGAGCCACAGGGACAGGGACAGGCGTCGGGGGGAGCGGGACAGAGACAGGGAGCACAAGAGAGATCGTGGAGACCGAGACAGAGGAGAGCGGAGAGAGGAGCGCCACGGTTCTGCGCGGGAGGAAGTGGCTCTTCAAGGAGATGGGGGCAATGAGGAGGATGGAGGCCCGACACACATGGAGGAGTACAGCCAGGATGCAATGATGGACCAGCAGATGGTCCCGTCGGTGGACGGCTATGGCTCCGAGAACGGCTTCAAGATGGAGCCTGTAGGAGAGGAGTACTGAGGTGGGGGTTAAGAAAGGTTGTTGGGGTGTACTTAGACTCAGCGTCAACCCCCCCACCCCAGTTCTCAGAAATCCAGGGCTTCATCACCCTAAATTCTCCTGTATCATTGCACCTCTCATTGGAACTCAGTAGAAATTTACAAAAACGCCACAAAAACATGTCAGTTTGTGACTCATTAAGGGGGGGGGGTCCTCTGGGAAAGGAATTAGAAATCCATGAAGCAGCAACATTTCTCTGTAATGGTGTTACTGTCATTGTGTGTTGAGGGCTGCTTGTTTTTTTCCATGTTTTTTGTTTTTTTAACTCCTGCTGTCAGTAGATTTTCAGGGTCATTTTAATAAAGATGTGACATGACAGCACAGCCGCGTGCGTTTCATTTCTGAACAGCTCTTACTGCTGCCATCTTGATCTTCTGACTCTTTGGGATCAGCTGTTAGATCCTCTGATCCCTGAGGGTCACGTGTTCAGTCTGAGGGGTTCTGCAGAACTGCACCGGTCTCGTTAAGGCTGCGCTGCTGCTGACGCGCTGCAGCTGCTGCTGCGTCAGGCTGCAGCTGCACGCGCCTCCGCAGACGGACCGCGCCTCCGCAGCCGCTCGGCCCGTCCTCCGTCTGCTCATCATGTCTTCGCGGCCGCAGCAGCATTCGTCGCTGTGAGCCGGTTCAGAGGCAGCGGCGAGGACGCGGAGGAGCTCAGGATGATGTCGTCTTTCTACCATCCCGGGAAGGAGGCGGACATGGCGGCCATGGCGGAGCCGCTGTGCCTGGAGAGAGGTAACGGACGGCGGCTCTTCAGTCTGTCGTGCCCGCTGTGAGGTCGTCTGTGTGCGGTCTCTCATCAGCTGATGTGAGGCCTGCCTCCAGGCGGGATAAGGTGCGGTCCTTCTCTGAGCAGCGCTGAAGATCCACGCACTGCGCTGATGTGCGTGAGCGTTCATTCCCGCAGCGGATACGTGCGTGTTCAGAGCAAAGAGGCCTTAGCTTCAGCGTGCAGACAGATCAATCTGCTAAGCGACGTGATCCAAAGCCGTTTGGATGAAGTTTCTTTGTAACACCTTGTGGGTTCCAGGGCCTGATTTTGTGTTTTTAAGGACAAGGGCGGACAGACCAGGTTCAGAAAACTCATTCACACTGTAGTGATTCTCCTGCTCCTTTCTGTACGTTTTTCGGCACATAAAATCTCCATCTCCCTTTCAGTGATTTCGGCAATCTTTGTATCAAAATGTTCAGCTCGTTCAAGACATTGCTGCTTGTATTTTTGGTATTTATAAACTTTATTATAGATTTTGAAATATTGAGCAAAAGTCTTCAACAGTATTTCATTTTTTTAGTAGAGTAGTCTTTAAATAAATGTATGAGCTATGTTATCATCTTTTAAAGGTAATTAAAAAAAATTAGAGTTTTGCTAATATTTTAGCAACATGCTAAGATTTTAGGCTAAATTGTTATCTACTGTTTTTTTTAGTTTAATTTATAGTTTAGATAATATTTTAGCAACATGTTAATGTTTAGGGCTAATTTGTTATATCTTGAGGTTTTTACAGGCTAATTTAGAGTTAAGCTAATGTTTAGCAACAGGGTAATGTTTTTGACTATAGTAGTTTACTGAGGAATTTTATGGTTTTTAAAGTTTACCTATATTTAAGCAATAAGCTAGCTTTTTGGCTGATTTGGCATTTACTCAGGTTTTTTGGGCTAATTTATAGTTTTGCTCATATTTAAGCAACACACTAAATATTTTTGCAATATAAACCCTTTTCATGATGACGTCGAACAAAATGGCGTCAGGGCTAAAAAAGTGAATAGTGACTTCGGGTGTTCGCATTTAGAATGGCAAACCTGACAGCTGAACACTGATGGACACAATTTTAAATAAATAATAAAAGGTAACCAGCTCCACGTCTCATAGCCAAAGCTAATGCTAGCGTTAGCATTAGCACAGATTAAAAGAATAAAATCATAATTACCTTCATAATTAAACAAGCAGCATTCAGTGAAGTATTTGTAACCTTTGTTTAACTTTAACCGGGTTGTTAAAGAGAAATAATCCACGACTCGATCAGGTGAGACCAGGACATTACCTAATCCTGTTGGTCTTTGTAAACCTGCATCCGAAAACCTGTCCAAGGTCAGGAGAAGAGCAGCGTTGGCTCCTGACCTGTGAAACCAGCTGTGTTGTGGTGTCGCCACAGATACCTGACCGTTTGTGTTGTGGCAGATGTGTGCAGAGTGATCGAACTGCTGGACCGACTTCAGAGGACCGGAGAGCTCCCCCCTCCCAAACTCCAAGCCCTGCAGAGAGTCTTGCAGAGTAAATTTTGTGCCGCTATCAGAGAGGTACGCTCAAGTGTTCGCTTATACACTTCACAATTCATCAAAGTCACCTTAAAGGGTAACAGAACCCCAAATCAAGGGTGTTAAACTCAATCAACAACAAAATCCAAAATACACCTTAGGTTGCAGGCCGAACAGGATAAACATTTATTGAACATACTAAAACTACATTTTTAAAACATAAAAATATAACTTCTTAACATTTCTATGAAGGCAGGAATATTATTCCAGAATAAATCAATTTAAACCTTAAATAACTTTCAATATTTGTTCTCCATAAAAACTCATGTCGACAAAATTATACACGTTAGAAATAAGCGCAAGATAACATCAGGTCATTAATAATAGTAAGATAAAATGATCCGGCCCCCGGGCCTTAGACTTTGACACGTGGACTAACTTTTTTCGTCTGTTGATCTCTATAAATGGGGGGGTTAAAGTGCTGTCTGTTGGTCCTTGACAAATTTTGCCTCTCAAAAAAAAAAATGTTTATTTCTTAAAAATATAGTCAAAAACTGTTTGTGCTGCCCCCTACAGGTTGAAACGATGTATTACAGTTGGTTGGTCAAACCATTTCAGAAGTCCCACGTCATGATCTCCAGTAATGATAACAGTCCTGTTCCCCACCCCTCTGACTGGATTTTCACATATCGGCTGTGGGTGGAGTCATCCTCCAACCACTGTTGGTTACCCTTTAAAGCCCCACTTTGATCATCTTATGATCTGTTGTCAGTGTTCTTAGTAGTCTTTTAGATATGATTATTCTTTTTTTAGCCAATAAAATGTTTTCAAAGACTCAGTTTCTGCAGAGTAGCAGGAGTTCATTAGAAATTCAGCTCTGAGTTTGTGGGCGGGACTGTTGGGACTGTTGCGGGACTTCCTGTCACCCACAACTGAGAGCTCTCTGCTTACATGCTCTCCAGCTAGCTTACAGCCCCTCATAACCCCAACCTTACATCACCGTACAACAACAATTCTGAGCAATATCAAAACTATCCAGCCATACAGTTTAGATCCAGATTCCAGCTCAGACGAGGAAAACAAAGACGTTCATGGATCTATTAATCTGTATATAGATGAATTGGAATGGAGCAGAGCAGGGAGCTAAAAAATACAATATTAAGATTAAATTTCTTTATATATGCCATCCATCATGAGTAAAATGCTACAAGATGTTAAAAACCCCAAAACACAATTTTCATTGGAGTGGGTCTTTATTATCATGTGGTGTTCAGGGTACGCTCCACCCCTTCAGGTGCTCCTCTATAGCTGCTCTGCTGTCTTTCAGGTGTACGAGCAGCTCTATGACACTCTGGACATTGTTGGGGGGCCAGAGGTACGAGCTCAAGCCACAGCAAAGGTAGAGGAAACCACAAAGTAACCAAATCACCTGTGGCTCATTTCACCTGTGCATGTTGGCATTCAATTCACAAGGTCATGAATGTGCTCTAGTGTCAAAATGATCCTCCTCAGGCAGGGGGTGAACTGTTCCAGGTATGAAAGGCCACTGGCATGACATGCTCTACAGTAGAGCTGCCACAAACGATGATTTTAATAGTTAACTAATCACAAATTATTTTTTCCAATTAGTCGACTAATCGGGTCATGGGCAAACTGGATGTAAAGCACAGATCTTAACCTTCATTAGCTTTAAACAAACTAAAACCTAGATCTGTAATAATGCTGGTGTGAATGCTGTAAGCTGAATTTGGCTGCTGAAGATGCTGAAATTGATAGCTGAAAACACTGAAGCTGATAGCTGAAAACGATGAAGCTGATAAACAGCTAAAATATTAGCTAAATGCCAAATTAGCCTAAAAAATTGAAAAAAAAGCCTAAGTTAGCCAAAACAGCTAGCATGTAGCTGAAACAGCTAAACTCCAAATTAGCCTAGAAAACTGAAATAAATCCTAAATTACTGCCAAAATAGCTAGCATGTAGCTGAAATAAACCTTAATAAATCCCAACATATTCCATAAAGCCAGCAGAACGCATTATAACTTTCAATTTTACTACACTCCGACTTAAGTCACTTAAGTCTGAACTGGAATAGAAAAGATACATTTCTAGAAATAGATTGAAATGTGTCAAGTCTTTAGTTCTCATACTTTTTAGAAAAGGAAATTCTATCATCAAAATAAAAAAAAAACAGAAAACATACCAGATTGTCCAAAAGTGATGTTTCAACACAGTCATAAGTCTCCTATAAACCATGCTCGTTTCTTTGCTCTCAACACCTGTTTTTTTATGAATTACTACCTTGTGGCATGCAGGCCATCAGCCTGTTCCTCTAGGGAGTCAAACCTGAACCACTGGAGTCCATTCGAGAAGACACTTCTGCGGCTCAGATAGACTTTTCTTCATCCCTAGGCCACTGTGGCGGCGTTTGCAGCGAGTGAGGGTCACGCCCACCCCAGAGTGGTGGAACTGCCAAAGACAGATGAAGGGCTGGGCTTTAACATCATGGGAGGAAAGGAGCAGAACTCTCCCATTTACATCTCTAGAGTCATTCCTGGAGGGGTGGCTGATCGCCAGGGGGGGCTGAAGAGAGGAGACCAGCTGCTGTCAGTCAATGGAGTGGTATGTATGTATGTGTGGTGTGCTGCTTTTTCCTAACTCTCATAAAGTCAGGTTCTGTCATCTATCTGCTAGACCTGAATTGGTGAGCCTCAGGAGATACGGAGGAATTGTCTGTTAGTCCATGGAGACCCGTAGTTTGATGGATCTACGTTGTGTCCCTGCAGAGTGTGGAGGGGGAGCAGCATGAGAAGGCTGTGGAGCTGCTCAAAGCTGCTCAGGGATCCGTCAAACTGGTCGTCCGCTACACCCCAAAGGTTCTGGAGGAAATGGAGGCTCGCTTTGAGAAGATGAGGAGCGCCCGGAGGCGTCAGCAGCACACCAGCTACTCGTGAGGCTGCTTGTTAGTCTGTACTCTCTCACTATTCCAGAGGCCTTCAACCTGCAGCTCCAGATCCACGTGTTTCTGTTATCTCTCCGTGGTGGATCCTCGGACAAACATAAAATAAATCATGGAGACTGCTGATCCAGACATGTCGACCGTCAGAGTCAGCAGCTCCTGATAATGGCTGCTTAACCAAAACTACCTAAAGAAAACAAATAAAGCCTGAAAACTAAGACTACCAAGATCCAACCCCAAACTAAAATAACAAAACCCAGCAGAGTAAGACTGCTGAGGACAAAGAGGAGAAAAAGAACAACAACAAAAAAAACAGAATTATTTAAAGTAAGGATTACTTAATTATCATTTATTTAATTTAGATTAGTTAAATGTATAAACTGATGTCTGAGGTTCACATAGATGATAAACTCTGTAGGTTTTTACATCCTGTTGACCTGAAGACGTCTTGTTTGTTCAACTCTACCTCCAGAATGAACAGATTTTATATGCAAAGCAAAACTTTGGTAAAAAGATTGATCTTTTATGAGTTAAAAGCACATATTATCTTGTGCTGAACAGCATTGGTTACTAGCTGTTCAGAACTGATCTGAGATGATCCTGTTTGGCACAGAGCAGCTTTTATTTTGAAAAGAAGTTATTTTAACTTCTGTCACACATTAAAAAAAATCACATTTTGAGAAATGCTAGGTTCTTTTTATATTTTTGCTTTTGTTCGTGCCAAAAAATAGACATAATTCATGTTTATTATTTTAAAAAAAGAAGGTCATGAATACAAATGCAAATTCCTTAAGTAAGACTACGCGGCTCCTTCTAGGAGTGATGAGTAGAAAATGAGCCCAAATGTCTCTTTTACTGTTAAAGGTTACGACCCCTGACCTAGTCTGATGAAGACACCCACCATCTAACCCACTGGAGGAGTGAAAACTACATGACACTAGTCTGAAGGAGCAGGCTCGACTCTATCAGACTTTCTCAGGGTTGTGGATAAATGTGGTCAAACGTTTGTTACATTTGAAAATGTCCATTTTAAGGAGGACCCAGCTGCTCCTCTGTGAGAGCCTGGTCGTAGCAGCACCTGATGTTCTTCTCACTCCTTCCTGAGTCCCACCATCTGTTCTCCTCATCCCAGTTCTCTGCTTTGGCAGTCATACCGTTAAACCCAGAGTGTCATGACGGAGACTGCGTGATAAAAGGTCCCTCCTCAGCTGAGTTGGTCATCAAATAAGCATCGTCTCTGAAAGGCCCATAATCAGGGCTACATGAGATCCTCGGGTTGTTCTGGCTCAGTTGGGTTTCTGTAGACGTCTGAGGAGCCCTTTGGTTCCCACAGTTCCATCCAACCCATCTGTAGCTGAGGAGATCTGGTACAACTCAACTGGAACTTTGGAGGAGCTTTTTTATTTTTTTTAAGCTTCAACATCTTCTAAGGTCACCAAGTAGGCTGCATTAAAGTTGTCTTCCTCCTCTTTAGCTACGTTCACATCGAGCATGTGACCCGCGTTCAGGAACCCACTAAACGCAGGTTCTTGAACGCCCGTTCAGCCCACAGTGTTCACAGTGGACAAGCAGGGAATGTCTTCATCCTCTTCCTCTTTTCTACTGTTTACCAGCGCATGTCTGTCACCTGCAGCTGGAAGAGGCTTGCTGTCAAATGTCAAAGTAGTGCAAATGTTGTGACTCTAGCTCCAGGGCTTTTCTTTTTCACAGCTCGATTTAAGACTTGGTGTCGTATAACAACACACAACCGCAGTCATTAATTTCTCCTCAATGATCAACTTTTAAATGGTTGGTTCTTCCGTGAATTAAAGCATGCCATCCAAACATCACTACAAAATCTGAGTCAAAGTTTAACTTTCTGGTTTAACGTTGAAACCTCTCCTCTTCGCCTATAACCTCTTCTCTGCTCGTGAAACCTCTTCTCCACGCTCGTGGGAGTATTCTTACGCTCCTGTGACCTCTCCTGCTCCCCTGTGAAAATATTCTTACACTCCTAAAACTAGTTCTGCCCCCTTGTGGAGGACCGTGCACTCACGGAGCTTCTGCTGCGCGGCTGTGTGAAACTCAACATTGAAGGAAAAAAAAGAAACCCAGAAGTACCCAGAAGCATCATTGGTTTTTCAAAGTAAAACTAAAAAGGAAAAGAGGATAAAGGAATGCTTTCTTTATGTATCTGTTTCTAAACTACTGTAGTAAGGTGAATCATTTTTGATGTTACAAATGGAAAATGAAGCAAACACATAATGAATGTTTAAATTCATTTTCTAAGAAAAGTTTTGTGGAAAACACAAAAAGAGGATCTCTTAGAAAATGAATGTTAACGTTCATTATGGGTGGAGCTGAAGTAGTTTGGTGTCAGAAATCTTAAAATATTGAATTTAAAAGTTATTTGTTTCTTTATTCTATTTTCGATTTAGTACTTTAATGGGAACACAAAGAATGTATCTATTTCTCCATAATAGTTTAGAAAATGATCATTACATAAAAAAATGTCATTTCTTAATTTTGTTTGTTTTTGTTTATTTTACTTCGAAAAATGAGTGATACACTGATCCAATTAGGGCGTCAGTATTGCCCTAGCAACGGTAAGGGGGCAGGGCCAATAGAAAAGTGGCCAATCACACGCAGGTTTCTGTTTTGGTTTTTTATTTTACACAAAACTCGGGCAGGAGTTGTTACACGTGCAGGAATGCCTCCACGAGCGTGTAAGACTACAGGAGCGATCATGGAGGCAGAATTGCGCCCGTAGAACGCTCAGTGCGCACATGGAGTTTGAGTTTGGCTTTTGGCGGACTTTTCATTAAAACTAGTTGCTTGAAGATGTGCAGCTGAGGGCGGTGTGATCGCAGCTTCAGAGTAAATCATTTCCTCCTGGGCTGAACTCAGAGACTCAGAGTTGAAGCCAGTTTCTTTGTTGTTTAGAGGGTCAAGTAAGCTAACGTTTGTCTCTGACCCCGCCCCTCATCAGGTCTCATCAGAAAGATGAACTGAAACATTTCATGGTATTTAAATGTATTAGTTTTAGTTTGCTAATCTGCTTTAGCTTTTCCACATTTCATCTTTGTTCTTAGTTTTGTGAATTACTGCCTCATTTTGTTCATGGTGTAGGTTGAGGTGAAGTACCAACGTGTCTACATAAAGATCAAGTATCTGAAGTGGATTGGGGAGCATGCTGGATGAATGGAAGTTTCTTCATGACTCTGTCTCTCCTTTCAGGTCTCTTGAATCCAGAGGCTAATGAATCTCCACCTCATCGCTCCACCCATCCGGATTCTGCCTCCAGAAGATGAGAAAGAACAGAAAATAGTCTCCACCCAACAGCTGTTTTCTGGAGCGAACAATTCAGGATCTCTCCTTTCTTCCTGTTCCTCAGAAAGTGCTGAGTGTCGTCAGATGATTCCTGTAAAATTACCTCGTCATTGTGAAGTTGTCAGCATCGCTCATCTTCTGCCTACACGTCTCCTTCTATGTGTGTGGCTCGTCTGGAGGCTAATGTCAGTGTGGTCATGTGTTTGTTCTGTTTCTCAGCAGAGGAGTGAAGCCTTCAGCCTTTATCACTCCAACACAAACCTGAGCTAGAGGGCTAATAGTTCACACTATCAAGAGCTACAGTTACCTCAACAGTTACCTTTGAGATTGTTTTGTATTTATTCCAGTAGTCGTGTGTTTGCATAACTGTCCATGAAATAAATTTTCATTTCAAGTCTTCTGCATCACATCAGTCTGCTTTTTCAGAACCCCCATTCTGGTCTACAGCCCCCCACCCCCTACGATCATACACACTTAGACAAAAACTATCAAGAAACAAAAAAAGCAACAAAAAAACATTGGTTACAGAAACAACAAAAATGACAAAATAACTAATATTAAAACAATGAATGAAAATCAACTAATGGGAATCAGGCATCGATTTTGAATTTTAGTTCAGGTGAATTGTTTAAATAATGAACAAATGACACAAGCCAGATCAAAAATGACGCTTCACTTCACTTAATATTGTGTTGAACAGCATTGGATTGAGTCTGCAATCGACGCTTTGAGGAGCAGTAATGAGTCTGCGGCTCCCCCTGTCTGCAGGTTTCAGGATCATTCCTCATGAGCAAACATCTCCAGCTGTCACACGACTGAAGGTAACATGTTTCATCTCCTTCCACTGATGTTTGACAGGATTCCCACCCTGTTAACCATCTCAAACTAATGAGCACATTCTGGGTGTTTTATTGTTGGCACATACATTGCATAATGTAGTATACCTGAGTATAAGTATGGCAAGAATACTATAGACTCGGGGTGTCAAAGTCAATCTCACAAGAGGCCTAACTAAAAAACACATTAGGTCACAGGCTGAACAGGATAAACATTTACTGAACACACTAAAACTACATTTTTAAAACTTTAAAACCATTACTTTTAAACTTATTTATGAACTGGATATGTAGCATTGCCTATGATAATGCTAGAGTGAATGCTGTAAGCTGAATTTGGCCGCTGAAGATGCTGAAATTGATAGCTAAAAACGCTGAAACCGCTAAAGCTGATAGCCAGCTTAAATATTAGCTAAATGCTAAATTATCCTTTAAAAAAAACTTAGGTTATGTTGTTTTGTTCTGGAAGATATGTCTTGTTGGGTCACATATCAAACAATATTCGAAAGGATTCTGGTCTGTTCTTAATAAATCTCTTGCTTATTTTGGCCAACAAAAGTAAATTATCTGGACGAAAACCGCGATTTCAATTTGTACATTAATAGCATCCGAAACTCTGAGAAACAAAAATCAAAATCCTATCTGAATGTGAAAAATCCAATATCTTAACGTGAAAAAACAATCCTTGGCTTACTT
>NC_050519.1:24074309-24099170 GCF_002922805.2 Oryzias melastigma | reverse complement strand
TGGTTGCTGTGTGGCTGATCCGAGTCTCCCTTTCATGAAAGGTGAAACCGCATTTTGTCTTTTGAGTGAACTCTGTGGTGCAATTTCTAACAGACTTTCACTCTGAGGTTCCTGACTCCAGACCCACTTGAAGGAGGATCGAGGACCCTCGCTTCAACAGTTGTTTTGTTCTGGAAGATATGTCTTGTTGGGTCACATATCAAATAATATTCGAAAGGATTCTGGTCTGTTCTTAATAAATCTCTTGCTTATTTTGGCCAACAAAAGTAAATTCTCTGGACGAAAACCACGATTTCAATTTGTACATTAATAGCACCCGAAACTCTGAGAAACAAAAATCAAAATCCTATCTGAATGTGAAAAATCCAATATCTTAACGTGAAAAAACAATCCTTGGCTTACTTCAATTTTTGGTTGGTTTTTATTCTTGTATTGGTGAGATGTATTGATTATTGCATAACAGATTGTGAATCTCAATTTGAAAAAATGTGCAATAAAGTTTGTTAAAAAGAAAAAAAAGAGTTTACCATCACTACTGTGATGTGTCAAAGTGCATCGTATGAAATTAAATAGCAATAACAAATAATTATACTCAAAAAATATTATTGTCACTGTTTATTAGTGCAGATTTTGTATTGCTGACATTTGAAATGTTGTTGACTCACTTTTTAAATAAAGTTTGAAAGGAAAAAAGGCCGCGAACCGGAAGCGGAAGTGTGGTCCGACGTAGGTGGAGGTTGAAAGAAAAGCGGCAGACAGACTGAAAGAAGGAAACTGTGCGCTTTGGTTCGCAGGGGTTGACAAACTGAAGTTGGTGTTTTGGACTGGGGAGGGAAAGCGGGACGTTAGCCCCGAGCCGTGACGTCACAGGAACGTGACGTTGTTAGCCTTCCACGGGTTCTGTCCGGTCGTGAGCAGAGGAAGAACGGGCCTCTGGGTCTAACATGGAACTAGAATACTGTCTAGTTCTCGGTGAAACAGGATCCCTATGAATTATTCAAACCAACTTAGAAAAAATACGTCATCAATCCCTAAAGGTAAGCTGAAAATGTTTTGGTCATTCTGATTTTTCCCCTCTATGGTCTGGGAGAAGAGGAATATAAAGGTTCAGGCAGTGGTGGACCTTGGGGCCACAGGTGAACATGGGACCTTCGGCAGTGGTTATATATATATCTTCCCTTGGGTAAAATATCTGTCGTCTAAGTTCTTTACTGGTCCACTGCTACCTATTTAACATGCTCCTGCTGAATGACACTCATTTTCATGACATTTTCCTTTATTGCAGGTTAGAAACTGACCAATCAGAAGCCTCAATAACAGTACTGTCTGCTGGCCCCTGTGTCAAACATTCAAAACGTTTGACATAGTTTGTGTGGCCTCCTTTTAAATGCTGGGTTGTGGCCTTTTAACGAGCTGAGTGGCGAGAGTGGCTGTCATAGATACGGTGACTCAGATCAATCACTGCTTAGTGACAGCATCTGACTCCAAGGAGGCCACGTTCATACTGAGAAAAAATGGTGACTGAATTGACTTAGTTTGGTTGGAACTGGAAGTAAACCATTTTTTATGGATGACTTTACATTCACTTAATCCAGTTCTCAAAAACAGTCCATCTGTTATACTAAAGGCAAAGAGGCAAAAATATGATGAAACAAAACAGTTTATCTTCTCTTTGAGTTCTTTTGGTTTTGTTCTTCTTCTTATTAATATGAATATAATTGTTCTGGAAGGCAATCACTTATCTTTGTATTAGGATAAGTTTGGATCACCTTTGATGTTTATGAAGGATTTCTTCTTTTCTCAAACAGACGTCTGTCTGAGCATGCTCGGTTGGGATTAACCGAGTGGTTCTGCCTTTGCTTTCCCATCAGAATGAGTTTCCTGGACCTCCTTTCTCCTCCCCAGTCTCCTTCACCTGCACCTCTTCCACTTCCATCCTCTTCAATCATTTGTTGCCCTGAACTTGACCTGTCAGTTACATCGAGCCCCGCCCCCAACCTTCTCCACACAAAGATGAAGCCCCGGAGTGATTGCTCACAAGGAGCACCTGGAAGGAGAAAAACCTCAAAGGTAACCTCATCGTCAACAAGCATCACCTATGGTTTTTGTTTGGAATGAGAAAGTAACCAGAACCATGTAGGAAAATCCTGTTTCTACAGGTTTCACTTCCAAAGATCAGTTTTTCCCAGTAAATACAGGGATCTAAAACTCTCATCACTGGTTGTTGTGCTTTTAGCAAAGTTCACCTGCACAATAACATCTTTGAGAACAGAACTGATCAATCAGTAGAGAAGAAGAGCTTTAACTGTAGCACAAAGTAATATTAGGATCACCTGTCACAAAGTGGTATGGTAAGGCTCTCAGAAAAAGATCACTTTAACCAGACAGCACCACGCTCTTGCAGGTTTCTGATCAGGTCCTGTATTTAAAATGAAAGCCTCACAGGCAGAAGAAAACACGTTTTTATGCCTGTAAAAGGCTGAACGTTCCTGGACACTGATTCATTTCTCATCTGCTGAAGGTGACGTTCGTAGAGCCGGCTGTCGTCGAAGGATCGCAAAAGCCTTCTGTCACTGCTGCTCAGCAGTCAGGGAGGAGGCAGAGACGGATCAAAGGGCGTCACCATGGTAACCTCTCATCCAACACTGTTGAGCACAGCTTCATTTGGACTGAAAAGCATCAAATATGTTCATGAAAACTTAAATACCATTTGAATACAGGATTATGAAGGCCTTCACACTGAGATTACACATGATTGTTGAGGGGCGGGGCTTCAGGGTCAGCAAAGGGCTGCACCATTTATTTTGGTCCTTTGCACAATATGGAAACAAAGGTAGTTTGTCTTCTTTGGGTAGGTGGATAGCTCCAGCCTCAGGTGGAGGAGTTTAAATATCTTGGGATCTTGTTCACAAGTGATGGAAGATCGGAGCATGAGATTGACAGGCCAATTGGAGCCGCGTTCGCCGTTTTGCTGTCGCTGCACTGGTCTGTTGTGCTGAAGAGAGAACTAAGCCAGAAAGCAAAGCTCTTGATTTATTGGTCGATCTTCGTTCCAGTACTCACCTATGGTTATGAGCTCTGGGTCATGACTGAAACAACAAGATCCCGACTACAAGCGGTTGAAATGAGTTTCCTCCGGATGGTAGCTGGACGCTCCCTTAGAGATACGGTGAGAAGCTCAGTCACCTGGAGAGAGCTCGGAGTAGAGCCGCTTCTCCTCCGCATCCCGAGGAGACTGTTGAGGTGGATCAGACATCTGATCCGGATGCCTCCTGGACTCCTCTCTAGAGAGGTGTTCCGGGCATGTCCCACTGGGTGGAGGCCCCGGGGTAGACCCAGGACATGCTGGAGAGACTACGTCTCTAGGCTGGTCTGGGAACATCTCGGGGTCCCCCTAGAGGAGCTGGAGGAAGTGACAGAGGAGAGGGAAGTCTGGGTATCTGATTAGACTGCTGCCCCCACGACCCGGTCCCTGATGGGCAAAATGTGCAAAAATAAATAGCATAATGAACATATCTTGAGAAATGTGAAAATCTGACCTTCAAGCAGTAGCCTAACCTTAAATCTAAGGCCTTGAAGCAGTAAACTCTTGAGGGCCGTGTCCCTATACATATTCATCAAATAATTGTTATTTATGGGTATGTCTTTTCAATTTAGAATGAAATTTTCACTACTTTAGCATGGAAAAAAAAAACCTAAAGCTGTCGCTGTGGACACTTGTAACATCCATTCTCATCTTTTCCTTAGTGCTGAGAAGTTGTCATATCTGTTAACGTCTTTTGCTCTTATTGACACTCAACAGTGTTAAAAAAAAAAAACAGATATGATAAAAAATCCTGGTGAACTGCTCTCTCCAATGGAGTCTGAAGACTAGTGACAGTTATATGATGGCATTCCAAAGTGTCATTTAGCAACGGTGAAAACACAAAAACAGTTGTTCTTCTTCTTCTTATTATTATTGTCATCTTGTTAGCCCTCACAGTAGTAGCAGAGTCACAGTAAACTAAATCTAAACCTCAAATTGAACTTCTGATCGCAGACAATATACTTCAGACCTGCAGTGTGGGAAACATGAGCCCACTTTAAACATGATCCAGTTTATTTTGAAATATAATGCAGTGGTAGCCTTTGCATTTTCATTTTTTGCATATTTAGAAACTGTCTCTTTGACTTATATGGAGCTTTTTTCTCATATATTAACCATATTTAACCCTTCCGCCCTCTTAGGCTTGTTTACATTAAAAGTGGGGTCATCTGGACCCCACAAGACGATGCGCTGAACTGTTTTTTTCAATGATTGTCGATCTTTACTGGTGTAAACATGAAGTCTTGACCACCTTGTCCACCTTTGTCATGGAAGGGATAACACCTCAATGTAAGGGTGGGGTCATCTGGACCCCATAAGAGAGCACGAGGGTTAAGCTGGTTAGACCATTGCTCACAGGATGAAGTAGCTCCTCAGTTCTCCGTGGAGCTGCAGCTTCTCTCGCTGTCCCTCACTCTCTGTCTATGGCTCTGAGTCTGAGTGGATCTGCAAATACACATAAAGCAGCAGCAGCAGGAAACCTTCACAGTGTTGTATCACATTTACTTGTATTTTTCTAACGGTTATAAAATTACAAATGGATGTGATACAACACTTTGAGGTTTTCCTCCTGCTGCTTTACATCTCAGCAGCCCAGCCGGATCATCAACCCCCACATAAAGAGTTGGTGGTTCTAATGCAGTTGCATGGCAGGCGTTTGTCCATTTGCACACAATGTTTTGAATGTGTGTAAGCGCTTGAGTCTGTGAGAGCAGAGCAGTACGAGAGTGGACTATCTGTAACTAAGTATTGACGGCTCTTTCTGCGAGAACAGTTCTAGGAGTCACAAACTGACTTATGCATGTTTGAGTTTGGAAAGCTTTGCTCTCTGCAGGTCAGAGTTCAAACATGTTTTTGTTTTTGCTTGGAGCCCTCAGACCTTCACCAGAACCTTCTGCAACCAACCAAGACCCAAGCTGTCTGGAGAGGGCGGAGCTAAACACCACTCTGGCTCTGAAGGCGGAGCTTCAGTCATTGAAGGTCTGCATCAAGCCCTCCACTTTATGTTCCAAATGCTGCAGTTCCTCAAATGACCACTAGAGGCTGTAAAGAGGAGCCTTTCTGCATTGACTCTGTGTTAGATCTTATTTCCATCCAAAAATGAACTTGTTACAGTCTGCATATTTTTTCCAGACTTGATTTCCTGTTTATGACCAGTGTTGGCGTGTGGTTAGTTAGCCGTTTGATTTAGTATAGAAATTAGCAGTGTAACAGATCACAGATAATCTGTGGCCTATGCAGATCACTGACCATGGTTCGGCCCACACGCGTACCGCGGATCACCCCCTTCCTTCTCCCCCCGCTGCTGCTGCGTACCTCGCGCCACGCATGCATTATTAAAATCAATTGTCTGTCCACACCAAATACAATTAGCATCAAATTTATGTACTGTACACCGTGTTTGTTTTAAGAAGCGTCAAATTTGCTGCTCGAAAAGTCTGTTATATCTAAAGCTCCTGCCACGTGTGGGAGGAGCTTGACTTTTGCAGAGTGACTTCCAGTTAGATATTATCAAAAAAAATATTCCTATTAAAAGCATTCATATTTTTACAATTACCCTTTAAAATGCCCCGAAAAAAACAACAAATACTTCTTATTACAACAACAACTACATTTAGCCTTGGGTTCAGTTAAAACGCGCACAGCCAACATGCAGCAATGTGCATGTTGGCTGCTCCTATTACATGTGTCAAACATGAATTTGCATCAGTTTTTGTGCTGATTATACTTAAAACATGTGCAAATAACATCAAGCAATATAGAACATTTTAGAATAATATCTGCTCAAATGAAAGGTCAATATTTTCAGTAGAACCTCAAATATTAAAGATTATTCAAATTTTTATTTAGATTTGTGAACGATCAAATACAGGAAATTAAAATACAGTTCAGCAGGACTTTAATTAAATAAATATTGTACATTTTCTGTTGAAATTGGTAAGATTAACTTTTATTATTTATGTAAAATAGTGTTTAACCGCATTCAGTTCTTTGGTTTCCGGTTTAAATCCATTAACCATTGTCACCATTTTTTGTGACGTCCCTGTGAAAAGGGCCTATTTCCTGTTTTTGTAGTGTAGAAGTGGGAGGAGCCTGTCCCAGTTCAGTTTTGTGTCTGGATGTTTTTGTCCTTACTAAACTGTTTCTCATCTGTTGATCTCACTGCCACAAGATGTTCTGGGTTCCAGAGTCTCTTACAGAATTATCACTGAGCTGGTTACTATGGCAACCTGACTGTCCCCCTGCAGGAGGCGGAGTTTAACTCCCAGAGGGCTCTTCAGGAGACTCTGCAGAAGTCTGAGAGAACCAAGAACCTGATCAATGCCAGAGCCACTGAAGGTAAGATGGAGCCTCCACCAGCTGGTTCTGCATCTGCCCCCCCACCTTCAGGCTTGTGTTTGACACGGGCTTGTCCTTCTGTTCTCTGTTCGTACAGTGGTGAACATCTCCCGCTCTCAGCTCCTCTTCAACTCTCTGGTGAGCGTGGAGGTGCAGCAGGAGCAGCTCCTCAGTCAGGTCCTGAAGGAGCGGCTGCAGCTCACCCCCACGGCCAGCTGTCAGCACAGCTTCAAAGAAGACAGGCCAACACTGCTCTTCTTCAAGACCAGCCACCTTGTTCAACAGAAGCCCCTCCCACCAGAGGAGGGGCTTTTCAACGGTAAACAGCTTCCGTCACCACGTCCCATCTGGTTTACCTTTGATTTGTACAGACGGCAGAGATGCTGGGAGGCAGCGCCGTGACACGCAGGACGTCTGCACACTTCACTAGTTTCCACTGTTTTTCTCATTTCTGTTTTTTTCAATAAAGTTTTTTATTACACACTACAGAATAAAAGCTCATAGGAACTGGAATAGAACCCACAGCCGGGCTTCCTTTGGCTTTCCACCTATTCTGTGGAGTCCTCATCTGCAAAACGTGAAGCTCCCCATCAGAGTTCTGATCACTCATGAAGTGAAGCTGTAAAAAATAGTTTTTGTTTACTGGTCAAAGGAAATCGACTTTCAGACGAGTGTCCATCCATCTTGAGAACCCGCTGAATTTCTTTAGGGGTCATAGGGTTGCTGGAGCCTATCCAAGCTACTGTTAGGCAGAGGCCGGATACAACCTGAACAGATGACCAGTCTGTTGCAGGACCACACTTGTGTGTGTGCGTGTGTGTGTGTGTGTGTGTGTGTTGATCTGTGGGAGGAAACCAGAGTGAGCAGAGAAAACCCACATATGCATGCGGACAAACATGCAAACTCCACACAGAAAGAACCCAGCTGGGAACTAGTGCTGCCACAAACGATTATTTTAATAGTCGACTAATCTTTGATAATTTTTTCTGATTAGTCGACTAATCGGGTCATGCGCAAACAGGATGTAAAGCACACATCTTAACCATCATTAGCTTCAAACTAACTAAAAATTCCATACACAGCATTACCTGTGATAATGCTAGTGTGAATGCTGGAAGCTGAATTTGGCTGCTGAAGATGCTGAAACTGATGGCTAAAAACACTGAAAATAATAGATGAAAATGCTAAAGCTGATAGCCAGCCAAAATATTAGTTAAATGCGAAATTAGCCTAAAAACAGAAAAAACCTAAATTAGCCAAAACAGCTAGCATGCAGCTGAAGTATTAGCTAAACTCCAAATTAGCCCAAAAAGCCTTGATAAATGCCAAAATAGTCCATAAATCTAGCAGAATGCCATTATAACTTTCAACTTTACTACACTCTGACTCCATATAATATAAAGTAACGACTTGCTGATTATAGACCCTTTTCACTGTGACGTCACACAGGTATATGTAACTTTTGGTCACTTGATTTAGACTGGTTGTTACACCCCATGTGGTCTAGGGGTCGGGGGCCTAACAAAGGTAAATTAAAGAAGAAATTGTCTCCCTAAAAATATAACAATATTTATTTACAACAACAAAAAAACTAAATGTGAAGCAAAAGGCTTCAGGGTGAACCAAGGCCAAAATAACAAACAGAACCCCAACTAACTCAACCCAGAGAGCTTACCTGCAAAAGAAACAGTAAAACAATGACAAACACTAACCTCCCTGGACTAACAGAAACAGGAGAAAACTCACACTAAAGAAATGGCAGTTCACCCCTACAGCTTCACTTATATTAACCAACACTAAACACAGAGTGGGACCTAAACCAAACTAACAAAGAAACTACAAAGTGCACACAAAGTAAAACAGGTGGAGAAGATCACTGAGCTGCAGTGGAGACAGGTTGCAGCCCAGCTACCTTCTCATGTGTTGGCAACCCAGTCTCCTAGTGTTGGAGGTCCACATGGTGCTTTTGAAGGCTCCCTCCCATGGGCCAGTGTGCCACACTAAACAGAATTAAACATTTGGTTAACAGGTTACCTTTCCACAAAGCCCTAGCAACATGCGTCAGGCACCAGATACAAGAATAAAATGAAAATATTACCCTAAAGGCAAAATTTTCCAGTTGTCAGTGAAAGAAAAGAGAGCGAGGATCAGATTTCTGAAGTCACCAACTTCACACATGGATTTGACCAGGCCAAAATGCAGAATCTTCCCGATTCTCAAAGACAGAAAAAACAAATGAATACTTTGATGAGGAAGGAAGTAGCGTCAAATCCTCCATGGCAACCCGGTCTGGACCATCAGTTGGGTTTGCCTCTTTATCCGCCACGGCTGCAGGAGCCTCCACTCCTGCCTCCGCTCAGTTGGGGTTATCAGCAACAAGTGCAGCAGCCTCCACTCCCACACTGTTACCTACACCCCCGCCAACTGAGTCCAACCAGTTGAGGTCAACCTGAGGGTAGACGCACTTCCTGTTTAAATACAAAATAATGCTCTCGGTTTATACAGCAAAAGAAGTCACATACTTCACCAAATGTAGATGTCAAAAATGGACCATAAGGAAAAACTGTTAACCAGACAAATTTTCAAATACATAGTTTGACGAAACATATCGCACAATTACAGAAAAAAAAAGGATCCTGATGAATTATCCTGGACGAGCCCCTAATTTATGTTATGCCCCATGTGGTCTAGGGGTCCGGGGCCTAACATTAAGGTAAATTAAACAAGAAAATGTGTAACAAAAACGCCACAAATGTCTCCATAAAAATATAAACAAATTTATTTGGCAGTTCACCCCTACAGCTTCACTTAAATTAACCAACACTAAACACAGAGTGGCACCTAAACAAAATACCAAAAAAACTACAAAGTGCGCACAAGTTAAACAGGTGGAGAAGATCACTGAGCTGCAGTGGAGACAGGTTGCAGCCCAGCTACCTTCTCATGTGTTGGCAACCCAGTCTCCTAGTGTTGAAGGTCCACATGGTGCTTTTGAAGGCTCCCTCCTCCAGCTTGGACCAATGGGGAACAACCATAGACTGTATAAGAATAACTGGACAGAGCAAGCCCCCCTCCTTCCGTGTTCCATATAGGAAGTACCACTGGGTTGCAAAAAGGCCAAAGTCCCATTGACTTACATTGAGAAACAGACAGTTATTTCTCAGTCATTTTATATCTCAGAATAATCATTCTTCCTCTGCTGCTTTCTGATTAACTTCTTTTTTCTAATCTTAATTTTTTTTAAAGATTTTTTTCCATTATCACAAGTTATTAGAGTTATAAATTGACCAATCAGATGGCTCAATAAGCGTTTGTGGGTCTGACGTCGAACGTCTGGGGGGTTTGATTGACACATGACGGGTAGCCAATGGGAGCAGACTTCATCAATGGGTCCGTGAAGACCTTTTAACACCTACTTTACAATTCAACAATGTACCAATCATTGTCCTACTGTTGTTTTCCTCAATGGAATGTACCGATGCAGCAGTTTAAAACAACAAGAGGAGCATGCTGTCGACATTTTTAGATGAGGATTTACTCTGTAGAAATAGATTTCACTCTGAGGTTATGTGCTTTGGACTTTTTTCTTTGTTTAACGTTCGTTTTTCTTTATTTCACTGTTTTGATTGTAGCTTATAAATTATAAGTTGCGTATATGCGCATAAAATCAACCAAAGTTTCATCTTCGCCGAACTTTTCCAGCTTCAGCCTGAATTAGATGCAGCCGTCTGAGGAGCGCGAGACAAACTTGAAAGGACCTGGTCGTATTTTTAAACAGAAAAAAGATCCAGCTGTTCACTTGTTAGGATGGTTATTTATTTTAAATACCGCTGAACACACTTCTCACGTGCATCTGGTCAGACTAGCATGGCAGCGCATGTGAAATAACGCTGCGGCGGCTCGCGAGGGGGACACGCGCAGTTCTCCAGCGGCGTCACCCAAATGCTCCTTTTATCTCGACCAAAAGGAATAAATGTAAGTAAATCCCAAAGGACCGCTGACAGAATCAAATGTTGGAATGGTTCTCCCTCAAGGACTTCAACAATGACTTGTACAATTCTCCGCCGTTATTAAAGTAGAATCTGTTTACATCCCGCGGTCTCGTGGTCGAGGCGTGGAAAGAGGTGGACGGTTGCAATAAACTCACTCCAAATTGGCGACAGTCCTTCCTATAGATTCCATGACTCAGCTATGACTCACAGCGACTCAGACCAATCAATCCCTGGAGATTGTTTGCGAATGGCGATATCCGTTTCAGGAATTGACGGTGAAAGCGGCGGCCTACTTTCGCGAGGAGAGGAAGTAATGCATTTCCAATGGGGCACCTCATTGCTCGCTCAGTCCATTATTTTTACAGTCTATGGGAGCCACACCTCCAGCACCACACCTGAAACAAATGAACAAAGACACAAAGATCCACAAAACATACACAAGTCCCACTCTGACCAAAATCCACAGAACCAAAACGAAAATACGAAACCAAATACGGCCACAGCCGTAACACTGGTAAAACGAACTGAACACTGTTCCACACCGTTTTCTGGAAATAATTAAAGTTAATTGTAACAGTAAATTGTACAATATTCATTTAATAAATTTCCTACGTACTTGTTTTCGTCTTTGTCTCCTAATCGTCCACAAATCAAAACACAAATGTATGTAATCTTCCAGTGTTTTGGAACAAAAAAAAGGATTTTGTCAAACAATGTTTTTTTTTAATTATTTGACCGGTTTTAGCTAATTGTTTTATCCTTTTTTACCTTCATTTTCCCACAGATCAGACACAGTTATGAACAAAAACAAAGAGGAGTGATGTTAGAACTATGGCTGAGCTAACAGCAGCTCACTGACTGCAGTAGAAAACATTACAACAGAAATACGTTTGACTTTAATGTCAGACACGCTGGTTTAATATCATCCAGAGGAATTTGTGGATCAGCTGAGCTGCTGCAATCTGACTGCAGACAGGATTACTGACATTTGTACTTTGATTTATGAATTATCTCAGAGGAGGAATCTAATACAACCAGGTAGGACATTTCTAATATGATAATTATACAAATTTCAGTTAGAACTGATTAGGTTATCCTTTAATATTTGTGTAAATGCTTTAAACAGTGTTCAGCTGACAGCTTTACTGTTCTTAACAATTTGAGCCGGAAGCGACTGCACTTTCCGGTGATGTGTGACGTCACATGAAAAGGGTCTATTAAATTTGTTGTCAACTATTTTAATAGTCGAATATTCGTCAATTAGTCGACTAACCGTGGCAGTCCTACAGGGATTAGAACCAGAAACTTCTCACTGTGAGGCTAGAGACCCCAAACCATCATGCAGTCCTCAGGTGAATGTCAAAAACTAGCTACTAAAAAAATCAGACACTTCAGCCTCCTGGAGACCTCAAGACTTTTCAGGAGCATGAATGAATGTTTCTGGATCACAGCAGAATGTTTTTCTGCTTGGTGCATTGACTGTATATAAAAACTAGACTGAGCAAATGTACGGAAAATAACTTACTTCTGATTCCTGCGAAATTAAGTAAATTCAGTCGCCATTTTTCATCATAAAGCCAGAGCCTGAAATCTCCAGTAAGCAGTGTTTCTATGGCAACCACTCTCTCCAAGCAGTAGCGAGCTTGTTGGAAGACCACACTCCTACGACAGAAAAGTTTTGAACACGTGCTTTTACTGTGTTTAGGTGTCCTTAGGTTAGTCACTGAACTCCAACTTCCCTCTGGTGGAAGGTTGGTGCCAGTTTTCGTTGGCGTGTGAATGGGACTGTGACTGCGCTATACAAGTATACAACATTTACCGAGGCATCTGAATGGTCAGTTTATAGCTTTAACAATTTGCAGTTAAAAACATAAAAATGTGTGTAATCAAGATGATGTTAAAAAATGTCTTAGAGCAAGAATGGTTATTTTGACTGACAAATAGCTTTTTATTTCTTTATAGAAGTCTATAGCTTCTTGGAGCCAGCAGGTACTTCCTTTTTGGAACCCCAAGATGGAGGGGTCACTCAGTCCAGTTCTCATACACAGTCAAGGGCTCAGGGCCAGTTCTTAATTCAGATTTTATTCTAGACATCTTTTGTTCCGGTGATCTCAGTTATAACCTGTTCTTCCTCATCCATTAATCATAATTTAGGAAACAAAGTTTGTACTTTCTTTTAAGACAAATCCTTACTACAAATGACTGATCGTTCTATAAGATATTTCCCATTTCTCTCTTCAGGTTTGGGGAGTCTGGGTGGAGCGTTCACAGAGATTTCCTCAGATAAACTGGAGTTTATTTAGTAACAACAGTTCCAAACCTTCTCCATTATTTCCAAACTCACATAGAAGTCTGAATGTCCATGATTCAGGAGGTTTATTGACGTTTCCTGTGGTGGTAAAGATGTTTTATTTACAGTCACATTATCAGATCAACTGCAGACGAATGTTCATGTTCACACAGGATCCGGTCCAAACTGCAGCTGAACAGGAACTGAATGAATGGAGGGGGGCTTTCACAGCTCAGAATGTACAGTTATTAAAATGAAGACACTTTACTCTTTATTTTTTTGTTTTTTAAAAAAAAGCAGCGAAAAAACAACAGAACAACAAACAGAAAACCTTTTAGTTTTATCGGACTGGAACGGCCTTTGGGTCGGGCTTTTGCAGATCTGTGGAACATGTAAACCAGAACACTGAACCAAACGAGACTACAGCAGAGGAAACAGAGGGGGGTCCACCGCGTTTCCATGGAGACGAACCCGCACATGCAAAAGACCCTGAAACCATGATGATGTTTAGCAAATGTCTCAAGGAACTACTGCACAAAGAATCACACAGATCACCTTTAAACTCAAAGACGTGAAGATGCTTTAAATACTGTTAATGTCGGAATAAGAAAATTAGAAAGAAAAAAAATCTAAAATGTTGCTGCAAGGGAGCAATAACCTAACAGAAGCTCCCACTTTAACATTTGTCCATAATGAAGACAAACATCTAACGCATCCGGTACTCCAGAGACTTGGCCATCGTGCACAGCTGACCACTGAAGTCCACGTCGATGGTGAAGTCCAAGTCTCTCTGCAAATCAACAACAAGAGGTCACACCGAGAACATGAAGACCACACACCATCCGCCTTCTCTGCTTACGTTGTTTTTGACGTTTGGCTTCATGCTGATGGTGCCAAAGATCTCCTCTCCGCTCTTCACAGTCAGGTAGTCCTCTAGGTAGAAGACTGTCTGCTTCCAGTGAGTGTACGGGGACTCTGGACCTGGTGGGATCAACAGGGAGGAGGCTGAGCACACTTCCAGAGACCAGCACACAAAAGCTGAAAGCCTCAGGGACTGATGCCCTGCTTCTTTCAAGACAACGCCCCCTGCAGCTTCCTACTGGTACGACATCTGATCCAGTTCAAACTATCAGAGATGTCACATCTAGGGCTGGATATGGATTATAATTTCTAACAAAAATGTTCAGATCATTAACATTGAAAACATTGTTCTGCTTCTTCTGGAGGACGTTTCAGTTTGGACACTGGGTGGCGATCGCGCTATAGCATTACACCTTATTCCAGAAGGAAAAGAAAGTATGATGAAAAAAATGATGTTTTAAACCAAAAATGACTTTAAAATATTTTCTTAAAAGAGTTAGGAAAATTTATACCTGTGAGTTTATAAAGTTGTTCATTTAGTCAGCAATGTATACTTAAGTTGACAGAGCGTTAGCATTAGCTGTCCTATGGGAAATTCAATTATATGTTGGCATCAAGCTAGCAGACTTTAGCATTATGTGCTAAATCAATTAATTTTTTTTTTAAATTGATTATTGATCTATTAAGCTCAAATTGATAAATTTATTTTATTAATCCTGTTTTAGTCGCATCGTCCTCAAAATCCAGATTTTGAAATAGAAAAGATGTTTTTTGGGGGCATGCATCAGGTCTGTCAAATCATTAAAGAGGAATTCCTTTGAGGTGTTTTTTTTGACAGCGAAGCCTCAAAGAGGAAAAATGCAGGAACTTCAGCTCTGAAACTAGAAAGCTGCTGGATCTGGTCGATCAAACCAAACCAGGTCAGAGCTTTGAGCAGGAACACCGAAGTTTTTCCACACTTCAGAGCCTCATTTCAGATCTCATGAAGTAGATGCCAAACCACTGGAAAAGCTAAGCTGTGAGCGATTCAGAGCTGCTTCAATGAGGACGATCTGAAAACCCCACAAAGATGGCAGAAATCTGAGTGTGAGCAGAAAGAGCGGCACACTGACTGGTGGAGAAGCCGATCCTCTTGTGGCAACGGGTGAACTCGATGTTGAAATAGGTGACCAGAGCATGGATGTAGTCGTTCCTCTTCACCTGCAGGCAGAAGGGCGAGGTGAAGGTCAGGTCCTCTGCCTTCACCGTGTAGATGTCCACCTCCTGAAAACACAAACATAATCTTCAGCAGAGCGCACAAGTGTGTGATGGAGGAAGCCCCTCCCACAGGACTCACCCTGATCAGGCAGGAGTTGCTGACCAGCTGTTTGGGATCCACCACATCTACCAGGGGCTCCTTTATGGCCACCTCCTTGATGCAGGACATGTCGAAGCCATACACATTCTCCCACCCTGAAACAGATCACACAAAAGTGACCATCACGCCTTGGTGGACCCTGGCCGCGCCCGCGTCATGTGTCATACTCACAGTGGATTTTGTAGTCCTTGTACTGCCGGTCTTCAATGGCTGTGACATAGAGTGTAGCTCTGTCAGGGAAAATGAGTCCATCCGGCTTCTGTGAAGGAGGAGGTGGGATGTTAGTTTATGAATGCTCTTTTGGGAAACAACATTTATCACAGATGTAGCGAGGAGACGATCGTGACTGATTATTTTAAAGCAGATGGTTGTTTTTACGGTATTGATGGATGGACTGAGGATTCCAGCTGCTGAACTTCCTTTGATTGAAACTTTAATCAAAACATTTTTTTTTCCATTTACATATAAACTATTGACTATCAGAAAACTGGAGCGAGTGACCCCCCCTGGTGTTCCAAACAGAAGTATCCGCTGGTCCATAGACTTCTATAGAGATAAACATCTATTACTAAGTCATTCTATTGGTCAGAATAACCATTCTTGTTTGGATATTTTAACATCTTAATATTCTTTTTTCTTTAGTGCAAGTTATTCAAGTCATAAACTGACTCCTCAATGAAAGTAGCTGGTCTAAAAATGCTCAAATGTTTCTGTATGTTTTTTGGCACATAAAACTCAATCACACATTCAGTGATTTCAGTAATCTTGGTATTTAAACGTTCAGTTTGTTCAGGACATTACTGCTTGTACTTTTGGTATTCAGAAACTAGTTTTTGAAATATTGAGCAAAATATGCCCCATAGGAAATTAATGATAAATTGCTCAAATCTTTCAAAAGCTTTCTGGCCTTTGAAACTTGTGAACTTCTGTGTATTTCAGCTAGATGCCATTCAAACCTTAAAATGTTCAGTAACTACTGGGTTTGTTTTTTAGGGTAATTTGGAGTTTAGCAAAACAGTAGCTGGTTTTAGCTCATTTTTGACATTTTTCCTTTGTGTGTGTGTGTGGGGGGGGGGTTAATTTGGAGTTCAGCATTATGGTAGCTGCTCTTGGTAAATGTAGACAATCTAGACTTTAGCTAATATTTTACCAATATGCTAAAATATCGGCAAACTTAGACATTTTTCCAGTTGTTTATGTTGATTTGGAGTTTAGCTAATATTTTAACAACATGCTAGTTATTTTGGCAAAATTAGACATTTTTTTAGGTTAATTTAGGTTTTAGCAAATATTTTAGCATTAAGCTAGCTGTTTTTGGTCAATTTAGACATTTTCCCATTTTTTAAAGCTAATTTGGATTTTAGCTCATATTTTAGCATATTGCTAAATATTGGAAAAGTTAGACATTATTCCAGTTTTTATGATGATTTGGAGTCTAGCTAATAATGCAACAATATGCTAGTTTTTTTTTTACTATTTTAGACATTTTTCCAGGTTTTTTTGTGCCAATTTGGCATTCAGCCAATATTTTAGCAAGCCTCGGCTCTAGCATCTGTGGCAGCCACATTCAGCTTACAGCATTCACACTAGCATTATCACAGGTAATGCCATTTATCAAGTTAATGTTGACTTTTTCAAAATAAAACTGTTGCAGTGAACTGGAAATTATACATTAGTTGTTTTTTGTTTTACTACCTGCTGATGAATCACAAATAACATCAACAATTTAATATTGATCAACAATATCGCATATTGCAGTTTTCCTCATATTGCGCAGCCCTATGACACTCTCCAATTCTCAGATGCAATAAATGGTGATGATTTAGTTATTTGGAGGCACTGATGAACAGAAGAGAGCACCCACCAGCCACTTGTCGCGGGCATAGATGACTGTGTTGAGCATGGACTCATAGAACAGACAGTAGCCCATCCACTCTGATATGATGATATCAACTTTTTCCACTGGGAGCTCCACCTCCTCCACCTTCCCCTTGATTATGGTCACAACTAGAAACAGAAGACCTCAGAACTTTCACTTCACATTCAGCGATCAACACATGCCAACATCTCAGCCGCGGCTGACTCACCATCATCCATGTTGTTGGCCTTCACTATTTTGACAGCGTAGTCAGAAATGCTGCTGCACTCTATCTGTAACAGCAGAAGCACGGTGATGAGACAAGGCTCTGCCGAGCGCCACCAAACGAGGTCCACACATTCATACCCCAATGACTTTCTTGGCTCCAGCTTTGGCGGCAAACATGCAGAGGATGCCCGTCCCACTGCCCACGTCCAGAACCACCTTGTCTTTGAACAAGTGCTTGTTGTAGAACATGGAGTTGCGGTAGGTCAGGGTGCGAACCTCATCCTTCAGCATCTCCTACAGGAACAGAACAAAGGGCAGCTGAGGAGACGAACAAAGGAGTCCACATCATCGCGGCAGGTTGAACTAAACATGAAAGCATACCTCGTGAATGCCAAAGTGGGCGTAGGAGTCAAAGTAGTAGTCCTTTGACGTCATGTCTTCAGCTGCAGGCTTGGCTGAGCTCTCCCCCTGAGAAACCTCAAGGGAGAAAAACTGAATTAATGTCTGAGGATCAGCACAGGAACCACAGAGAACACAGAAGAGTGATGATTGACACCTAACCACCCGCCTCCGGTACCGGAGCCTCAGAAACGAGGAACCGAATCCACACAACGACTTCACATCACCAAAGGATCATAAATTCCCCGAAGAGACTACGAGTAGATGGAGTTTTAATCCTTCGTGTTAAACAAACGGAAGTTCGTTCTTTCTTGAAACAAAGCTGCAGGAGGATAAAGCGCATACCAACTTCCAGAACCAGGCTCTGTTGTTGGGCCGTCCATCGCCAGGAACACAAAAAAAATCATAAGACGGCGGGTTCACTCAGACCTGTACCGAACACTAGTCCGGGATAAAACAGTTACAGCAGGACGACCCGCTCGCCGGTATCCGCTCTGGGCTCGACAGAAACGCTTCATGTTTTCTATAAACCGGCAGCAATTGGAGTGACCCACGTGGGGGCCCGCAATGTATCACGTTGGTTGAGAGTTAAAAAGTAAACTCTCGGAGACTAATGTTCGGATGATCCGAACTCAGCATAAATGTGTTAGCACGAGCAGCTAACTAGCCCGGCAGCTAACACGTTAGACTCCATGCGGTCTGAAGGCTGTCCTGGCTCAGCCGGCCAGCCGCGTGCCGGCCCCGGCTATCACTTCAACGTCAACCCGAGAACACACGTCTGATCCCGTCGCAAATAAACGCCCGTTAGAACGGTGTAATTGTTTTCCCCGATTTTTCCCCTAAATGCGACACTGATGAATGAGTGGCAGCATGGCCCTGGGACCGCAGCGCTAACATCAACTCAGCGGCGAAAATCGCCGCTCCGCCGCCTGGGAGAACGCTCGCGGACGTTTCCTCGAGCTCACATGGTCGTTTTTCCCGCTCAAAGACCTCACCTCCATCCTCTCTGCTGGCGCCGCCATTTCGATCTACAGCGGAGCGTCTGTTTCTTCTTCTACTCAGTCTTTCTTTCTTCTTCTGCTCATTTAACCTTGGTTTGAAGACCCATACCGCCACCTGCTGTACAGACGTTGGAAGTACAGTTCAATCCGTGAGACGTTCACAGGACAGATACAGTAGTTCTATTTTTCCTGCCCATTTTACCAGCATCTAGGGAATAAATACATAGAAATTAGCAAAAGAAACAACTACAAGAATTGTAATAACAATAAAAATACAATAAAAAAACACCTTTAAACATTCCCTTTTAAATTTTCTTTCAAGTTTAAAAGGGAAAATTACTCCTTAGTAATGTCTTTCACTAATGTCTTTGGCAAATTCTGTCCCACAGCAGTCCTGGAAAGCAAGGCTTCAACAATCTAAATCTAAATCTAATCTTAATTTTTAAAATTCTCAAAAACTCAACAAAATTTGCACACACCTAAAACCTATAAAATGTTTTTGGCATGGAGAACGACCCCCACCCCGAAAAAACAAACAAAACGACATCACAGCAGGTGAAACCATCAATAACACCATTGCGGTCAAAATTTCTTAAAGGGGCTGGAAAATAATTTCAAAATCTACTTTTGAAACCAAACACATCTGTTGGGGATATCCACTGAACGTTTAAAGTTATCATGGGATGACCACTGGACCTATACATGGACCGAAAATAGAGATAAACAGATATACACTGTGTGGATCTACAGCTTAGCGGCCATTTTGTAATACATTTTCACATATTTTCACACAAAATGGCAAAGGAAAACTTTTGTGCCTATGAAATTTCATGCACACGCCACCAGGTTAAGTCTACAACCAGACTCAAAGATTCATTGACCTTTGACCTCGAGAAGGGGCCATTATCTGGAATTTAAAAAAATTCAATTACTACTTTCTACAAATTTAAAGGGCCTATTTCACACAAAATCAACTTTTTGAGCTTTTAAATGCATTATAATGTTTAGTTCCTCATACAAAAAAAAGCCCACAAAGCAGTATTGTAATCATTAACACATCTCTGAGCAATCCTCTAAAAATCTCTCTAAGCCCCATCCCCTCCCAATCCCAGAAAATGACTGGGGCTGTGTCTGAATTCCTTCACTACTCACTACATATCGCACTATATAATGAGTTTGCCATTTTGTAGTGCTGTCCGAATCTACAATGGTAAATGGCGTATACTATAGCGCTTTCTACCTCTTTCAAGGGCCCAAAGGGCTTCACAGTCACAGACCCATTCACGCACACATTCACACACTGGTAGTGGTTCCGCTGCCGAACACTGGCGCCAACCTTCCACCAGAGGCAATTCGGGGTTGGGTGTCTTGCCCAAGGACACTTCGACACATGGGTGGGGAAGGCAGGGATCGAACCCACAATCTTCCGATCAGGAGTCGACCACCCCACCTACAGCTTCACCAAGGCCACCCCACAATTCCAAATTCTGGTGCACTAGAAATTTCCCAGAAGAAAAACTAGCATGCATCGATGCTCACAACATTGGCGGATATAGACCACATTGTGGTCGAACAATTTTTGTGAAAAAGTGCTCACGAAAATAACTCAGATTTCATAAATAATTTATCTTAAGTGTGCAAAGGTAATAAATGATCATATGTATGGATACAGTTTACTTTGAAAAGCTTAAGAAAGGCCCTTTAATGTTCCTCCTGGGTATTTAGACCCATCTTATTTTGTCCTATCTTATGTCTCTTATCTATCTGTACATTCTCTCTTCCTTGTGCATCATTGGGAATCCACTCGGGGAAAAAAAAAGTTGAAATTGGAAGTTGTATATTTTGAATGCCATTAGTGTGGCAACCTCACAAAAGTACATATTTTTTATCGGAATAATGTGACAATTTAGCACATGTATTTCTGGCTTAAACTGAATGAAACAATATAACATATGAAAATAGTAGGAATACCAGTGTGGTGTACAAAAATCCTCCGTTGCCAAGAAAATAAAGAGTTTACTTTTGCCAATTCTTCTAAAATTGACATAGACCTGATTATCAACCCTAGGCAATTAAGACATAAAATAGTTGCAATGGAGAAAAAAAAAACAACATAAAAGAAGCCATTTTACAAAAAGTGCTTTACTTATGAAGTTTTCTTGTGTGGCTTTGATCAAGGTAGCAGGAGTTGAGAGGAAGAGTGAGGGTGAGTAGAGAGTGGGCATGGTGAGGCGAGAGTGGGTAATGCCTGATGGCCACAGAATGCAGCTCGTGGCTTTAATTTGTTTATATTTTTATTTTTAAGCCAGATAGAGACACTGTTATCAGAAGTGATTTAAAAATGCTGTACAGAGTCGCACCGGAAGCTGTCAGCCTTCAGCTGAATGCATCATCACACAATTGAAGCAAACTGGACGTTCTCCACTGGTCAGGTCCTCAGAGGAGAGCCCCTTTTCTGAGCCACACTGAGACATCCAATTGACATTGGATTCTAATAAACTCTAGATCACTGACATTTGCAACTTCTCACATGGCATCTACTTACTGAGCTTTTAGCCACAACCTTGAAGCAGTCAGATCATAAAGAAACTGAATTCTCCATCAACTGTTAGACTTAAAGAGGCTGCTTGGATGAGCAGACAAACCACTGAAGTCTAAGTCCCTTGAAGAACACAATCCATCCCAAATAGGTGCTTCTTTTGACTGAATTAGCACAGCTAGGTCTTATTTAGCTTTAAAACTGTTTGCAATATTATCTGTATTCATGTTGGCTTCCACACTATAAAGAGCAGGCAGAGACCCAAAGTAAATCATGGCAGTTCTTATTCTTTCATATCCTATTTCAGGTTGGTAGCACTTTCAGGTGCTACACTACTGGTAGTGTAGTCCTCTCACACTTGCTTGCTCCAGCTATCTGAGAAACTTCAATGAGACTCTGTTCCTCAACAAATCCTCACTGTTCTTCTGGCACTCAAATCCCTAAAGTATGTAGTGATTACACACAATATTTGTGCTTATAAACCAGTTTTCCTCTTATGGACAAAATGAAATAAAATGGAAAAGTTATGTATGCTTTTGTGAGGTTGTCACTCAAAATCGTGCAAGCTCTGTGTCTGTGTGAGGACTTCTGTGGCTGCATCTCCTGTCATGCATGTTCAGACTGCAGTGACAAACTCCAAGACTCAGATCAATGAAAACAGTCCGTCTGTTTTATTTAAGACAATATAGTACAAGTGAAATTATATTATCTTTAAAAGTGCAACTTGTCAGATAAGAACAGAACACAAATATGTTCTGTTGACATCTGTGTTAAATAATTCTGAAGATTTTTTTTAATGAATCTTAAAGACAGTTACAAAGGTATCCAGAAAAAAAAGAGAGGGAGCTGAACTTCCTTAGTCTGGCCACATGGTGGCAACATATGTTTGGGTTCAGTTGGCATCCTTGTCATCACCATCATCATCATCATCATCAAAGATGTCAGCTACAGTCCTGTGGATAAAAACAAGCAAAGTTCACAGACTGCAATTTGAATTCTCACAGCACTTGGGTGGGATTGATTCAGACTTACTTGTAGATGGATCCGGTCACTTCATCCACAAAGCCTCCTGGAAAAAAAGAGAAAAGATGAATCAAACAAGCCAGAACCACCTGTTCTCACCAGAAAATAAACTAGCCATTTGGTTTGACTTTTTCTGTCTTCTCTTCGATGCATAAACGTTAAACAGGAGGAGTGTATTTATCTACTTCTCCCACATGAGAGTGTTTGCGAAGCTTTAGACCTCAGCTGCTGTGTGACTCCATGTTTCCCTGCTATGGGAAAATGTGTTGATTGCAGAGGCAGGAACTTTCTGTTCTTCATGAAAGGATGTGGAGATGAGGGCAGAAACATTTCCAAGAACATTGAATGACTTGAGCAAAAAGGAAACATTCAGAGCAAAAGATGTCCACTGAAATGACGAACTGCGTCCAGACCATGAAAACATGAAATAAAACAATTTAAGGGCAGAACTATGGTCGAGCACTAATAAGACTGCGTTAAACAAGATTTATAGACATAATTTAAAGTTCTTTCTTTCAAATATGTTCACAAAAAATATGTTTTCTTGACTTATGAGAGTGGTACAATAAAGAGAAAACATTGTTGATTTAACATAGAATTGAGAAATTCCAATGGTAATGTGAAGGGGAATCAGAACATCTGATTCTATGGAGAAGCCTTTGTGGTACAACTGCTTTTGAGCAAAGAGAACGGCTAACTTTGGCTCATCAGCAGAGAAACAAATCGACAGCTGTAGTGGCAAAAAGAAAAAAAGAAGTCCAAGGATTGATCTCTGAGGAAAACAGGAATTTGTTCAGAAAACAAGAGGTGATTCTTCCTCTGTCCTGGACCAAATGAGATCTGCACAAGACAGAGAGTTGGAGCCATCCTTCATCTTCTGATAATGTAACCAGGTAAACTCTTTACTGTGTTGGTATCATTATTCACAACCTACAGCACGTGTCTAAGTCAAGGCCCCGGTGCTGGATCCGGCCTCCCGGATAATTATGTCCAGCCCTCCAGATCCTTTTATATTAATGTTATTGTTATCTTGCGCTTATTTCTAACTTATATAGTTTGGATAAAATAAATTTTTGTGGCAAGTAAAATATTGAAAGTTATTTAAGGTTGATTTAATCTGGAATAATATTCCTGCCTGTTTTTATTCATATTAATGTTAGAATAGTTATGGTTTTAAAGTTTTAAAAATGTTGTTTTAGAGTGTTCAATGAATGCTTATCTTAAGGTGTGTAATGGATCTGGGCCTCCTGTGCGATTCATTGAGTTTGAAAACCCTCACCTACAGTGTCAAAACACCAGCCAGAGAAACTGCATTCATTAACACAATAGTATCTTTTGACACAACTGTGTTCCACACAAATCTGTCCTCTTTGTGGTAAAGTAATTTGTTGTTTCTGTTCTGCAGCTCCAGATTGACTCACCAGGTTTGCAAGCAGTTTCACAAAGAGGACACACGTGGCAGAAAGAGCACATCTGAGGGAAAACAGAAAAAGGAAAAATGAGCATAAGGTTGAGGAGCTGTTTTCTCAATCTGTGCTTGAGCTTGAGTGATTTTCCTTCATCCAGAGAAGTTTATTAGCTTTTCATTTTCATGGGCTAGTTTTGACGATTTTTCTGGGACAACTATTGAATGTATCAGAGAACTAGAGCGAGTGAGTGTGACACCATCCATAGAAAGTGACTGACTTCCACGAAATCAATTCAGCCGCCTTTTTTTGGGGATGCAGATTCTGCCATATTGGAGCCAGGTGACTTACATATGCTGTAATTAGTATGAGTCGGAGTCACCTGTTCTATGGCAACCATTCTCACCAATTAGGAGTGAGCTTACTGGCAGTCCACACACTGAACGCAGACTACACGAAATCGGTCTTCAAATGTTTTGAATGTTGCACGTAGGGGCCAAAAGGCACTACCGTCTTTATTGAGGCATCTGATTGTTCCATTTCTAACATGAATGACAAACTGCAGAAAAAAATGCTATAAAAAAACAAGGCTTAGCATTGAACTAGGGTTTGTTGTTATTCTGAGAATGACTGAGTAACAGCTGTTTATTTCTCTATAGAAGTCTATGGCATTTTGACTTCTTGGAGCTAGCCGGTACTTCCTGTTTGGAACACCAGGCAAGGCAAGGCAAGTTTATTTGTATAGCACATTTCATGTACAGAGACAATGCAAAGTGCTTTATATAAAACATTCAAAGAAACAATCAAAAGAAATAGTAAAAATGTGATCATTAAAGTAAAATTAAAAGAAAGTAAAAATATTTTAATTTTAAACAAGCATAGATAAACAGTGCGGACGTAAACTTTTGAATACATATTAATCAAATGCAACTGAGAACAGGTGAGTCTTTAACCTGGATTTAAATACACTGAGTGTTTCAGCAGATCTAAGGTTTTCTGGAAGTCTGTTCCAGATCTGTGGAGCATAGAAGCTGAATGCAGCTTCTCCATGTTTAGTTCTGACTCTAGGAACTGATAAAAGACCGGATCCTGATGAGCGGAGAGGTCTGGCTGGTACATACTGGGTCAGGAGGTCAGTCATGTATTTTGGTGCTAAACCATTCAAAGCTTTATAAACCAGTAACAGAACTTTAAAGTCTATCCTCTGACAGACAGGTAACCAGTGTAAAGACCTCAGAACTGGACTGATGTGGTCTACTTTCTTGGTCCTTGTGAGAACCCGAGCAGCAGAGTTCTGAATAAGCTGCAGTTTCCTGATGGATTTTTTTGGTAGTCCTGTAAAAACACTGTTACAGTAATCAAGTCGACTAAAGATGAAAGCATGCACTAGTTTCTCCAGGTCCTGCTTAGACATCAGATCTTTAATCCTTGAGATATTTTTGAGATGATAATAGGCTGATTTAGTGACTGCCTTAATGCCTTT
>NC_050519.1:24021809-24069309 GCF_002922805.2 Oryzias melastigma | reverse complement strand
CCTACATGCTGTGCCTGAAATAGATGGATTTGGGAGGAGTTGAAACCACCCTATTTAAAGCAGCACACTGTCAGAGTCAGTGTAATGTGAGCCTCACTAGCTCTATCTGCTGGACCAGCTCTGCACCCCCCACCCTTCTTCACACCTCTGATGATAGGAACATGTGAAGCACCTCCTGAATCAGTCTTTTATTGAACAGTTATTGAGTAGTGCATCTGCACAAAGTAGTAGAACTTTAAACTCACCCTGCTGACCTTGTTTTTACAAAAGGCAAATGAAAAAATGATTTATTCTATTTAAATTCTGTTTCTACAAAGGTTATTATTTGTACTGAGGGCAAATTCTTTGCTGAGTGTCAGGATTTTGTTTAGATATGTCATAGAGATAAAACAACAAACTAAAACACAAGGACAATAATTCATCCCCAGTCAGAGGGGAAGACATACTATGTTCTTGTTGGACGTTCCTATGACAGCATGAAGTGTTTTGGTCTATGATGTGACACACTGACACTTTTCTACAAACACACTTGTAGTTATACTTTTTCAAACTAAACAAAGATACCCAAACCTCCTTTTCTAAACAGACTTCAGGTCTGCCGAGGGGACCCAAAGGCGCTCCCAGGTAAGCTCAGAGCCACAGTTCCTGGTCTGTGGCGACCCAGACTTGGTCTTCCACTGGGCCTCTATCCGGTGGGACATGCCTCCCTCGGAAAGGATCCAAAAGAGTTGCCCAAGTCATCTCAGCTGGCTCCCTTCGATGAGAAAGTTTAACTGCTTCCTCAAGAGTGAGCTTCTCACTCTACCTCTAAAGGACCTCCTAGACTCCCTCCAGGACTAATCCTTTAAACCTAAGAAAGCAAACAATGCGTTCTCTTCAACCACCTTTTCTGGTGAAGTGCAATGGCCTTTAACTTAAATATACCAACTCCCAATACAAGCACTTTGCACGCAACTGTTAACTGTCCCAATCCAAGCAGTTTGATGAAGCCAGCAGAACAACATCCTCCACCAGGAACTGGGATGAATTCCTGCGGTTCTCAAACCAGACACCCTCTGGCTCCTTGTTTTGGCCAGGAATTCAGTTCCTAAAATTTATAAAGAGAATCGGTGAGCAAAAGCAGCCCCCTGAAGTTAAAAATGTACCGGGAATAAGTTTGACTTATTGCTGACTACTAATAAAGTTCTTGCTCTGGTTTTGCTAGGACCAGACAGGCCTTTTCTACTTCCAGGCCAAATAACCCAGAGTTCTCCTGAATCAGAGAATAAAGTACAATATCCTCACTAAAGTAGACTTTCAAGGAAAGGCTGAGTAGCATAATCCCCTTTGACTAGAGCGCACCCTAGGTTCCTCATTTCTTAAGGGCGGCCGTGGTGGACTTTATTCACCCTTAATGCTCAGCCAGTGAGAAGCTTTTGACCACCTCAATGAACTTTGGGTGATAGACAGGGCCCCTCCTTGGTTCCCCAACCCCTGTTTCCTCAACACGCTGGCAGAATTGAGTGGATCCTAGAAGTGTACCGTTGTATACCAACTCAACAGTATAAGTTGACAGCACTGCCACTCTCTTCTCCCAAATGTCCAAGAAATAGGTGTACTTCTTGAGAACACCCTCAGTACAGTAAAAGGATTCTCCCCCAGAAGTGTTGGTAGAGCATTCTTTCCTTATTTGTGGAAACTGGATGATTTTTCTGTATTTCTTTCAGACTGAATGATACTCAGTTTCCATGGCATTTCCTGAACCTGTCCTGGACCCTGGTTTTTGCCTCGAAAACCTCATTTTGTGTGGACAAATTGGACCACCGGGATGTGTCAGCTGCCTCGGGAGACATAGAGTACTTGGTCAGCTTTTTTCAGTTTGAGGCTCTTCTGAATATTGGAGTTTAAGTCCATTTTGTCAGCAGGCTCAGACAGACAATGCATCTTTTCACCAATTAATCCATATGACCACTATGAGTTGACAGCCCTGCCACTTTCTTCCCCTGATTGTCCAAGAAACAGATGAAGACGAGATGATACAATAGCAAAGTAGATCATTGACCTTTCACTAGAAGTGTCCCGGTGCCACATGCTGATGGACATTCTTGTGTTGAATGTGAAGTTTACAGACATGCTGTAGTTGGTACAGGAATCTAGTAACAAAGTACCACTTGGTTTCAGATCAGGAGAGTTGTTCTCCCAGTTCAAACCCTTTCAGTCATCACTGTCGTTGCCCACGTAGACTTTGAAGTCTCCTGATTGGACAATGGAGTCCCCAGTTAGAGCACTTTCCAGTACCTCTCCCAGAGAATGCCACGTGCTAGCCGGTAAGCCCAAACCAGTTTTTGGTTTTTCCTGCGAGTGGTGGGGTTAAGGAATCCAATCCTGCATTGTCAGTTTGAGCAGGACAAGCAGGCACTTTCATGGCAGTCCCATGCTGGTTCCAAGTTGGTGCCAACCCCACCACAGCAACTTTTCTCTGTCATTAAGGGTGTTTGAATCTCTCTTTATCTTTTTGCCACCCTCAACCTGTCTGCCATGGGAGACTCTGCCAAGTGCATATTGACCTTTCTTTTGGGATCAATCAAAACTCTTTATTTTGATGCATTGATGGCTCATTAAGAAGTCTTGAGTTGTGTGAGCTCAACAATGACAGATGTGGACTCTCCTTTGCAGGAGATGGAAAAGGGTTTTGGACATTTAATTGAAACTTCAGTTTTTAAACTTTGCACGTGAAGAGTAAACATTTGCTCACATTGCATATTGTGGCTGAACAACTCCGCAGATAATCTAAAAAAAAAAAAAAAATAAAAAAAAAAATAGGAAGACCAAAGAAATATCTTGTTTGAAAATCAGATTTTTTTGTTCAATTAAAAATGTGTTAGGAAAGTTTTGCTTGGTAACAATATGTTTTGTTTATAACAATACTTTTGCAGTTTTGCAGGGTTTGTTTTAGCAGGGTGTGTGTTAAATGTAAAACAGATATCTCAGGTTATGATGGAAGGTACAGAGAATGGAGATGGGGTTCCTACGTCTAGCCTACGTCTTCAATCTGACACAGAACCATAAAGTTAATTTTATGCACTGTATTCAAAGAAAACCCCCTTCCTAGACAGCACTGCCAACAAATCTGAGTGTGACAGCACAGAAGAGCCTCACCAGTCAGAATTTACAGCATCAGTGTTTCAGCATCATTCAACAGTTTTCAAAGCACAAGCTTTTTAGGACAGAATGTACTTTATTAATCCAATGTGGAATATTCTTGTGTAACACAGTGGCCAAGAAACATTAAGAAAGAAAAGCAGCAAGGAAAGAGTGTGCTGGAAGAGCTTAGATCTCTTTGCAGAAGAGCACGGATATGAGTGGGCGATGCAGTGCAGCTTCAGATGGTGACATACTAGGAGCAGTGGAAAACAGCTGAGTTGGACCCAGCAAAGGACAGAATGAGGGAGGAGATCAGGTCAAGATGAAGACTGCAAAGTGGCTGAAAGTGGAGATGAGCTCAGACATGCCAAACACATTTCTTTCTCTTAGTTTGGACCATGAGCTGCTTGCATTGACCTAGGAGACTGTTTTAGAAAACTGCCCCTTCTACCATTTACAAAGGAAAACGGTCAGTTTCCTTCCGTCTGGCGAAGCACAGATTGAGCATCTGAACCTTTGTTGTGTTTAGAGAGACACTATGAAAGAATGAAGTCAAATATACATAGGCGTAAAACTTATTAAGATGGTGCAAAGTTAACTTTGAAAAGGCTTTGGGGGGTAAAGAGATGACAGCAAGTGCTCTTTGGTGACCCATTCATCAAGCCCTTCGGAAATTCCTCAGCAGGATTCTTTTTCCTCTTAGAGTTGAAAGCTGTGCCAAATTCATCCCAAGCTCTTCCCATGTAAGGGCCGTCTAAAGGGGGAAATCACTTTCCAAGATACAGTTACCCGAGTGGGTGGTGCTCCTGTCTACTCCTGTGTGTGCATGTGTTAGCACCTTATCATTTTTATTCCTATAAAAAAAATGCTTATTTTTAAAATATAACACTTAAGTCATAAATCTACTTTATTTAACAAGTTGACATTGCAAATATGCGTAAAAATCTACAATTTAAAAGTTTTAACAAGCTTAAAAAATATTTTTAACTTTTTGTTTCCTTTTTCTGTCAAAGTAAAAGTGACTGTAGGAAACCAATAGCTTTAGTTATATTTACATGGTTAATGTTGCTAGAAAAAAAAAAGGAAACCATACAGTCATGCTTGACTGTCAGCTTGGCAGGAAGAGTCTTGGAATATGTTGAATATATTGAAAATTGCTTCTTGTCCCAAAGTTTGGATTCAGCTATGATAAAACAAGTAAAAAAACACAATCTTTTAATTCTGTAAAATGAGCTGCTTAAAGGAATGGCACAATATTGCATTCATTTTCAATAATGTTTTGGATTTGTTTTAAAAAGCCAGAGTGCTCAGTGTTTTCTGCACAGGAAGAGTTGTTTCCATTTTTTTTCAATTTCCCAAATAAACAAACTCTTGCTTGTGGTAGTGTTAGTGTTGTGTTTTTGCTAGAATTGAGCTGCTCATTAAAGATGACTCCAGCTGATTCTGTCATTATCTTTTTCAAAGGCAGACTTCATGAAAGTTTACAGTTTTTGGTAGTTGTTATGAACCCAAGCCACTTCCGAACAACACAATTGTGACATGAACTAACAAAACTGTGAAATCCATCAGGACATACATGATGTGAAATGTTTATTTAGGATTTTCTGGATTTCAGTATTTTCTCCATTTGTATGAGGAAACATGGATTTTTAGAAATCAGCGTACTCATGACGTGTTTGTCTGCTTTTTAATGTCTTCGGATGTTGTTGGCCTAGGGACAGTGTTGCTGTGTGCTTCTCCCTTCTTTGTTTTCCGATGAGTGTAAACCTGTAAAGTCAGCTCTGCTACTGGTTATAGCTGCTAGTTTGCATACTGACTTGGTAACCTTCACCCCCCCATATGTGCTGGGGCCAGTATATGAATACTGCATATGGTGGTCGAGGTCTGAGGACTCCTGACACAGAAAAATGAGCCAGTTGCTGTTTGTCTTGCAGAATGTGATCTGTGCCGGGCTAATGTCTGCTAGAAAGTCTTACTCTTCAGTATTATGGTTTTATTTTTAACGATAGTTTCTCATCTTAGTATAAAATAAATGTTTGCTCTTTATTTGCTCTAAAATGTCACCATAGTTTTCTAACTCTTTAACTTTATTCTTGATTTCAAAAATCAAACTGAGAATTGCTTTGAAAATGATTTTTTTTTAGATAAGTGCATAAAAAGAAGATTATTTTGAAACACATGTAATATTTTTTATCAGAAGTTTGTGTTAAGCTAGAGGTCTACGGTTGCAATTTTTGCATTCTGGCATTAACCTAACACTGACATGATCACTGTCCAGATATGTGCAGGGGAGCTGCCGTCCCTGCGCTTTAAACCCCATTAGTGCTTAAGTGCAGCCTGTGGTGCTGTACACACGAAATCTTTTTTGACTGCTTGATTCATCAGACTGACCTCTCAGACATATTTCCAATTTTTGTCCCACTTATTGCAAATTTAGGGTCATTTTGTTTTCACTGGTGACCACAAACCAAAGCTGATCCCTGCTGATCTGTTTCCATTGTTTCTGTACATGGTTCACATGAAACTGCATCGTCTTCAACAGATGTAGAACTTGCATATAGCTCTTCTTTTACCAAACAGCTGTGGTCTCTCAGAGCCAAACCCGCTCATTCTGTACTTCTGCAGAGTGCGCTCATTTCATACTTAGAGACTTTTCAGATCTGGTTTCATATTTGTGCTTAACTCTGTTTTTTCTCAGTTTGATTCAGTTGTGTTACAATTTTTGCTCAACTTGCTCTTGACTTTCAACTCCTTGAGGCTCATCTACATCTGCAGGATTTTAGACGTCCTGATACTTACGGCAGGAAACCTTCTGAAGCTCAACTAGGACAAGACAAATGTAGAATGTAGTTCTGAAATGTTGATACTGTTTGTTACAATCTGCTGGTTGCACAGTTGTGGAGTGGTTAGCACCCTTGTCTCACAGTGAGAAGGCTCTGGTTCTTTCTGTGTGGAATTTACATGTGTAGCCCTCAAATTAACTTTCAGACTAAGCATATTAAATCAATCACAACCCTAGTTTGGATAAATAAGATATTAGTAAACAGGCATTATTGTTTTAAAAGACCACCTCAAATGGTTAAGTAAGTACTTTATATTTGACAAGATTTATAAATAAGCTAATTTAAAAAAGAAAAATTGTTAACATTTCTTAACCACATTTAAAGTTTCGTCATTTTATGTGATTTTGTTTCAAAATCTAGTTTGTTTTATTTGCTATTAAATTTTTCATGTATTTTATTTTTTTTTATTCCTAACCTACTAATGACAATCTTTGGATTCTGTCTTATTGGATGAAGAGGTTGCCATCAGAGGCCCTGAGTGTGTTGTTCAGAAGTCTCATTGTGCATTCACACTGAATGCAGGAAAGAGGGGCGGGGCACGCACATTTGTCAAGCGAATTGCATTCAGTGTGAGTGCACCTTCAGGCCTCATGTACGTGTAGGACAAAAAAAAGACAATTAACAGTGACCAGTTTGGGCTTAAAACAAAATAAGTGTATGCGGATCTACTTTCTTTGCCAATGCGGCACATGTAAGTACTACATGTATGATTTTGATATGATGTGTGTAAATCACGTATTTGGCATGGAATATAGATGCTAATTGTACATAGTGTTAGCACACTAGCCGCAAAGCTAATTTCTGTACAAGCTCTCTCTTTCTGAACAAGTATGAAGACTTGAAATTACATTTTTGGGAGACAAAAAGACACTTTTACACACTGGAGCAGAGGAATCAGTTCTCTTTAGACCCTGTTGGTGGACTTTGAATCACTCCAAAAGACTGGTTGCAATCCAAAGGAGGGCCTTAGCTCCTCCTGCGCAGCCGCGGGTTCCTGCCCAGCTTTGCTAACCCCTATGTGTTGAAGCCCGCCTGAGCATCTACCACCTACCATCCATTAAACCCTTGTGCTCTCTCGTGGGGTCCAGATGACCCTAACCTTACATTGATGAGTGATCCAAAGGTGGACAGGATTTTGTCAGCCACAGACACCAGAGAGATAAAAGATCATTAAAAAAAAGTTCAGTTCTGTCTTGTGGGTCCAGGTGACCCACTTTTAATGTAAACATGCCTGGGATAGCACAAGAGTTAAGCGGAAGGATCCGTGAACACATGGAGGTGTTTTATTTTATTTGCTTGCTTTGCAAGTGAAGGGGCCATTTTGTTTAAGGCTAAAATGACCTCGAGCAGCAATTCAGGCCTGCAACGTTAACAAAGAAAAATAAGAAGAACCAGAGAAAAAAGAGAATTTTGAATATATATGTAGAAAATCTGCTTAATTATTTTAGTTGGATTATTATTTACACTGAAGTTTCACAGTTTATTTTATTGTAAACAATTATTTTATTCTACAAACATTTGTTCTTTGTAGGATTTAAAACTTAAATTAACTCTTTGTTTTCCTGCTAAGTGGAGGCACCACCAATATTAACCTTAAATAATATTTAGTCAAAATTGATTAAAAATTCAAACATTAAATCATAACTTGTATCTCTTGTTTACTAAATTTATAAGTAAAGTTGCAAGTACCCCACCATACCACTATCACCAGTTAATGAAAATAGCTACATGGGATGGGTGCTGAACTTGTTCTCCTCTGTCATGTGTGGGTTTTCTCCAGCTTCTTCCCACAGACCAAAAACCTCCTTAGGATTAAGTGTGGCGGTGCTGTTGGCCTTCACACAACAGTAGCTGGGATAGGCTCCCGCAACCCTGTGAGCCCAAAGGGATGGATGGATGGACATCTGCTTTGTGATTCATTTGACACATACAAATGTGTTTTTTAATGTGTTTAATGTGTTTTTTTTTATTATGATTTTTATTTTTCTGTTTCTTCTGCTCCTGATCTACCACGGTTTGAATAAATACATTTTCAGAATTTCTCTAATTTTCTTTTTGTATGTCCTCCATCAGTAAAACAGGAACCAGTTAAACTCAATTTTCATTGGGGTGGATTTTTAACTCCCCTGATTCCAATACTCTTGGGTTCTTTATCGTTCTTTCATTTGAAATGTGTTTAGTCCTGTCCTATTTGGTCTCAACGTCTCTCATTGATTTAAATAAGTACAGTTTGTGCAACTTTTAACCAATTAAAAAGACTAAATATTTTATACCTAAAATGCAAAATAGTAAACTTAAAATCAACAGGAAGTTTGAAAAGTCAGTGGTTGCTGTTTTGTCTCAACAGAAATGCCTCAGCAGAAGAACATCTTTGGTCTGAGGGGTGAAGATGCTCTTCCTCCACACCAGCCTCATCTTTATTGGTCCACTGAAACCGTCTCTGAGGTCGTCACTCCCCCTCAAGGCTCCTTGAGCACACGTCTTCTGAGTGTTTTGTCTTTTCAGTCAGGTCTACCATTTTTTTTCTTGAATAAAACAGATCAACATCTAAGAGATCAGCAACACCCACCCCCCAAAAACTGGAAACACACATCCCAGCAGATTATGACGAGATTTGAGAGTTCTGTCTGGAAGAGTTCAGTAAACCCACAGAAGCATTAGTGAAAGGCTTAAAGGGCAATCAAACAGGGAAGTTGGAGGCTGACTCCACCCACAGGTGAAATGTAAAAATCCAGTCAGGGGGGTGGAGAACAGGACTGTTATCATTACTGGAGCTGCAGATCATAACGTGGGACTTCTGAAATGACGAATCATGAAATTCCTTTATCTTCTTAGTCGCTTGTCCCTTTCAGGGTCTCGGGGGTGCTGGAGCCTAACGCGGCTACTGATGGCTGAAGGCGGGGTTCACCCATGACAGGTCTCCAGTCTGTCACAAGGCCACAGTGACCCCTTCACACTCACATTCACACCCAGGGACAATTTAGAGTAACTAATTAACCTAAATTAGCCTTGACCAATCATGAAATTGAACTGTAATACATTGTTTCAACCTGTAGGGGGCCGCACACAGACGGTTTTTGACTATATTTTCAAGATTTAAACAAGTTTATTTTAATTTGGTCATGACCAACGAGCTGACAGACGTTCTCACCTCCATATTGAACCTCTCCCTCAGCCAGAGAACTGTCCCCTCCTGCTTCAAAACCACCACCATTGTCCCCCTCCCTAAGAAGAGCCCCCCCACCTGCCTGAATGACTACAGGTCAGTAGCTCTCACTCCAATCATTATGAAGTGTTTTGAGAGAGTGGTGCTGACCCACATTCAGACCCCCCCACGCTAGACCCCCTGCAGTACGCCTACCGGCCCAACAGGTCCACCTCAGATGCCATCGCTGCAACACTGCACATCTCCCTCTCACAGCTGGAGAATACAGACTCCTACATCAGGATGCTCTTTATTGACTACAGTTCTGCGTTCAACACGGTGGTCCCCCATAAGCTCACCCACAAACTACTCTGTCTTGGACTGCACCCCACCATCTGTGACTGGCTCATGGACTTTCTGACTGGCAGGCCTCAGTCTGTCAGAATAGGGAACAGGACCTCAGCCAGCATTACTACTAACGTTGGCACTCCACAGGGGTGTGTCCTCAGTCCCATCCTCTACACCCTGTTCACCCACGACTGTGCAGCCTCTCATCAGGACAACACCATCCTGAAGTTTGCGGACGACACCGCAGTGATAGGACGCATCACTGGCGGGGACGAGGCAGCCTACAGGAGAGAGGTGGCCTCTCTGGTGACTTGGTGTGAGGACAACAACCTCACCCTCAACACAGACAAGACCAAGGAAATGATAGTGGACATGAGGAGAGAGAGGAGCCCTCATCAGCTGCTGTTTATCCGGTGTCTGGAAGTGGAGAGGGTGAGTAGCTTCAAATATCTTGGGGTCCTCCTCAGCCAGGACCTTATCTGGACACTGAACACCACGCAGCTGGTGAAGAAGGCTCATCAGCAGCCGTACTTCCTGAGGAGGCTGAGGAAGTTCGGCATGTCATCAAAGATCCTCAGCAACTTCTACATCTGGGTTGTTGAGTCCATCCTAACCAGCTGCATAACAGTGTGGTACGGCAGCTCTACCGTCACTGCAGAGTGTGGTGAAGGCTGCGTCCAAGATCACCAGGACTCCTCTGCCCTCACTGCAGAGCATCTACAAGCCCAGGGTCCTGAGGAGAGCTGCTTCCATCATCAGAGACCCCACCCACCCCCAACGAGGCCTGTTCACTATCCTTCCCTCGGGCCCATAGACTGTAAAACTGTTATTTTATATACAGTCTATGCTCGGGCCGGAGGTACAGGAGTGTGAAATGCAGGACCAGCAGACTCAGGAACTCTTTCTTTCCCTCTGCCATCAGACTCCTTAACAGCTGACAGGAGTCTGCAACAGCAGACTGCACCTTTGCACATCTGGATTATTGATCATATATCATTATTGGACTATTTATCATTATTAATGCACCTTAATAACAACTGCACAGTTGAGATTACTGCTGAGATGATGTATTGCTGTATGCTGATGTTACAGAGCTAAGGAGCACTCATTTTAACTATGATGGTCTGACACATTAATGTGATTGTGTTGTGTGTGTGAGAACTGCACTGGTAGTCTACAAATGAATTGCCCTCTGGGACCAATAAAGTTTTTTCTGATTCTGATTCTGACATGTACCCCACTATCCAGTTCTGTCAGTCTCCTTTGCACAATAATATCCGCTGTAAATTTGCACAACTGATTTGTAAATATCTTAGTCACTTACATATGCATAGTTTGTTTATTTCTTATATATACCTTCTTTTTTAGTCATCTCGTAAATATCCTAAAACTTTATATTTTTATCTCTATGGCATTCAGAGTGAGATGCAAAGTAAGAATTTCATTGTACAGGGAAACCAGTTTCTTTACTGTGCATATGACAATAAACCCTTTGAATCTTTGAATCTTTGACCAACAGACAGCACTCTTAAAGCCCCATTTATAGAGGTCAACAGTCTAAAAAAGTTGATTTAGGGTTTGGTTACCCTTTAATGCTTTTATGAAGCAGAGCAGCCTCAGAGCTCGTGATAAAATACTCATTGCAGGCTGACTGCTCTCTCCTCATTTTACTCAGTTTGGCACTCAAATCAATCACTCCAGCTTTTTTTTACATCTCTTTAATTATGAAAATCTGCACATTTCAGAACTTACAGCTTCCACTGTTGGGAGTATAAAAGGCAGTAAGAGTCATGCTTGTATTATCCCAGCAAAGCAAAATTCAGATTTAATTTACAGCTGAAGCAACATTACAAATTAAACAAAGTTGTCTTCAGCAGCCCTGAGGAAAGTTTGTAATCTATTCAGCCTGAGAGTTTAAATGTAATCATACAGGAATCATTCTCATCTTCTCTGCTTAGGAAAGAGCTGGGTAAGCTCTGCAGTCAGTCCATATTTAAAGTCAGGAAAAGCAGCAGTTGTTGTGAGTGTGATCCTGGTCATGGTGGTGTGGCGGGTCATCTCTTTGACAGCGGAACATGATCTGCAACAAAAGAAAACAACGAAACTCAGAAGCTAGACCTTCTCAGAGGACATGAGAAGAAGAACAGAAGTTAAGTAAATCTTAATGGTCATGTCTTTTACGGTTCATGAAGCACCTAAAACATGTGAACTGCTCATCAACAGTTTTACCTTTGAGCTGAGGAGCAGGCCGACTGGTGCTGATCATGTTACTGTGAGACAGAGCCTCTGTCATCCAGGAGAGGGAGCTGCAGCAGTACTCTAGCTGCAACACATGCACGCACACATGCACAGATGAGTGCTGACCCGACAGAACCAACAGCTGCACTGCTGAACACACACCACTTGACAAACACACTCATGTAGACAAACTAAAGCTGAAATCCAAACGAGCTTCTGGGAGAACAGCTGGACATTTCTCTGCTTTTTTCTCTGAAGCTGGAGTCATTTATTCTCCAAGCACAGCAGTAACTACAGATAACTGGGTGAACTCTTCAGATGAGAGGCTCATGGGGCTGAATCGTCCATCCAGCTTCTATTCCTCCTTTGTCCAGCTCAGGTTTGTTCCTTCGTCTTCGTCCTTATTCCTGCTCAGAGTCAACCTACCCAGCTACTATTGGGCAAAGGTGAGACACAACCTGGGCAGTTCGCCAGTCCATTGTAGGGCCAGATAGACACAGACAACCACTCATTTACACACACACCTGAAGGACAATTTAGATTCACTAATTAACCCATGAACCATGTTTTTAGACTGTGGAAGGAAGCTGGAGAAAACCCACGTATATACAAGTAGAACATCCAAGCTCCACACAGAGAGAGCCCAGCTGGAATTTGAACCTTCTCACTGTGAAATTCATAATAATATTACAGGAAACATTCCTAAACAATTTTTTAATGCCTGTTTCAGTTTAGCTTCACCTTCTCCATTTATGTTAGGCCCATACAGGGTTTGACCCATAAGGGCAGCTGTGGGTTTCTGGGTTGTCTGCGTCCGTGGACGGTCGTAGAGAAGAGGCGCTGCATCTCAAAGGGAGCTAAGGTGTATCTTGAGGCTGGCTCAGCCATCTTAAGGGGCTTCATGAAAATGGAACGTACCACTGTCATGTGTGTGGTGAGTGCACTGTGAAGTATTTGTACTAATGGCAGCCTCGCATATTTATGACGCACAGCTGATGCTGTCATATAGTGCCCTCCCGGCACACTCTACTGACCTCATGCAAATGGTGTCCACATGGGGTGCAGGTGTCAAGCAAGTAGGACGCCCGTAGGATGTCCACACAAAACACACTAATTTCCTCTTTTATTAAAACAATCAGGCTGCGTCACATTTATCACGTGAACAGCATCAACAGTGCTTAGGGGGGTTGAAAAACGAAACAATCTGTACATCATCCCCAAGCGAACTCTTTTCCTTGAGTAGAAAAGCCGTATTCACAGCTTTAATGTGTGAGCGCACGCACATGCACGTGGGCGGGAGTGCTTTGTTACATTGTGAGCTTCGGACCGCAGTCCCTCCAGCTGATCTGCACGAAAGACCCGCCGGATTCAGGAGAACCATGTCTCCCGGGAGAACTGTCTCTCCGAGCGGCGTCAGGACGGTGTGAGCCGGCGGAGGAAATGCTGCTCTGTGCTTCGAACAGTCCTGAGAAACCGTGTAAAAATCACATAAATTCATGTTTCCAATCACATCCAAACAGAATAAAGATTGATCTTATTCCCACATATTTACGTGCAGGCAAGATGCACATTGCTGCATGGATTTAGAAAATTATGAGTGAACAGGCTCTTAAAAATATTAATAATAATGAAATCACATTTAGATTATCATCTCGTTCGCTTTGTTCGTTTACAACGGAACTCGTTAATTCTTCTTCTACAATTATTTCCGGTATTTTAGACAGTTCTGCGCATGTCAACATGATTTATCCACCGTGTGACACATGGAAACGTTTGTTACAATCGGACGAAGTTTTTCAGGGTCCATGTGGACAGTTCTATTCTAATCTGATCTCTGATCTGATCAAGGACATTTTGGACATGTAAACACAGCTATTTTTTATGAACATTTTTCCTCCACGGTCTCAATGAGTAGTCTATGACTTTGATATTTCTTGCATCCCACCTGCGTGCCCTGTACATGTTTGACCATTTTTCGCTGCAGATGAGCGTTACCCACCTGTAAGGACAGTTGCCACCAGGAGACTTCAACATAAACCCAACCTCAGCTTGGTTATAGTGGTCAACAGACTGCAACAGTTATTGCAACTAGGAACTATCTGACTTCAGTTTGACCAAAAAAAAACATCTTTGTCTTTAATCCCAGTTTTCTTGTAGTTGAGCCGTAAGTGTGAGCCCGTTCTCCTAATTGTTTTCAGCTTTTCCCTTTGTCTCAATGCACAAGGCAATAAGAGGATATCCAACCTTCCAAGGCAGTAACTTGAACCACGCTAGGAAACAGTTTGCAATGTCTCAGATTTTATGGTTGAAAACTCAAAAGAAGCGAGGACACAAATCCGTTTAAAACGTGGGGTTTGCATCAGGGTCGGAGGGTACCTGAGTCTCCAGCAGCTGCAGCCTTCGATCGTGGTCCCGCATCTCTGCTATTTGTTTCAAGACATTGTCCACCCTGCAAAAACAAATGCAGACACAGCTTTAGTTGACTTTTTATTCCAATTTACAACTGGAAACTTCACTTTGTGACTTTCACCAGTTTTGAAGCAGCAAACACCAAGAGGCAAGGCTGTTGGAGCTTTGTAGAGAGACACATCAGATGTTTCAGACTCAGACTAAAAACAGTCACAGCTCGACCAAAAGCTCGATGTCCTACTTGCTTAACTAGGCATCTTTGTAAATTAGGCCCCATGTTAGATTACACAGTCGACCATAAGTCCCCTGGTGTCTTTACACTCTTACCAGGAGCTCAATCTCCACATTTGCAATTGTGTTATTGTAGTTGTGGCATTGAGTTCTGTACACTTGCATGCAATTGTCAAGGGATCACCATCTCATCTGTGGCCATTAACCACAAACCATTAACCATTTTCTTGCGAACAAATGCTAAAGATCAGGGATTCAGGGAGTAGAAATGGTTTCCTCCATAAGAGCTAAATAAGGTCAGTTGGTGAGTTAAGGAGCATGCCACTAGGTCTAACCTGTGGCAGACCAAGGACATGGGGTAAACAAGCTGTTTCTCAGCTTGTTTGGGAATGCAAATGTATCCCCAGGAAGAGCTGGAAGAGGTCCCTGAGGAATGGGAGACTTGTGCTTTGTCTCTGGGACTGCTACCCACTACTGCCAGAGAAGAAGGGAATAATGAGTGGATGGAAGCCTGGATCATGATTCTGCAGGCTATTAGGGTTGACAAAACAAATACTGGTATATTGGGCAGATTTAGATTTTTCATTGGTGTGTCAGATTAAATTATGTGGCACTAAAGAGACAGTTTCAACCTTTAGAAAGCAGTGCTGCTTCCACAAGATCAGAGTGAACTTACTTCATGGATGTGCGTTTGAGCCGTGCGCTGTCGCTCTCCCTCTCAGACTTGTTCTGAGCCGTGAGCAGGTTTTCTTTCTGAACAGCCTCCCACACGTTGAGCTGACCAACCTTCTTGCCTCGCAGCTCTAGAGCTGAGGACACATCCGGACACACACTTAACAACCCAACATTCCCCCTCCATGTGGAGCCATGTAAACCAGGGAGGACATTATATGAAACCTGACCTTAATACAAAGGCGGGTAAACATGTTTGAGTTTCAGTAAAATCTAATTCTAATGATGACTTATGTCATCACAAAGCCCACACCATCACTGACCCACTTCTGTGCATTTGAAACGAGTAGTTTGTCTGAAAAGTATTTTTCTGTTTTATACATCAAAATCTTTGGTTTAATTGTGTGTATTTTTTTTCAAACTCAATCAGTGAGCTTTTGTCAAACCAGGATAAATTTACGCCTTTCCTGTGAGCTGAGAAAGTTCAGGCTGCAACAGCATCAATGCATCAATGAACCGCAGACTCCACTGAGCTCCACCCTCCAAACTTTTGTTCTCACCAAAGTACTGGCTCTTGATTGAAGGAATGCGCCGGATATGTCTCTTGATAAAAAGGTTGATGTGTGAGATTATGATGAAGGGCGGTGGCAGGCATGGCCTTGATTGGTACTCCACGATCAGGTTATAACGCTGATACTTCCAGTAGGTGTCACTGTGCTCCTGCACTTTGGAGAAGGTGTAACTGCAGACAGCAAAACAAGCAGAGACATGGTCCTTGTGTGAACAGGAACTGCAGGATAGGACTGTAAACAAATCAGCTGACACAAAAAAGTACCTGAACATGGCAATGAGCATGTTAACCAACACTATGTTGGTAAACAGCAGGTAGATAACAAGGAGGAGGACAACCAGCCAGTTTGCATAGGTGTCTATGCAGGGTTCAGCTCCAGCTTCGATCTTGGTCACATCGTTTGTACAGTTCACGCTGTCCAGTTTATCAGCTGGAATGAAACAGTCAGTAGGAGTAGTAAGTAACCTGATCCAGACATGGAGAGCAGGACAATGTCAAAGAAGAAGCCTGAGGAGATCTGATAACTCAGACTCAACAATACTGCATAATATAACATGTAGAAAATATCATCACTACTAATTCAACTGAATTCAGTTTATATGTTTAATCTCCATGAAAACAATCAAGACAAAGAAAGCAAAACACGATAGACCAAGCAAAAGGAAATGAATATTTGATCCTTTTCTGATTTTGTAGGTTTTCCCTCATAACCCTGGTGCTATATTAGCACATTAAAAGTGGGTCATCTGGACCCCACAAGACAGCACACTGAACTTTTTATTTCAAAGACTTGTTATCTTCACTGGTGTCTGTGGCAGACAAGAAATCCTGTGGACCTTTGTCATGGGAGGGGTCACACATCAATGTAAGGGTGGGGTCATCTGGACCCCATAGCAGAACATGAGGGTTGAAAAGACAGTGGCAGTCTGTCTTCATGTTCATATGAACCAACAAATCCACTCTGAAGAATTTATGCAAATGTGTTTGCATGTCATTGAAGGAAAAAAGTGATCCAGGAATCTCTGATGCCGAACAATTCACACTGTGCTTTTAATAAAAGCCTATAAAACATCACACCAACAAATTCATTTACAGCCTTTTCACTCTAATGAAGAGAGAATACCTGTACAGAAGATAAGGAAGGACAAGCATCTGCTGTGACCTCTGGAGGTCTGAGAGAACAGGAAAGAGACAGACACGAGACTGTGGAACAAACCGGAAATTCCTACTGACAAACATTAACGAGTGGGAAAGACAGCAGACACAACAAAGCTACAGTGAGGACGGCGAGGCCAAGCTCATCCTAGAGTGACCTCGGTGAAAAGCAGCACGAGATCAGCACGCTGAGGGTCACACAGCTTATCAGTTCTATCAAAAAGAGAAGATTAAAGTCTATCGTCAGTAGAAAAAAATAAAGAAGTGAAGCAAAAACTTATTTCCACTAGAGAGGAACCTGACAGCTGAAAGAGGAAACTAGACTGGGAGGAACCGATTCTAGCTTTGGAACAGCCAGAAACCCAGCAGTCGCAGATACATTCTTCGCATGAAAATATGGAACTGTGAACTCTAATCATGCTAAGTAGACTGTATTTCATAACTTTCACTTTGGGTCAATGCATATCCCACACTTAGAACCATGTTTTGTACTGAAAAGCTTTAAATCTCACACTTTTTTGAATAGATGACAAGAAAAACTTACCGTCCATTTCATTAATGGGAATCTGTCCAAAAATGTGCAAATACGGTCTGTAAAACACGCGGCGGAATATCCAGGTTGAGCGAGGGTCGTATGAGTAAAGTAGAGCCTGATTGGCCACGCCGTAGGCCAGGAGCCAAACAGCCAGGAAAAACAGGAAGAAGAAAACGTCCTTCACCTGAAAGGAGAGAGGATGCTGCTTCGTCACTCACAGAGACATCAGGAGCTTCAGGATGCACTCACACCTCCCAGAGAAGTTTGTCTGAATTGAAAATTCTCAGAAGGCAGAACAAATATTAAGTTATTTCCCATAAGTCTTTGCTAAACCGCTATGAACTATAAGGTTCTCTGCATCTCTCCATGTTCCAAAACCATTACTTTCAGGTCTCACATGGGGGCGCTAAACACACTGAAGAAGCTAGATGCCAAAAAAAGGTTTTAAAAAGTGAGATGATATCTTTTTTAACTCACCAAACGATTAATAAACTATTTTTAAAGTCATTTCTTTCACTGTATCTGCACTTTATAATAAAACAGACAAGAATGACTGGTGTTCTGTGGTAAGTTGTACAAATTCTTCAAACATGGAAATACGTTTTAGTTTGAAACACACTAGAATGGACTTCAGCTTCTCACACAACATACTTACTTTCCACAGAACTCTAACATTTTAGAAAATCAGAAACAATTTAATGAACTTTTCTAAAAGTTCTAGCACTTCTTTACAATCCCAGACTCCTGATCAAAACTGTTTTGACAACTGGAATGAGAAATGTGAGTAAAAAAAAGATTGAGCTAATTTCTTGATGACACACGACTCTTCTTTAAATAATGGGATCTTTTAACCCATTACAAGTGTTGAAAGTGCTAATAAAAGGATTTTAAAAAGTGATTTTCTGCTTAAATAATCCTTCAGTGCAACTGTTGTTACCATTTTGCCAACTATGATGATCTTAGGTCCAAGTTGTTTGTGAACAGCAAAGATGTGGATCAGACGAAGAGTGAAAACCAAGAAATCCAACGCCATCACAGCTCTGCCGAAATAATATGAGGCATGGAACATTCTGGAAAAGACAGACAGACGGCCGTGATGTCCTCATTCATACACAGTTCATTTGTGGTTCTAAATCTTCTCCTCATCCCTCATTTCACACTCGCTGATGTTTGTAATTGTACATTTTTGTTCTTTCTTTACCAATCTTCTCCTCTATCGGCAAAATGTTTTTATTTTTACAGACTGATTTGTGAAAAGGGGCAGACAATATACGTTTTTCTTCTTTCTGGACACTTGTTTCCATCATGTTTGAGTTTACAGCTCAACATTGTATTGCATGTTTTTCCTTTTATTAAATAAAAATAAAAATTAAATGAATTTTTATTTTTAAAATCTTGCACACAAACTTGCCACTAATAATTCCCTTTTTTTAATTCAAGATGGCAGCCTCTTCTCAAGGTTAAAGGTCAGCAAAACTTCAGTTGGGGTTGTAGGTTTAAACTGGCGGCAGGTCTCTAAAGTTTCGTGAAGATTTCTTGGACGAAATCTTCCTGTTCCCGTGTGTTGCGAATTTGTAAATATCGCCAAATTTCACACTTTGCCACAAAATTGCTGCCAAGCTGTAGGTCCTGTGGCCATCCCATAATAAATGTAAAACTTCCCTTTGGTAACCCTGACACGAGTTTTGGTTTCTTCAGTGGATTTTGTATATTAAACAGTTTTACTTCTGACCCTATGTGAACTTTCACTTCCGTAACATTGGTGTTGAAAGACCAAATGACCTGCAGCACAGGCCCAAGATGAAGAGAAAGATGGCTGTGAGGTCACACTTGTTCCAAACATCCTGGATGTAGTTCCTCATCTTCTGAAGCAAAAACAAACCATCTACAAAGAAGGTCTGAAACACAAAGCAGAAAGAAACGCAGCTCTCAGATTTGAAGTGAGAGGACTGAGCACACAAGTCTGAAAGCATGCCAGAGTCTGAGCAACCAACCTGTCGGATCTCTTCACACACTAAGGTAAAAACCCAGAAATAAAGGACAATCTCCGTAGGGCTGGGCCCAACGGGGGGCGGGGCCTTGAAGTCCACCAGCAGCACATAGGCAAACAGGCCGAGGAAGAGGAAGTACATCAGCACGTTTCCCAGGAAGGAGGTCACCGGAGCGAACCAGAACTGCCTCCACCGCTGAACAGCCAACGGCCTCTTGGCATTGGGTTTTGGAGCGCCTGGATCACAAAGACACAACACCATCAGAAGTGGTGGAGAATCAAAGCACATCGGACCAAAACATTTCTGAAATGACTGAAGTCTGAAACAGCCCAAAGAGAGATCACTGTCAGACCGACGGGTGAGAAAACACGACTCACTCCATCGCCAGAATCCAGCTCATCACTGGCCAATTGTTTTAAATCCTAACTGAAGGTTTTCATTGTCTGGACTTCTCTCTTTAGATATTTCACTATTTGTCCATTTGGCTTCATCAGTCACTGGTCCGACTGATGAAAGCGTCCAAACGTTTCAAGAATGAAAACCTGAAGTCTAGATTCAACTTCAGGACATAGAGGACAAAGACCCACCTGGCAGGTTTTCTTTCAGAGCTCTAAGCTCCTCTGCATCTTCCTCACTGCCAACACACACAATGGATAGAAATGAATAGAACTGAAGAAGTGTCAGGTAGCAGAAATGCTGCACACACACACAATGGACTTTACCTTTGAACAATGTCAGCAAGGGAGAAGACAGAACCCTCATTCCCATCCGTGCAGTCAGTGTCCAAGCCCTGAAGGGCAACTTCAGGGTTCACCTCCTCCTCCTCCTCCCTACAAAATCAAGAAAAAATAAAAATTAAAAAGCAGAACAAACTTCAGCCTTCTATGGAGCATTCATTTCACCCCAGATCTGTACAAGTACCTCTCTGACCATCTTCTGATCTATTTTCAAATCCGCTCGTCTTTGAATTATGATTGTGTAAGCTAAAATAAAAAAACCTGGGTCATTTTCTAGGACATAGTTTCTGCAGAGAAATTCACCTCTGAGTTGTGGGCGGGACTGTTGGCACGGAGTAAGATCACCCCCATTTCCCATCCTCCCTTTGGTTACTCTCTAGTTTTTTTAATGACTTCTGAGAAATTTCTAGTGCACTTTATTTTGAAATTGTAGATTCGGACAGCTCTAGAAAATGGCGAATGCACTATATAGTGAGTAGGGAAGGAATTCAGACACAGCTGTAGGATTTGTCTCCACACAGTTATAAACAAATGTTAAAACGTTCCTTCATCTCAACTACAAGAGCATCAAAGCCAGCCTACAATGAGACTATCAGCTGGTTTAGTCTGGCTTTAGCAGCATTTTATTTATGCTTTCCCTAAAATAACATGCTACTCGTGGTTCATTCTCCATCCATCCCATTCGTTGAACCTGCCTAATCCCTTTAGGGGTCACTGGAGCCTATCCCAGTCAGTCAACAGAACCATGAAAGTTTCTATAGTCTGATTCTTTTGCTCCTTTCAGTTTTAAACACTAAAAACTTCTTACCCAAGATAATGGAAGCATGAACAAATGAAAAGGGATCACATTTCCACTGACAAAAGCAATGGGATCACACCCCAGTGTAAGCCAGCACAGCTCACAGAAAGCTTCACTGACCTGAAGCTGATGAATTTGGTACACAGCAGAGGGGGGAAGAAGAAGGTGAGGATCAGCTTCCAAACCTCCGTGTTCCTCTCCATGTGACCCCACCAGATCTGAGACAGCAGGAGCTGCAGCCAAGGATGACCGGAGTTAACATGTCATGTCAATCGTGTCTTCATGATAAAAGCAGATTCTTTAGTGAAACATGAAACGGCCAATAAGGGGCAGATCCTAACTGAGACAGAATCCTGAAACAGATTCAGGGGAGCTGTGTTTTCTTTAGTCTTAAAACGATGACTGTAGAACAGCAGTCAATGCATGCAGTAGCTTTCAATGTGTAGTCTGGCATTATTATAAAAACATTTTCTTTAAAAATCAGTCGTGAATTTGAGCGATACCAGGGGCCAAACAAAAATGGGACCTGATTCCTCTTTGCAGCTTTAGTGAAATACCAAAATAGCCTAAAAAAAAAATTTGGTTAGTCAAAACAGCCAGCGTGTAGCTGAAAAAATAGAAAAACTCCAAATTAGCCTAAAAAAACAGGGAAAAAGGCTAAATTAGCCAAAACAGCTAGCATATAGCTGAAATATTAGCTAAACTCCAAAATGGACAAAAAAATCCCAAAAAACAAACCAAAAAAATCGTAAAAAGAAAAGCCTAAATTAACCACAACTGCTAGAAAGTAGGGCTGCCACGATTAGTCGACTAATCGACGACTAATCGACTATTAAAATAGTCGACGACTAATTTAATAGTCGATTAGTCGTTACTTTATATTAAATGGAGTCAGTGTAGTAAAGTTGAAAGTTATAATGGTGTTATGCTAGCTTATTGGACTATTTTGGCATTTATTAAGGTTTTTTAGGCTATTTTGGAGTTTTTATTTCAGTTACATGCTAGCTGTCTTTGCTAACTTAGGCTTTTTTTAGGCTAATTTGGCCTTAACTAATATTTTAGTTGGCTATCAGCATCTTCAGCCATCGTCACTAGCATCTTTTGCGGCCAAATTCAGCTTACATTTCATCTATAATGATGCTAGTGTGAATATATATATATATATATATATATATATATATATATATATATATAGTTTTTAGTTAGTTTAAAGTGAATGATGGTTAAGATTTGTGTTTTACATCAACTTTGTGCATGATCCGATTAGTCGACCAATCGGAAAAAATAATCGGTGATTAGTCGACTATTGAAATAATCGTTTGTGGCAGCCCTACTAGCAAGTAGGTGAAATATTAGCTGAACTTCAAAACAGCCTAAAAAAATCTTAGTAAATTCCAAAGTAGTCCATACAGCTAGCAGACTGCCAATTTCTTAAATTCTAAAACTGTAACTTTTTAACATAAATATGAATAACCGCTTTGTCCCTTTCGGGGTCGCGGGGCTGCTGGAGCCTAACTGATGGGCGAAGGCGGGGTTCACCTGGACAGGTCGCCAGTCTGTCGAAGGGCAGGAATATTATTCCAGAATAAATCAACTTAAACTTTAAATAACTTTCAATATTTTACTCTACATTAAAATATATTTTGTCAAAATGATAGAAGTTAGAAATGAGCACAAGATAACATCAGGTCATTAACAACAATAAAATAAAATGATCTGGAGGGCCGGATAGAATTACTCGGAGGGCCGGATCCGGCCCCCGGGCCTTGACTGTGACACATGCTGTCGACTGAAGCAGCAACAAGAAATCGACTTAACTTCATTGTTAAGTTTCCAATATTTTCAAAGAACCAGATTGGTTAATTCGTGGTTTTCCTTCCACAAACCTGAACGCCGTCCTGGCTGAAGAACTTGCGGGCATCGGCCGCTGTGGCCATCTGCAGACAGGTGGCTTTTCCCCACACAGGTGACCTTCTTATGAGGAGAGTGAAGGCCAAAGTCTCGCTGTTCTGGTAACATTTACCAAACACATCTGGACACATGAAAAGAAGCCAACATGCACCTTAAAACTAGAATAAAACCAGCAGAGTGGGGAAGGTAACGTTGTCTCTCTGGTAACAACAATTCTTAAATAATAAACACAAAAAGGAAAACCAGAAAGCAGAAGTTTGATCTTGTCAGGTGGACCAGAGGGTCCGCCACAGAGTTCTGAGCCCAGAAAGGGATTTAGGGCCCATTCATAACCAGCAAACCAGCAGTCTGGTGGGTCATGTTAGGCATGAAGACAAAACCGTTCTGGTTCACTCTGAAGAGGGTTTAACAGGGAGGATGCATGCATGCAGACAGACAGGTAGGTCATCCGTACCATGCGCTAGGTCCTCAAACTTCTGAGCCAGTTTCTTCATGGCCATCTTGCTTTCAGTCTCATCCTCCAGCTTTGAAAGCTCTCTCAGGATCTTGCAGCCCGCCAGAGCGCTCATCACAGACTCCCCTGCCTGTTGGGAAACACAGCATGCCAACAAAACGCCAACATTTGCCGTTCAACCAGGACACTTCATGAGACCACAAAGAAACATTTGTGTCCTAAAGTGCTGAGTTTTGTGAAGGACTCACCATCTCCCAGAAGAAAATAGCCATTTTATGGCGGTTCTGCAGGACAGCCCAGATGAAGAGGGCCGTCCAGGGCGAGCGGCAGCGCTGACGCCGGTAATCACAGTCCTGCAGCAGCAACTTGTGGACTTGCTTTGATCGAGAAGAACGGCCTCCAGTCAGAGTGATTGATTTGATGTCTGGTGAAACGCTTTCTTTCCTATAGCTGTCCCTGACTCACTGCCTCTGCACCAACGTCTGTTTAGCTAAGTCAAAGAGGTGGACAAAATCTTGGTATTCCTCTGTTCACGAGTACACAATGATCACTACGAAATATTAAACTGACAAATGGATAAATAAAAGAAGAAAAATCAATCGTTGATCTTAAATAATTGTTTTATATAAGTATTGAAACAGGCCTGCAGTAAAATGACTCCCTTTAAAAAGGTTTCTGTCAGTCTCTGAATGAAAATGTTTTGTGTGTCTATCTGTGTGGTCTTCTGGTGTTCTGGTCCACTCTTCAGAAACAAACACCTCCAGCTGTCTCACATTCAAACACGTTTCAGCTCCTTCAACAGATGATCAACTGGAGTCAGGTCAAGAACACATCAGAAAACTCCAACGTTTTCAGACTTTCTCTGTGACTCGGTTTGATAGTCTGTTGGAAAGGGCTCCAGAAAATCTGTACAAATTTGATATTTTTATTGTGTGGCAGATTCAGCAAAGCAGCCCAGACCATAACTGAACCCCCTCCGTGCATCACAGCAGGAACAGTCTTCTTTTCATCATATTTCATTTTTATGTTTGTGAACAAGGATCTGATATCCAAGAACTCCAGTTTTGTCTCGTGTATTCAAAGGAGATTGTCCCAGAAGTTCTGTTGTTTGTAAGAATGCATTGCAGGAAATTTCAGTTTTTCTTCCAATACTGGTGTTCTACATACACATCCTCTTCTCCATTAACTCTAAAATTATTGTCATAAAGCACAGTCTGGGCTGAAGTCTTGAGCAGTAGTCATTGAGGGTCAGACGTTCTGCTCCTCAGTCACTGGATTCAGCTTCACTGCAAGCATTCCTCTCTGAATACAGGCTGGTGTAAAGGATTTGATTTCTTACCTTCAAAGCCGCTCTTGGACTCATTTTGTGATCAAGGCCCAAAACTCCATAGTAGAAGGGTTGACAGACGTCCTCTAACAGGTCCCACAGCAGCCGAGACACCTGCACCACCACGACACCATGACAGGAGAACACCATTGATTCTCTATGAGGTTCCAAAACTTTTTGGCACTGTTAACTTTCTTTGTCTGCAGTGATGGGTGAAATAACCCTCAAGTGAGTCTGCCCAGTGCTTTTACTTTTGTGTTAAAAATTCCCAAGAGTCTTCACGGTCACTTCCAATGATTTTAGCGGCTTTTTCAGCTAGCCAAGATGGAGCGACAACGGTAAACGGATAAAGTCTAAAGTCCAGCTCCACGCATCTCATTAGGATCCCAGTTTGTTGTTTTCATTGGAGGAAAGTTTGTTTAGATTGCTCTTGTTTTCAACTAAAAATGTCCAGTGAGGCCTTGCTGCTAAAAGTTTCAAAGACAAAAGTTACTTTGTATTCTTACTAATGTGGGTTACCTTAATGAATACATTAATTAAACCATATTCTTTATTTTCTCCTTTTAGTTCATGACATGCAAAAAATATTGTATTTGGCCCGCGGACCGGGATCCCATTTAGATTTTGGCCCTTTGAGCGAAAACGTTTGGGCACCCCTGCTCTAAAGAATCAGATCTTCAGAGAGCATTGGTCAGCAGTGAAGTTCACGTCTAGCTACAACCCCTGACTCCACGCCGAGCATCGTCCTCACCTCAAACAGGCTGATCTGCACTCCTGAAGCAGAGCTCGTCATCAGACTCTGGGAGCCCGACAGAGATGCTGATGCTGCTCCATTCACGAGGGACCCAGACCCAGCCAGGTCCTGCCTCTCGCTCAGCCGTCTCTGGAGCAGATCGTAAGCCAGCGACGTGTCCGACAGCTTGTTGTACAGCTTTTCCAAGCGGTCATAAGTCAGGTAATCCAGGATATTCAGACCATTTTCACAGAAGAGACGCACAAACTGGGGCTTGTCGTTGACCAGAGCATCTGTCATGGAGTCCTCCAGTTCATGGTACTAAAAGTGAAAGAGAAGTTAAACAATACAGAGATTTCCGTGTGAAGAAGCAAATGAATTCAGCTCAGACTCTCAGCGTGTGAATAATGTAACATACACTCCACTCTATGCCTCCATTGAAAAGCTCAGCTTTGGCGATGTCCACTCGGTTCCACGCCACCGCCAGTTTCAGCTCTTCAATCCACTCGATGGCTTTGTTGCAGACTCGTTTACTCGCTGCAGACAGAAACACATTCAAAGGTCAGAGGTGCATTATGGGTGCAGGGAGGACAACAGCACCATGCTCACAGGAAGAACTAGAAACTCAGAAAAGTCATGAAAAATCAACCACTAACAGATTCTTGGCATGTTATGCAGTTTTCTCACCTCCAAGAATAGATCTGAGGAGGACAGTGTCAAAGTCTTCAGAGCCTTCGGTTTCACCGTGAAAAACAGTGATGAAATCTCGGTTCTGATAAATACTGAGAAGCTGTTGATGCAAACGGACAAACAGAGCAGCCTTTGAGAAGATTTTACACAAACAAAACATTACTATTAACACCACATTAGAAACTGACGTATTCAAATGTAAGCAAAAAGAGTGGATTTGTTCCTTTTTCTTCACTCATGTTTTCAACCATTCAAACATCCATGTTTCAGCTGCTAATAGAGCTGCCACAAACGACTGTTGTAATAGTCGTCTGATCACTGATTATTTTTTCTGATTGGGGTCAGGTATAAACTGGATGTAAAGCACACATCTTAACCATCATTATCTTTAAACTAACTACAAACTAGATATATAGCATTAGCTGCAATAATACTAGTGTGAATGCTGGAAGCTGAATTTGGCTGCTGAAGATGCTAGTGCTGATAGATGAAGACGCTGAAGCTTATAGACAGCTAAAAGATTAGATAAATAACAAATTAGCCTAAAAAGCTGAAAAAAGCCTAAGTTAGTTAAAACAGCTAGTATGTAGCTGAAATATTAGCTAAACTCCAAAACAGCCTAAAAACCTTAATAAATGCCAAAATATTCCATAAATCTAGTAGAATTACATTATAACTTTCATCTTTACTACACTCTGACTACATTTAATATAAAGTAACGACTAATCGACTATTAAATTAGTCGACGGCTATTTTAATAGTCGATTAGTCGACTAATCGTGGCAGCCCTAGTTGCTGATGGACATGATGGCATTTGTTGGTAAGATTTATTACATTTTGGAACATTTTGGTAAAAGTTAAATAAGCTTCCTCCAGTTCCACTCCGAGTCCCTGGTATTTCTCCAGTTTCTCATGTTCCTTCTTCTTGATGTTACCATGGGTTGGTACTGCTACATCCACCACAACGGCTTTCCTCTGTTCTTTATCCACCACTACAATGTCTGGTTGGTTCTCCATTGCCATCCTGTCCGTCTGGATCTGGAAGTCCCACAGGATCTTTGCTCTCTCATTCTCTACCACTTTCAGAGGTGTTTCCATTTTGACTTTGGGGTTTCCAGTCCATATTCTGTACACATGTTCCTGTATATATATATATATATATATATATATATATATATATATATATATATATATATATATATATAAATACTGAGCTAATAGCTGTCGCCGCCGCTCTGGCTTAGACAGAGCTGATGGCGAGTTCTGCTGCCCAGGCATCCGGCAGATCTAGCGAGGTCTACTGTCCAGGCTGTGGGTTCCTGTGCAACGGAGCCCCCGCTCTGCTTGCCCTCTTGTTGTAGTGCGAGGGACGGCTCTAGCTACATGTACTTATGATGTTTTTCTTGTTTTCATCAAGACAATAATAAAAAGATCCCCCAGTTTTATTATTATTATTCTCCCCCTCTTGGGTTAGAGCTCAAACTGGACCACAGACAGACAGAAGTAATGTTTGAAACGGTTCACAGGTGAAGCTCTCACTGGAGGAGTGAAGTTCACAGAACCAGAGAGACTCTGGAAGATCTGGTGAAAACCATCAGTGATGTGCTTGGCGGTGTCTCTGTAGAGTTCTCCAAAACTTAGATATCGGGTGACATTTGTAAATCGAAGAAGTCAAATTTTGACATCGATGTTTTGAGATATTTAGCATCTTTGAGGAGGAAAAAAACAGGTTTTGTTTGTCAAATGCTTATTTTCACCCTTTAAATTAATGTATTTATAATTGTTATATTTACTAACTAAATATTTAGTTAGCAGGCTAAATATCTAATTTAAAGATAAATATTTATTTTAAAATGACATATTTGGCTTGCAAACTAAGTATTTACTTTTATGAAATTAAATATTCAGTTTGAATGTTAAATATTTATATCTAATCTAAATATTTATTTTCCAAACAAAATATTTAAGTTTTGTAACTAAATATTTAGTTCCAAGCTAAATATTAAGTCAAAAACTAAATATTTAAGTTTTGTAACTAAATATTTATTAAAAAAACTAAATATTTAGTTTAAAACAAAATATTGAGTAAAAAAAACCTAAATATTTTGCCTGGAACTAAATATTTAGTTAAAAGCTACATATTTAGTTATTTTTTTTTCATTTAGCTCATTTTTCAACTATACTTTTAGATCCATACTAAATATACAGTATAACTAAAAACTAATTATTTAGTTTTTAATTCAATATTTAGTTGTTTTTTTTAACTAAATATTTAGTTTTTAACTGTATATTTAGATCGATTTTAAATATTTAGTTAAAAACCAAATATATATCTTTTAACTTTATCGTTAGTTTGCTTAACTCTTTACCCTGGCAGGCGTCAAAAGAGAGCCGGCAGACCCGAATTCGACGCCCCTGTCGCGTTCGGTGTGATTGTAGCATTAGTTTTGCTCTGACAGTTGAAACAATAATAAATAAATGGTGTCAGTGAAACCACCCAAAAACTGAGACTCACATGTTCCACCAGCTCCTCCACCTTCGTTTCAGTGGGAAAGTATTTCCGGACCTTCTCACGGACCATCTCTCTAGAATCGGCACTGAGGGCTTCAGGAGTTGCCCCCTCTGAGGACAGAGTGGTTGGATTGTGGATGACGTCAGACAGACAGCTCAACACCTCACTGATGAGATCCGCAGCCGAACCAGAACCTGCCAGGACCAACCAGGGAATGGATTTTTCCAGGGAGCGCTTCACCCTCTGCGTTAGGAGATCCAGAGAGGATTGGATTTTATTCAGCCGTCATTAAAACCGTTAACAGAGAGAGAAACAGATTTTCATCAAACAAAGCAACAAACCGTAGACATCAGATTCATGATCCTAAAACCAGGTCTAACAGAAGCTAAATGTTTATTTGTGCTACGTTGATGCTACGTTCAGACATGGTGTTTGTAGGACCTCGAAGGAAGAAGGCTCATTTGAAAGAGTCTCTAGAAATCATGTAGAAGTCTAGGAAATGGTGGGAGCTCTATGAAAGGAGCAGCGCTCATGAAGGTGAGCCCTCTGAATGAAGAGCAGCAACAACAGCTGCACAGGTGTGCATGCGCCCCTCACCTGCAGCATGCAGGCGTCTCCAGAAATGAGCATGCACAGAACTGGGATTTCAATTCCACCACTTCCTGTTCAGGAGAAACAGTTACAAAAACAAAACATTAGCAGTTTCTACAAACAAACAAATACAAAATCTTAAAAAAGGCTTATAACATTAAATTAATGCAAAATTGTGTTGAATTAAGCAACATCTGAATAAAAATGGTGAGTTTTCTTGACTGAGCTGCATCATCACACACATCCACCCGGATCTCTGAAGCTTCAGTTCGAGGACAGAAATGTGCTTTTCCACAGCATTGCACGTCAAAGAACAAGCTGTTTTAGGTTAGAGGAACTCAGTGTTTATGGAAAACAGACGCTGCATGGTCGTCACCTCAAAACAGACCAGCTTTGTTTGTTGATGCTTTAAAATAATGTCACTGCAGCTCTGAGCAGACTATAAAAAACTCCATATTTAAGGTTTGATCTGAGACATACAGCCAAAGATTTTATGTGGATGAAATTTTTTAATAAACACATTAGAGTATTAGTGTCAAACTCAATCACACAACAGGAAAAAATCCAGAACACACCTTAGGTCACGGACCAACAGGATACACATTTATTGAACACTACATTTTTAAAACTTTAAACCATAACTTTTTAACATAATTATGAACTAGATATATAGCATTACGTGCAATGATGCTAGTGTGAATGCTGTAAGCTGAATTTGTCCATTGAAGATGCTGAAATTGATAACTAAAAACCCTGAAGCTGATTGCCAGCTAAAATATTTGCTAAATTTCAAATTTGAATGAAAACTGAAAAAAAGAAAAAAAAAACTTAGGTTAGTCAAAACAGGCAGCATGTAGCTGAAAAAAATAGCTAACTTCAAAATAGCCTAAAAAACTCGGAAAAAGACCAAATTAGCCAAAACAGCTAGCATGTAAATATTAGCTAGACTCCAAAAACAGCCTAAAAAATAAACAAAAAAAGCCTAAATTAGCCAAAACAGCTAGCATGTAGCTCAAATATTAGCTAAACTCAGAAACAGCCTAAAAAAATCCTTTTAAATGCCCAAATAATTAAAAAACTAGCAGAATCCCCATTTTTAAAACAGTTAAACTGTAACTTTTTAACATAATTATGAATAATAAAAAGACAGGAATATTATTCCAGAATAAATCAACTTAAACCTTAAATAACTTTCAGTATTTTACTCTCCATAAAATATATATTTTGTTAAAATTAAACAAAATAAACATAAACGCAAGATAACATCAGGTCTTTAATAATAAAATAAAATGATCTGGAGGGCCGGTTATGTTAACCTGGAAGACCAGATCCGGCCCCCGGGCCTTGACTTTGATATATGTGGATTAGATATATTATTTGTATTAATTCATTCTGTAAATGTTTGTGCTTTGGAAAAACATTACATTTGTGTTTCCAGCTGAATCTCTGCAACACAAATCTCCTTCTTTGTATAAACTGCACTTTTGTGACCCAAGATATAAACACAGAAAACAGACTCACCCCAGATGCCTGTGCGCTGATGGGAGATGTAGTCCTCCAAGTTAGCCCGGAATTCCTCCACTGCCCCCCGGCGGCCCACACTCCCATCATCCACCAGGAGGAAGGCTTTGCAGTTGTTGTCCAAATAGTTGGAGTCTCGTGACTTGTTCTGAACGTAATATCGGGCAGGAAAGCTCCCCTTCAAACAGACAACACAACAGTCAGCTCACAGACGCCACACTTCAGCAGACACCTCCCATGGCCTCAGTACCTGGGGGTTGACAAGCTGCTGTCTATTCTGGACCATGCCCCACGGGGCCACTCCTACGGCGATCACTTTTTTAGCAGATGAATTCAAAGCTGCAGCACCGAGGTTTCTCACAGCTTCACCCACACAGCGGGAAACGCCTTCTCTGAGGCCCCCGGTCAGAATCCAAGACCCTAAAGGAGACAGGGCAGGTCTTCATGTCACAAGCAGGAAGCTGAACATCTGCTGGTGAGAGGCAGGAAAGGCGGTTCCAGTCAAAACCCAGCTGTACAAATCAGGAGGTGATTCAAGACTTAAACCTGATGCTCCTCATGACTGAAAACAGAAGCACGAACTCTAGAAAACACAACTAATGAGTCTGTTGAGGGATTTAGGCCAACACTGATTTACCCCAGAGTAGGCCTGTAAGATATGTGAAAAATCGGAGATTTCTGTGTTTGAGACGTGATGCAGTGAATGGACAAACAGAAAAACAAAAATACAAATACATTTCACTGTTGGATCAGTAAAAAGAAAAAAAAAAGGAAAACTAACTAGATTAAAGCTAAAATGTGTTGTTGTTTTTTTAACGTTTTACAACATATGTTTTTAATAAAACATATTTTAAGTTCTTCAAAACTCAAACACAAGCATCTGTTACATCAAAAATGTGCTCATTGAGACCTATTTATACAAACAAATCACTACTAAGATCTTTGATCTTGTGAAAATTCTTATGCATAAAAAATACTAAAGATGTTCACATAAACAAAAGTGTTTGACACATGTGGCATAGAGCAGTGGTCCCCAACCACCGGGCCGCAGACCGGTACCGGGCCGCAGACCCATTGCCACCAGGCCGCGGAAGAATTTAGGGACTTTTTTTTTTGAGTCAGAAATCTTTTATTTTGAAAATCAACCGGGTTTTCTCGATTATATTGAGCGCTAAAAGCAGTCCAGCGGCATGTCACATGAGAAAAGCTGCATGTGGAACCTTTCTCCACGAATGGATGGGATTAGTGCAGCAACAGAAGAACAGACGGAAAACAGGTGATTCCCACACAACATACCTGTTTGCATAGATATCTAACTTTCCCGAACAAATCGAATCTTTAAAACGGTCATAGAAATGCTCAAACATGCTCTTCCATTCAGATACACATTTCAGAGAGCGCAGAGGGCGGTTCAGGGATGAGGATTTTTTTTTTTTTGGTTCGGGAGCATGTATATAAAATAACTGGACAAAGCAAGCCCCCCTACTTCCGTGTTCCATATTGGAAGTACCACTGGGTTCCAAAAAGGCCAAAGTCCCATTGACTTACATTGAGAAACAGAGAGTTATTTCTCAGTCATTTTATACGTCAGAATAATCATTCTTCCTCTGCTGCTTTCTGCTTAACTTCTTTTTTCTAATCCTAATTTTTTTTTAAAGATTTTTTTCCATTATCACAAGTTATTAGAGTTATAAATTGACCAATCAGATGGCTCAATAAGCGTTTGTGGGTCTGACGTCGAACGTCTGGGGGGTTTGATTGACAGATGACGGGTAGCCAATGGGAGCAGACTTCATCAATGGGTCCGTGAAGACCTTTTAACACCTACTTTACAATTCAACAATGTACCAATCATTGTCCTACTGTTGTTTTCCTCAATGGAATGTACCGATGCAGCAGTTTAAAACAACAAGAGGAGCATGCTGTCGACATTTTTAGATGAGGATTTACTCTGTAGAAATAGATTTCACTCTGAGGTTATGTGCTTTGGACTTTTTTCTTTGTTTAACGTTCGTTTTTCTTTATTTCACTGTTTCGGTTGTAGCTTATAAATGATAAGTTGCATATATGCGCATAAAATCACCAACCAAAGTTTCATCTTCTTCACTTTTCCAGCTTCAGCCTGAATTAGACGCAGCCGTCTGAGGAGCGCGAGACAAACTTGAAAGGACCTGGTCGTATTTTCAAACAGAAAAAAGATCCAGCTGTTCACTTGTTAGGATGGTTATTTATTTTAAATACCGCTGAACGCGCTTCTCACGTGCATCTGATCAGACGGTAACCTGGCCGCGCATGTGAAGTAACAAGCTGCTGCTGCACGCGCGAGAGGGGTGCAAGCGCCGTTCTGCAGCGGCGTCACCCAAATGCTCCTTTAATCTCGACAAAAAGGAATATATGTAAGTAAATCCCAAAGGACCGCTGACAGAATCAAATGTTGGAATGGTTCTCCCTCAAAGACTTCAACAATGACTTGTACAATTCTCCGGTGTTATTAAAGTAGAAGCTGTTTACATCCGCGGTCTCGTGGTCGAGGCGTGGAAAGAGGCAGACGGTTGCAATAAACTCTCTCCTGATTGGTGACAGTACTTTCTGTAGATTTCATGACTCAGCTATGACTCAGACCAATCGCTGAAGATGGGTTACGAATGGCGATATCCGTCTCAGGAAGTGATGGTGAAAGCGGCGGCCAACCCCCCCCACCCCCACCCCCGCCGGGCCGCGGAATAACTCCACACTAGCTGACCGGTCCACAGCCCCAAAAAGGTTGGGGACCACTGCTCTGCTGCATGTCAGAACGGTTTTACAGCCACCAGGGAGCAGCTGTTGTGGGAGGAGTTACACACACTGAGCGTTCTATAGAGCCCACAGCATGAGAAGACTCGACACAAGGACCTGCTGCCGACATCTCTGCAACATGAACATCCAGTAAAATGATCATGTACCTTTACAATGGCAATAAAGTTTCTTATCAGATGGATAAAACAGCCTTTTCTGCGGTGAAGTGGTCCAATAACTTCACGGAATGCCGTCAGGAGAATAAATAATTGTTAAATATGACTTTGATTCTAACCCTGATTGCTCAAGGCGAGTCCCCGTTAAAGAGGCAGCTGTGTGGTGTCAGCATGTCCAAGCAAGCAATCCTAAAGACAGATCTTTCTGTTCCACGATTCACCTCAAACATATTTGATCAACCTCCTTTCTGACCTTGATCAGACCTAATTCAGGTGTAGACGCTGCACTCAGACGGCCGCTCTGCTGCAGCTCCTGCAGGCCCTCACCTGTGGTCTCTGCTGCTTTGACCAGTCCGTTCCTGAGGATGTCTCTCACCCATGGCTTGATTGTGTCGTGGCCTTCACCTCCTACCACTGACACCACCAGGTTTGGAGCAGGCAGGCCCCAGTGGTTGGTAAAGAGGGTGTAGACGATCTGAGCTGGTGTGTCACATGAAAGTCGTAGAAACTGAAAAAAAGATTAGCAAGTTCATTCAGTCTGTTTTATCTGGACTGGTGGCTGGAAATCAGTTCAGAATGTTTGTTTTTTTTGCTCATCCTGTTTAACATTAAAGATACAAGTGGGTCTCTGTTTTGAGTCAGGTCGAAGGACAGGCTTGTGTCTTACATATATTTGTATATTTCTGTCTTTGTGCATCCCTGCTCAGTCTCTCTCTCATAATATATGCATAAATAAACCTATTGACTATATTGGAGAACTGGACTGAGTGCTTCCAAACAGGAAGTACACGGTGGTTCCAAGAAGCCAAAATCCCATAGAGTTCTAAAGAGAAAAAAACAGCTGTTACTCGTTCTATTTGTCAGAATAATCATTTTTGCTCTTTTTTTTACATCTTCTTGATAATCTTCATTTTTTTCAAAATTTCTTTTTCTTTATGCAAGTTATTCAATCTCACTCCAGATTGTCCAGAGGGGTTGCCATAGAAACGAGGACTCGGAAAAATGGTGACTGAATTTGACTATTTGGTTGGAGCCAGAGGTAAGTTATTTTTGTGTGATGTCACACTTACTCGCTCCAGTTTTCTGATACAGTCAATGATATCAAATCAGTCAAGGAGCCACAAATTCTTCACTCGCCATTTAGAAAAAATAAGGTAGTGATTTAAATGTATGTTGTTGCTACTGACCTGATACATTTAATAAACTATTGTGTGTTTTTTTGCATAAATTAAACCTAAACATGAAGAGAAATAGCTTTGTTTTAAATATGAAATTTTATAACTTTTGACAGAGATTTGCATGACTTCCTTTCAAAATAAAAGACATTCTACATCATAGGTTCATGTCAATGCAGCAAATCCAGGGATAATTAATGATAATAAAAAAACTGTTTATTTTACTGTTTCCGGTGAATTTCAGCCACAAGTTCATAAATATAACCAACAACAGCTAAATCAGAGCTAGAGAAGTGACCCCTAGGCATACATTATAAAACCATGAGCAACACTTTAAATCCTTGATTTTGTTCAAAAATTGAAAATCTGCTTTAGAATCCAGTGGATTACAGCTTAATTTAACTTTAATTCTGGTTGTTATTACTGACAATAAATGGATTTTCTGTGATGAATGAAGCTCAAATGACATCTGAATCTGTCAGTATGACGTTGATAAACTATTGATGGATTGATGGAGAATCATGGCTGCTTTCATTAACATCCTAACTTTGTTTAAACGTTACTTACTTTTTCCTTCATAGATTCTTTTTAAAACATTTTATTTTAGCCAAAGAGCCACATGTGGCTCCTCAGGCTGCAGACCTCTGTCCTAAGAGGGATATTCATTCAGAAGCCACTCTCTAAAGATAAAGCTGAAATGATAAGAGTGGATCATAAAGCATAAGCAGGCAAATGTGCACTGTGACGCCCTGCTGAGTCACTGTGCTGCCCTGAGGTCAGCCTGAGCCCTCAGTGATCTCCACCTGCAGCTGGATGCATACCCCCCCGCTCTGACATTTCTGTGTTTGTGTGGAACAGCAACTCACAAGGCTGTGCCTGCATCCGGCTCCTGCAAACTCCACCTCCCCAAACGCATCTGTGGGCTGCTCTGATGAATGCTGCTGGCTGTCCCACTGCAGAGCGGCAGCTTCTTCACTGTTGTTCGCTGAGGCCACAGAGTCGTGCCCTTCCAGGGGGCCGCCACACTGACAGAGCCTTCCATTGCTGGAACAAAGACAACATTTGTTTTGTCTGAAGCCCAGCAGTCTCTGAAGAGCAAAGAGTCACCTGTCAGTCACCTGGAAGAGTCTGCGATGAATGTGCTGCACACTCGTTTCTTTATGATCTTGGAAATCCAGCTCTGAAAACAGGAAGACACTTAATTTTTTTATGATAAATAAAATGACATGACAGTACCTTTACATCCATTAGTATTATCCTTCCAACAGCGCACACGACAGTCTACAGCAGGGATGGGTCACTCCGGCCCTCTCACAGTAAAAGAGACATTCTGGCTCGTTTTCTACTGATCAAAACCTAGAAGGAGCTGCAAAACCTTATCTTAGCCTGTAAGAAATGTGGACTTGCATTCGTGACCTTTTTTAAAAATGATAAATATGAGTTAAGTCTATTTTGTGGCACAAAGAAAAACAGAAATATAAAAAGAACCTAGCATCAATCAAAATGGGATTTTTTTATGTTTGACAGAAGCTCAAATAGCTTATTTTCTTAATAAACGATTCTCTATGACAATCAGGATCATCTCAGTGCAGCTCTGGACAGCTAATAACCAATGTTGTGCAGCATAAGATAATATGAGCTTTTAACTCATAAAAGATCAAACTTTTTACCAAAGTTTCTCTTCCATATAAAATCTGTACATTCTGGAGGTAGAGTTGATCAAACAAGACGTCTTCAGGTCAACAGGATGTAAAAACCTACATAGTTTATCATCTATGTGAACCTCAGACATCAGTTTATACATTTAACTAATCTAACTTCAATAAATGCTAATTAAGTGTTCCTTACTTTAAAAATTGCATTTTTTGTTTGGTCTTTTTCCCTTCTTTGTTCTCAGTAGTCTTACTCTGCTGGGTTTTGTTATTTTAGTTTGGATCTTGGTAGTCTTAGTTTTCAGGCTTTGTTTATTTGTTTTCTTTAGGTAGTTTTGGTTAGACAGTCATTATCAGGAGCTGCTGACTCTGGCGGTCGACATGTCTGGATCAGCAGTCTCCATGATTGTGTCTGAATTCCCCCCCAATCACTATATAGTGCATTCGCCATTTTCTAGTGCTGTCCGAATCTACTAATTCCAAAATCGAGTACACTCGAAATTTCCCAGAAGTCTTTGCAAAAAACTAGCATACATCGATAGTCATTAGGTTAGCGGATATAGACCACAATGCATTGCGGTCGAACAATTTTGAACAAATAAACGTGTTTAAATGTAGTATTTGACAAACCATCCATATTTTCACCATCAGAACACAGTGGAGTCATAAATAAAAGCTGTGGCATGATCAGACTTATTCGATTTTCACTTTGTGAAATCGATGACGTCATGTCCGTCATATCAAAAACGAAAGAAAAGTATTAAGCATTGTGTCAGAATTACCTTTAAAATGCAGGGTACTATATAGTTTTTTAGTAGTTAGGGGGGGAATTCGGACACGACCCATGACGTATTTTAGGTTTGTCCAAGGAGCCACCTTGGAGAGATAAAAGAGACACATGTGGATCTGGAGCCGCTGGTTGAAGACCCTTGTCCTACACACACAACTGATTACCTGGCTCAGGTGTGTCCAGCCAATCAAAAGATGCCAGATCAGGGTATGTTGGAAAACGAGCAGGAATGCAGCCTTCAGCCCATCCCCGCTTTACAGTCCTGTCTCTTTTACAAGCTGACTTTTGCTGAAAGTCAGCTTGATACCATCGTCTCAGTTTTGCTCTTTAGTGTCATAGGCGTCAAACCACATTCCAACAGGATCTCTATAGTACTGATAGAGTTTGAATGAAGAATTTAGAAGAGGACAGCCTGGGAGAGCAGACTGTACAAATGAGACCGTTTTCATTTCAAAAACACTTTTATTAAAATTTGACTTCAGGGAAGAAGTCCATTAAATGTTAAATAAAACTGTCACTAACAGCCCTCAATGCCTCATTGAAACTGAACACTTCGTTGTTATTTATTATAATTTAGTGTTATTATATATTGTATGTTTGAGCTATTTATTATTTGTTGTTATCTGTTATATTTTTATCTGTTGTATTTTGAGTTGTGGTAATGAAGCTATTTCCTGTCGTCGAATCAACTCAAGTTCTGTCTTCTTCTGAATGTCGTTTTCCAGTCTAAAACCTAGCGCTGGGAATCACTGGGTACCTCATAATACGATGCGATACATGGTTTACAAAATAGATGATACCACGAATGTTAACCAAACTCCAAATTATCCTAAAAAAATGGAAAAATGTCTAATTTAGCCAAAAACAGCTAGCATGTTGCTAAAGTTTTAGCTAAAACCCAAATTACCCACAAAAAACTGGAAAGAATCTCTAGTTTAGCAAACATTTTAGCATATTGCTAAAATGTTTGATAAACTCCATATTAGCCTAAAAAACTTGAAAAAATGTCTAAATTAGCCAAAACAGCTAGCATGTTGCTAAAAATAAAAGCTAAACTCCAATTTACCCTAAAAACCTTGTAGTTGCTAAACATTTTAAAGTTTGAATGGTGTCTCTAGCTGAAAGTGCGTGTGGCCCCGGCTGGCGACCTGTCCAGGGCCCCGCCTTTTACCCAACAGCAGCCAGAACAAGCTCCGGCAGCTTAAGAAAATGGATTAATACCCCACAGAGAGGGGCTTAGTCCTTTTTAGCAGCCAGTGTTATCTAGGTCATTTCTTCAGGAAACATCCTAAGGGGTTGTTCATTAACTTTATTTAAAAAGGAAAATAAAAACAAGTTAAGATACTGACAATGAGAAAAAAAGTCTGCTGATGCAACAGAGAGAATTTCAAAAGAAAAGGGAGTGACATGAGATCAAGGAAAGATGAACCAAAAAATAACAACAAATTCCACTGAAGATCTCCTTCGCTGGAATCAGTGATGTGCGTCTTTCTGGCTTAAAGCAGGAGAAGCCGGTTGATTAGCATACCTACACTTATCTATGACCTCATGGTGGTTGGTGCCTGTGGGTCAGAGGGTCGAGACTCCACCCTTTCATTTTTGCTCAAGCATTTTAAAATTCAAGAATTTATACTCTTTGCTTACTTGGTGAGCTACTAACCCTTTAACACCTGAGGCATCGCCGGAGACGCTTAAACACAAAATCTTTAACGTACTGTAACTTTTCAACTGTTAACACGATAATTCTACTAGATTCTAAAGGAGAAAAGCGGCTCACCGCAAATCTACTGGAATTATCGCATTAACAGTTGAAAAGTTACAGTAAATCAAACAACAGAAACACTGGAGCTCCAGCGTTAAAGGGTTAAAAAAGTGTCACTAAAAGCTCTGTAATGTCATCAAAGTTCTATTTGCATTGTAGATGGTGGCACAAAATATCCCTTTGTTAATGCTGAGTGTAGATCAGATCTGAAAGGTAAATGAATCAAACGCTTCGCCGTCTTTGTTGACTTTGAAATCTGAGCCAGCGTGAGTGAATGAGCAGCAGGTCTCAGTGTGTCAGCCATGCTGGTGACCTGCTGGACGGGACTGTGCTGAAGAGGTCATTACTTTAAAACAGAGCACAGGTCCGCCTCATACTGAAGACGAGACATTTAACCTCTTTCTGTTACTGAACTTGATCCAAACTAGTGCTGTCACGATTTGTCGACTATTCAACGACTAATCGATTATTAAAATAGTCGACGACTAATTTAATAGTCGATTAGTCGTTACTTTATATTATATGGAGTCAGAGTGTAGTAAAGTTGAAAGTTATAATGACATTCTGTTAGATTTATAGATTATTTTGGCATTTATTCTGTTTTTTATGCTAATTTGGACTTTAGCTAATATTTTAGCTACATGCTAGCTATTTTGGCTAATTTAGGCTTTTCTCAAGTTGTTTAGGCTATTTTTGAGTTTAGCCAATATTTCAGCTGTGTGCTAGCATTTTTGGCTAACTTAGGCTTTTTTTTTTTTTTTTAGCTTTTTAGGCTAATTTGGCATTTAACTTAAATTTTAGCTGTCAATTTCAGTATCTTCGGCTATTAGCACTGGCATCTGTAGCGGCCATATTCAGCTTACAGCATTCACACACAGGTGATAATAAGTTTAAAGCTAATGATGATTAAGATGTGTGCTTTACATCCAGGCAGTACATTACCTGATTAGTCGACTATTAAAATAATCGTTTGTGGCAGCTCTACTCCACAGTCCCAGAGAGTGAGTACTGAGGGAGGGGGGAGAGGGCGTGTTTGATTTTTATTAATAGCAATATCAACAGGTGATGTCTGTCCTTTTAAACATGTGCCTTTGACTTTATTTAACACTTTAACACCTGAGACGTTGCCAGTGACACCTAAACCCAAAATCTTTAACATACTGTAACTTTTCTCCTTCACAATCTGCTGGAATGATCGTGTTAACGATTGAAAAGTTACAGTAAATCAAAGAACAGAAACACTGGAGCTCCAGTGTTAAAGGGTTAAGAGCTTTTATTGTGGATCTAGTCAAAAGAGGATTAATTTTCCTTCTTTTAGCAGCATAAAACATAAAAATGTGACCTAGTGATTGAATACATCTGATGTAAAATAAAGCCTAAGCCTGCAAGTCCAAGCAGAGGCAGCAGGTGGCACTGCATTATCAACACTGTAAAAACAGGCCCCCAAGAAATAAGTCAGCAATTCTCAACATTTCAAAAATCTCTTCAAATAAGATAAATAAATCTGCCCATGGGGTAAGAAAATGGTCTTAACGAGAATTCTTAATTTAGAAAACAATTACAGTCACTAAGATATGTTTGTTAAAACTAAAATTATTTTTCTATATTTTTCTTCCAATGACAGAACAGACTATTATTTTTTAATCAGATCTTTTTACTGTCTTAAGATTCATCTTGTGCACTGTAGGTTAACCAGCTGATGAAGCACACAGACCTTCTGAGGATCAAGTCTTCCTGAACGAGTTTTTAATTAAACGTGATCAGTAGTAAAGTAGTAGTAAATAGTAAAGAGCCTTTCCCTTTGAGGCGTGACTGCAGGCTGAATGGTTGGGCGGATGTGATGCTGGCTTCTCTGGGAGTTGGGTCTACAGTGGAGCCTCCCCTTGTGTGTCAGTTCTCACCAACAGGAGCCTCAGCTAAGCCGTGAGCTCACATTCAATAAGCCTGGACTTGTGCTGTTGTCCATGTGGTTTCATCGAGCTTACACATAATACTTGCCCATCCTTTAATGGTCTGGCCGGAGCAAATATTCAGTTAGGGTTGAAAAGACCTCTGTGGTGCAGAACGAAGAATACCTGGAAACAACAAAAGACTCCTGTTCCTGTAAACAGACCTGGCTCCTTTTCTTGGAACTGGTGTACTTGTTGCTATTTCATCACCATAGAGCAGACAGGTCTGACGGACGCACCCCAAAACAGCAACACTAAGTGGCACCTTTATTATTTTGAACCAAAAGATGACTCACAGCCACTGACGCCACCTTCAGAGCATACCATCAAGGGCCGCCACGATTAGTAAGATTAGTAATCTACAACTAATCAACTATTAAAACAGTCGACGACTAATTTAATAGTCGATCAGATGTTACAATATATTATATGGAGTCAGAGTGTAGTGAAGTTGAAAGTTACGTCATTCTGGTAGCATTATGGACTATTTTGGCATTTATTAAGGTTTTTAGGCTATTTTGGAGTTTAGCTAACATTTCAGCTCCATGCTAGCTGTTTTGGCTAACTTAGAATTTTTCAGCTTTTTAAGCTAATTTGGCATTTAGCTAATATTCTAGCTCGCTATCAACTTCAGCATTTTTAGCTATCAGTTTCAGCATCTTCAGCAGCCAAATTCAGCTTCCATTCACACTAGCATTATCACAGGAAATGATATACATCTAGTTTTTAGTTAGTTTAAAGATAATGATGGTTAAGATGTGTGCTTTACATCCAGTTTGCGCATGACCCGATTATCCCACTAATCACAAAAAAATAATCAGTGATTAGTGGACTATTAAAACAATAGTTTGTGCCACCACTAATACCATCACATGCTGAAACCCACCATCAGTGTCTGCTTACTCTCTCATCAGTGTCAAACACTCAGTCCTGGTTCTATCCTGAAGCCACAGACCAGCATCAAAGCTGCAAATGCCTTCTTTTGTTGGGTTGTTATCAGCTTTGCTATCAGCCATAACCAGACTTTAAGAATGGGGAGGAGCTCAGGGGCCTTTCAGGTGCAGCGGTTTCTGTCTGACAGGACAGCAGGTTGAGCCAGCATAAGAAAAAGACTTCTGACTGCACCAACACCACCTTTAAACGACTTGTGAAACTTACAGCTACTTTAATAAACTCATAGACACGTTTAAAAAAGGGGGGAGGAGCTCAGAAGGAAGACAGGTGAGACTAAACATACCGTAGTGCCTTTCTGTTACCACTAAGACAAGTCTAGCCAGATGACAGACAGGAAGCTCCTCAGGCTATTCGACAGCAATTTATGATTCTGTTGTAAAGGTCACATGTTCACCTGTGCACATGTCGCACCTCTGGGAGTCGTGCATTCCTCTGTGCAGGTGTAATAACAGCAGCAGACAGACAGACAGACAGACAGACATGAGGACATGCAGCTGTTTGGCAGCAGTGCTGCCCTCCAACCGGTCACCGCGCAGTCAGCCATTCATGCGCGTGAGGGCCGCCCTTACCTGGTCCTTGGCGCGGCCAGCCTTCCCGTCGGCCCCCTCCCGGTCTCTCTCTGACTCCTTCATTCCCGCTTCCAACTGTATCATCAGCTGCTGGAGCCGCAAGTCGAGGTGTCCGTTCAGAGGCTCCGCCCACAGCCCGGCTTTCTGCTCCTCCCACGGAGGTCCATTGTAAGGAGGGCAGGGGTGTGTGCCGCTGAGGGAGGTGGGAGGGTGGGAGGGAGGTGAGCACACACGTGTCTATAGTACTCCGAGGAGCCCTTCCTCTGTCAGCCTGTGAAGAGCTGCAGACTCTCCTCCTTCAGTCAGAGGACCCCCTCCTGAAGACGCTCTTCATTTACAGGTCTGGTCTCAGAGAGAGCAGCTGCTTCCCCTGTGGCCCCTAAACACCTTCGCTTAAAACCAGGGCCTTAGCAATCACTGTATATGAGAACTGGACTGAGTCCCCCTGGCGTTCAAAACGGGAACTGGCTCAAAAAAAATCCCATCAACATAATTAGAGAACTAGAAAAGTTGCATAACCTGTACTAGTGTGAATGCTTTTTGCTGAAAGAAGTCTCTGAAGATCCTGAAGCTTTTTGCTGAAAATGGTGGCACAGTTTACTTTAATTGCTGAAAATGCAAAAGCTATTTGTGAAATGTTAAACATGCTAAAAGTTAAATAACAAGTTAAATAACTTTCAAAGTAGTTAAACAACCATGAAAGAACGCTGAAGTTGGGAGATGGGCGGGGCTTCTATAATGGAGCTGCAGAGAATGATGACGTGAACTTCTGGGACTTACACTAGTTGACCAATCACGAAATTCAACTGTAATATCTCATTTCAACCTATAGGGGGCAGCACACATACAGTTTTTTTAAATATGTGTTAAGGAATTAAACAAGTTTATTTTAATTTATCAAAAATGTGGCAATGACCAACAGACAGCACTTTCAAAACCCCGTTTATAGAGATCAATAGCCCATGTTTAGCCTCTAACAAGCTCACTCCTGATTGGCCAGAATGGCTGCCATAGAAACAACAATCAATTTGGACCAATCACTGTTTACTGACAATTTCTGGTTCTAACATGGCGAAATCCGTAAAAAAACATCTACTGAATTGACTCAATTCTTTAGGTGACGTCACACTCACTCATCCAGTTCTCATATACAGTCAAAGGGTATTACTCAACAGCAAATGTGTGGTGTTAAGACCAAGATTTCAACTTACCACTCCTGTGACTTGGACCAGTGATCCCGTGGCTCTGAATCCATGTTACTGCAGATACGACCAGCTCATCACTTCAAATGTCCTGTTCACCAACAGAACACAGGTAAACCTTTGACATCATCAACCTGGAGAGTAAAGAACTTAGACGCCCTGTAGTGCTCATTGAACTGCTATGATGTAGTCTAAGCTAGGGGGGTCCAAACCTTTTAAAAAGAGGGGCAGATTTTGGTGTGATGAAAATGTTTGAGGGCCAGACATTCTTTGAACTGTTTTAATGAAGTTTACACATCCTTTTCAATGAAAATCCTGTTTTGGTGTTTGAAAACATGTTTTATGGCATTTTTCTCATGATGAAGGACATACACAAAGAAAATTAAGCTTAAAACAGAATTTCTGAGTATTTGTTTATTCAAATTGTTGTGAATCAGGACCAGATGTAAAAACGTTTGTGTCATAAAACTGAATCTCTCCACCATGTCAGCTCCTCTCTGCTGGGCTAATCAGCTGATTGAGAAGCTGCAGGTTTTCAGTTTCTGTCAGATTGTCATCCACTCTACATTGTTGCCCAACATTGAGTTCCTGCTCATTGCCCTCAGTCTGACCTGCCTAATGTCTCTCTACCAAGTTTTTTGCCTCCTTTCCCAGGAGCTTTTTTGCTTGTGGATTGTCTGTTTGCCTGTGGATTTCCCTTGTGGAAAGGTGACAGAAACAAAGGAGATCCCAAATAATTCCACTCCACAACCTGAGGTCTGTCCTCTGGCAGTCCTTCACACATGGGCATGGCACCCTTGACGAAACAGGATTTTTGCGGTCCCCCATGCACAGAACACAAGAATATCACTGCAAAAAAGAAAATTAATACTTATCTGAACATATTCCAGACAGCTGCGCCTGGAATAAGTTCAAATAAGTATTTATTTATTTTAATTAACAGGAATAAAATGATATTCACTAAAGAAATGTTTTCAGGATAATGTCCCTGTTGTCTAGCTGGGTCACAAACCCCAGTCTTGGCACTGCAAGGCTAACCCCTGCACTAACATTTAGTATGACAATTACAGCATGGTAGATCTTTTAACAGACATCTCCAGTGTTAAAGGTTTAAAGATTTCCATTGCTAAGGGTTTAAAAAGAGGAAAAAACAAGAAAAAAACTAGATCACCTGTTAAATTCTTCTTTTCGGACCAAAAACAAGAGATTTTTCAATTGAAATAGGGGGACAGCGGTTTCCAAACATTTGAATTTAAATAAAACAGACAAACCTCTGCCTTGAGCCCCCTTTTTCCTCCTCTTTCTTCCTATTTTGAGTCAGGGAAGGAGTGGCGCAGCTTCAGGCACAATTATTGATCATTTCAAACTTTTAAGTCATTTTATTTATGTTTATTGTATTTATGTTTAATTATTACTTTTTTTACATTTTACACAAAATGAACGGTGTGTTAACCTTTAAATTAAAAAAAAAATCATTACAATTTGGCGACCACGCCAACAGATGGTGCCCCAGGCGGCCGCCTAGGTCCCCTTTTCCCAGGACGGGCCCTGCCTTCAAGTCCCTCCCCTTTTACTCCTGCCTGAACGTCTTTGTTTTCCTTGTCTGAGCTGAAATCTGGATCTAAACTGAACGACTGGATAACTCCGACTTTTAAATGTATATATTGTTTCTAAATCTCAGTCATTAGAGTCAATGGTTGCAAAAAAAAAAAAAAGTTTGTTTCCTGGAGATCTGAAGGTCAGAGGATGGTGAAAACCTTTAAAGAGCTTCTATAATACAAAATCCATTTTTGAGTTTTTAAATGTATTATAATGTTAATTCATTACAAGTAAAACACCCCAAAACAGTATTTTGATCCTTTCATTCATCTCGGAGCATTCCTCTAAAAACCTGCTCTCTGAACACCAACCCCTCCCAAGTCACGGAAATTAAGTGGTTCCTCACATTGTGACATCACAAAGTGAGAAACAGCCCCTTCCAGGAAGAATCTATGCTGTAAGCCCCACCCCCAGACTAACACACACATCCACTTTCTCAGTAGATTTGACGGTAATCAGCAAAACTCTTTCAGTCTAAATGCACAGTATACACGTCCATCTTTGCAGAAGTTCAGATGTTGTTTGTTTTCGGGTGAAACGCAGACACTCTGCTGAGGCCGGCTCTAGGATGACATCATAAAATGGGCGGCACCAACAAGGAGTGAAAGGCAGAGCCTCAGCGATCAAGGTGTCTTACTTCCATGTAGGGAAAGATGTCACAAAAATCATTCATATTTCAGAAATAATTTGTTATTCAGTGTGGCAAAGGTAAAATATGCTCATGTATGTGGATAGTTTACTCTGAAAGGGCTTAACAATCGTATGATGTTGGCCCTTTGTTAAAGAACTGAGCATGGAGCTCCACAATGTTCATTATTTGACAGATTAGTAGAATAATGTAAAACTACATAATAAACCAATAAATTACCTTTATAAACTGAAGTTATTTATATTTCAGTTTACTTTAAAAGTATTTCATTCCAGTTCAAAAATGAGTTCATGCATGTTGTAGTTAGTGGGAAACTCTCTCATCTCAGAGTAAGAAGGTCCCGGGTGGAATCTCTCTGAGTTCGAGTTTACATGCCTCGTCTGTCCTCTATGCGTGGGCTTCTGTGTTGAAAAGAGATAAAAATCAAACCCTCAAAAACAAATCTAAAGGGTGCAGTTCTTTGTAACATTACTCTTATAAATGAGATGTAACACTGGGTCTGAATGTGCCCTGCATCAAACTCCAGACCCTATTTAAAGCTTAAGTGGGTTTGGAAAATAAAAGGGAATTAGTTCATTATTCTTAGACAAAAAGTGAATGTAAAAACTCATCTGTTGTTTTTTAACTCCATAATTTTAAGGTTTCAAAGGGAACAATTTTAAAAAGATTTTTGATTGGTTAATCCTGTTTACCTCTTGATTTATGTATTTCATAACAGTATTTTTTTCATGAATAATGAATACTTACTTCATTGACTTTATGAAAAACTTCTAACAGTTTGTGAGTTTGTCACTGCTCTCCTTCTGACTTTACCTGCATCATGAGGCTGTTTTTACCATTTCAGCTAATCCAGTCTTTCTGAGCCTTTCTGCCTGTCAGCTTTTTAAGACATTCTGGGGAAATATAACTCTGCATCTCCTGAAACTCCACACACACATAGACTGGACCAAGCTCTGAGTTCAGAAACTTGGATTCATCTGTCTGCATCTTCCAGTCTTCCAAAGTCGATTTTTTCTGTCTTTTTCAACTCTATTTTTGAATCAAATCTCTTTTCTCTGGATGATGCTGTAAACTAATCTCCTCACTAACAAATCTTATTTGTTTAGATGTTCCAGTATTTCTGCTCTGTTCCCTTCACTGAGTCTTTCTATTCTTCCCTCTGTCACCTGTTCTTTTCTCAGCAAAACTCTAAATGTCATCCGTTGGTCCTCTCTCAGCGATTGTGTAGTTCTCTGAGACAACCACAGTTGTGAGCAGGGACTTTTTACAGTAAAATTGAACTGTAATCAACGTCCTTGCTGTTGATGCTGACTCTGACAGTTTTGATCCAGTTGATTATCTTTGAAGCATCTTCGTCTATAACTGCCCACACTCCTATTGATTTTTCTGTTCTAGAGCAGCAAACCTCTTGGGAAGACTTAACAACATGTTAAAATATTTATCACAGTTTCTCAGATGAACAACCCTTGTTTCTAAGCACAAGAGAAGACTGATGTTTCAGTTTCTGAACCAACCTAAGAAAGGGAGTCTGCTATCGTTTCTTGTGAAAACTTAAAAGTTTGTGTTTATCATATTGAAAACTGGGATTAGCAACTTTAGGTTTTCAAAAATAGGAGGGAATGATAGCAGCTGATAAAATGTTACCATTAAAACTGTAGATTGTTCTTGGAAAAGTTTAACTTGAATTCAAGTAAGTAATAATATCCCTAACA
>NC_050519.1:24009462-24018199 GCF_002922805.2 Oryzias melastigma | reverse complement strand
AGTTAAGTTAAAAAGAGTGGTAAGAGGCAGTGCGATGAAATCAGCAGCCATTTTTAAAAAGAAGGGTTCTATCCCATCTGGCCCAGGGCGTTTTCTGGGATTGAGGGATTTGAGAGCATTATGAATTTGCTCTAGGTTAAAAGGTACAAATGAGAATGGTTCGCCGGATAACATATGCAAGTTTTTGGATGGGGGAGCAGAGGTCTTTACAGAGTCAAATACAGATCCTGGTGCTGTAAAGTGTTGATTAAAACAATTTAAAATTTCACTTCTGTCATATACTGTATTTTAATCTATAGAAATAAATGTGGGGAGAGTCTGAGGGATTTTGTTCACAGATAACAATTTAATTGCTTTCCAAAATTTCTGAGGGTTGTTAAGATTCTCAGTTGTAATAGATAAGTAATATTCTGATTTTGCCTTTTTAATATGACCAGTACATTTGTTTCTTAGTTGCCTAAAGACAGTCCAGTCTTTTGAAGAATCAGTCTTCCTGGCTTTGACCCAAGCAACATTACGTTGGTGAATTAGATCTGAAAGTTCTTGAGAAAACCAGGGGTTGTTTCTCCCTTTGCCCGATATTTTCTCAGAGGGGCATGTTTGTTAATAATTTTCTCAAAGTTATCTTTAAAGAAAGCCCAGGCTTGCTCTATGTCTGGCAATAGTCTGATGCGTTCCCATTTAACAGAGGACAAATCATGGTGGAAGGCCTGTTCGTTGAACTTCCTCAAGTTCCTCTTGAAAAGAGTGCGTGGTTTAAATTTAGGGAGTTTTGTGTCTCTGCACACTCCAACTACACAATGATCACTCAAATCATTACAGAAAACTCCATAGGATGAAAATTTATGGGGGGTATTTGTTAGAATTAGATCGATCAATGTAGACTTTTCTGAACTTTTAACATTAGGCATAGTTGATTGTTTGACCAGTTGGCTAAGATTTATAGAATCACAAAAAGATTTAAACTCATCTGAGGCAGCAGTGAACCAATCCCAGTTGAAGTCTCCTGCCATCAACAATTCATTGAAGTTTATCATGGAAAGAAATTGCTTTAAGGATGATAAGGTTTCCTTAGTGGCAGAAGGAGGTCTGTAACATCCTACAGCTGTGATCGAAAAAGATTTTGCTATTTGCATATTTAGAGCCAGAAACTCCATCTGTTCGCTAATAGACTTTGACAGGATGATTGAAACATCAAATCTTGATTTAACATAGATGGCTACTCCACCACCTTTCTTTGGCCTGTCAGAGCGAAAGACATTATATCCACTTATGCTTATTTCATCATTTGTAATAGATTTTGTCAACCATGTGAACCATTCATCTCGGAGCATTCCTCTAAAAGCCTGCTCTCTGAACACCAGCCCCTCCCAATTCACAGGAATTAAGTGGTTCCTCACATTGTGACATCACAAAGGGAGAACAGCCCCTTCTAAAAAGAATCTGTGCTGTAAGCCCCGCCCCCAGACTAACACACAAATCCACTTTCTCAGCAGAAACGCAGACACTCTGCTGAGGCCGGCTCTAGGATGACATCATAAAATGGGCGGCACCGACAAGGAGTGAAAGGCAGAGCCTCAGCGATCAAGGTGTCTTACTTCCATGTAGGGAAAGATGTCACAAAAATAATTCATATTTCAGGAATAATTTGTTATTCAGTGTGGCAAAGGTAAAATATGCTCATGTATGTGGATAGTTTACTCTGAAAGGGCTTAACAATCGTATGATGTTGGCCCTTTGTTAAAGAACAAGGTAACAAATGAAGACTGAGTATGGAGCTCCACAATGTTCATTATTTGACAGATTAGTAGAATAATGTAAAACTACATAATAAACCAATAAATTACCGTTATAAACTGAAATTATTTATATTTCAGTTTACTTCAAAAGTATTTCATTCCAGTTCAAAAATGAGTTCATGCATGTTGTAGTTAGCAGGAAACTCTCTCATCTCAGAGTAAGAAGGTCGCGGTTCAAATCCCAGGTGGAATCTCCCTGAGTTCGAGTTTACATGCTCCGTCTGTCCTCTATGCGTGGGCTTCTGTGTTGAAAAGAGATAAAAATCAAACCCTCAAAAACAAATCTAATGGGTGCAGTTCTTTGTAACATATGAATGAGACGTAACACTGGGTCTGAATGTGTGGCCCTGCATCGAACTCCAGCAAACACCAGACCCTAAATAAAGCTTAAGTGGGTTTGGAAAATAAAAGGGAATTAGTTCATTATTCTTAGACAAAAAGTGAATGTAAAAACTCATCTGTTGTTTTTTTACTCCAGAATTTTAAGGTTTCAAAAGGAACAATTTTAAAAAGATTTTTGATTGGTTAATCCTGTTTACCTCTTGATGTATTTATTTCATAACAATATTTTTGTCATGAATAATGAATACTTACTTCATTGACTTTATGAAAAACTTGATTCTAACAGTTTGTGAGTTTGTCACTGCTCTCCTTCTGACTTTACCTGCATCATGAGGCTGTTTTTACCATTTCAGCTAATCCAGTCTTTCTGAGCCTTTCTGCCTGTCAGCTTTTTAAGACATTCTGGGGAAATGTAACTCTGCATCTCCTGAAACTCCACACACACATAGACTGGATCGAGCTCTGAGTTCAGAGACTTGGATTCATCTGTCTGCATCTTCCAGTCTTCTAAAGTCTATTTTTTCTGTCTTTTTCAACTCTATTTTTGTATCGAATCTCTTTTCTCTGGTTGCTGCTGTAAACTAATCTCCTCACTAACAAATCGTATTTGTTTAGATGTTCCAGTATTTCTGCTCTGTTCCCTTTACTGAGTCTTTCTATTCTTCCCTCTGTCACCTGTTCATTTCTCAGAATCACATCAAACTCTAAATATCATCCGCTGGTCCTCTCTCAGCGATTGTGTAGTTCTCTGAGACAACCACAGTTGTGAGCAGGGACTTTTTACAGTAAAATTGAACTGTAATCAACGTCCTTGCTGTTGATGCTGACTCTGACAGTTTTGATCCAGTTGATTATCTTTGAAGCATCTTCGTCTATAACTGCCCACACTCCTATTGATTTTTCTGTTCTAGAGCAGCAAACCTCTTGGGAAGACTTAACAACATGTTAAAATATTTATCAGAGTTTCTCAGATGAACAACCCTTGTTTCTAAGCACAAGAGAAGACTGATGTTTCAGTTTCTGGACCAACTTAAGAGAGGGAGTGTGCTATTGTTTCTTGTGAAAACTTAAAAGTTTGTGTTTATCATATTAAAAACTGGAATTAGCAGCTTTGGGTTTTCTAAAATAGGAGGGACTGGCAGCAGCTGATAAAATGTTCCCATTAAAACTGCAGATTGTTCTCGGAAAAGTTTAACTTGAATTCAGGTAAGTAATAATATCCCTAACATAGTTGTAGATTGGAAGATGCGTGCCAGAGAATTTTATACCCAATGTGACATTTACAGGTAAGATGTGTAATAACAATCATTCATTCAATTTCTACACCTGATAAAACTCACTTAAGGTTATGTTGATTCTAGAGCGTACCCAGGGATTGTTGAGTCAAGGTAAGCTACACTAGATCAAACTCAATCACACAAGGGACCAAAATCCAAAACACCCCTCAGGTCACGGGCCGAACAGGATAAACATTTATTAAACACTCTAAAACTACATTTTAAAACTTTAAAACTGTAACTTTTACCATAATTATGAACTAGATATATAACATTACCTGTGATGATGGTAGTGTGAATGCTGTAAGATGAATTTGACTGCTGAAGATGCTAATGCTGGTAGGTGAAGATGCTGAAATAGTGTCACAAACAGGCAGACAGCTGGTTCCACGTGCAGCAGGTTTATTAACAGTCCACAGAATAAGCAGGGTCAGACAGGCAGAGGTCATACACGGGCATGGGATCATCCGAGACGAGCGAGAAGAGGAGTCAGAGTCCAGGCGAGGGTCAGGGGCAGGCTGCAGGCAATCAGAGTAGCAGGGTCGGAGGCAGAAGGTCAGGTCCAGGAGTAAACGCTCAGAGATGCATGCAGTGTGGCACAGACAAAGCTTCGCAGGGAGTGAAGTGTGGAGCCAGACTATCTGCTGAGGTGGTGATGAGGTGATGGGAAACAGCTGATGCTGATGAGTCCAGGTGATGGCAGGTGGTGAGCTCAAAACTCTGGTGAGTGCTCCCTCTGGTGACTGGAGACGGTAGCAGCAGGTTGCTCCATGACAGAGCCCACCCCCTGTGAGCGGCTCCGGAACCGAGGAACCCTCCGACACCGAGGCCGTCCACGGGTTCGGGGAGCAGGCCTGTCTGGGTGGCAATGGTGGAACTCACTGATCAGGGAGGGGTCAAGGATGTCATCAGCAGTGACCCAGGAGCGTTCTTCTGGGCCGTACCCCTCCCAATCCACCAGATATTGAAGCCGACCCCCCCGGCCCCGGGTGTCCAAGAGCTCCTTGACGAGGTAGGCCGCCTCACCCTCCACCATCACCGGGGGTATCTCAACCTCCGATGTTCCAGAAGGACACTCCGCTTCCAGGCGACCACCAGCAGGTTTCAGCAAGGAGACGTGGAAGGTGGGTGAGACGCGGTATTCTGGAGGCAACTGCAGGCGATAGGACACAGGGGTGATCTGGCGGAGAACCTTGAAAGGCCCCACATACCTTGGACTAAGCTTCTTGCAGGGGAGCCGCAGACGGAGGTCTAGGGTTGAGAGCCAGACCCACTGGCCGGGAACCAGATCGGGCCCTGGACGCCGGCGCCGATCCGCCTGCACCTGGGTGCGGCGAACAACATGTTGGAGCTGAACATCCGCCGCCTCCCACGTCTCCTTACAGCGACGGAACCACTCGTCCACAGTTGGCAGCTCGGTGGATCCGCCCGACCAGGGGAAGAATGGAGGTTGAACCCCCAGCACACACTGAAAGGGGGTGAGTCCTGTGACAGCCTTCTTGAGGGAATTTTGGGCATATTCGGCCCAAACCAGGAATCGACTCCAGTCTTCTTGGTGTCGACTGCAGTAGGTGCGGAGGAACCTTGTTACTTCTTGGTTCAGACGTTCCACTTGGCCGTTAGATTGAGGATGGTATCCGGAAGTGAGGCTCACATTTATGCCCAGACCCCTGCACATGGCTTGCCACACCCGAGAGGTGAACTGCGGACCACGATCTGACACGATGTCCTCCGGGAGACCGTAGCGCCGGAACACGTGGTTGAGGAGCTGCTCTGCGGTTTCCAGAGCCGTGGGTAGCTTGGGTAATGGAATCAGCCGGCATGCCTTTAAAAAACGGTCAATAACAGGGAGGAAAGTGGTATTACCTCTTGACCGGGGCAAATCAGTGATGAAGTCCACTGAGATGTGAGACCAGGGATGATGTGGAATGGGCAGTGGTTGCAGGAGGCCGGCTGGAAGCTGTCTGGGTGATTTAGTTGTTTGACAGGCAGCACACCGGGTGACGTACTGGGCTACGTCTGCCTGTAATGTGGGCCACCAAAAGGTATTTGTGGTTAAGGGCTGTGTGCCAGCCATACCTGGGTGTCCGGCTGCTGGAGAGTCATGCACAAGGTGCAGAACCTTTTGTCGATGAGACGGAGGAACATACACCTTATCACCTGGGCAGGATGGTGGTGGTGCCTCCGCCGCGTTAAGCTCAGCCAGCTCAGTCATAACACCCCATTCGACGGGAGCCAGGATCAATGATGAGGACAGGACAGTCTCTGGAGCTTCCGACCCCTCCCCAGAGTCGTCATAAAGACGAGATAGGGCGTCGGCCTTTCCGTTCTTCGAGCCTGGGCGATAGGTGATCTGGAAACAGAAGCGTGAGAAGAACAGGGACCAGCGTGCCTGTAGTGGGTTTAACCGCTTGGTGGTCTTGATGTTTTCCAGGTTCTTGTGGTCGGTTAGAACCAGGAAAGGCTGAGCCGACCCTTCGAGCCAGTGTCTCCATTCGGAGAACGCCTCCTTCATGGCCAGCAGTTCTCGGTCACCCACGCCATAGTTCCGCTCTGCATCATTTAACTTCCTGGAAAAGTAGGCACATGGAAACATCTTGGCTGGTTGACCCTGGCGTTGTGACAGCACCGCTCCTATTCCCGTGGCAGAGGCATCCACCTCCACAACGAACTGTGCACCTGGGTCCGGGTGATGGAGGACAGGTGCCTGAGTGAAGCGCTGCTTCAGTGTCTGGAACGCCTTTTCTGCAGTTGGAGTCCACGTCAGGCTTTTGGGAGCCCCCTTCAGGAGGGCAGTGAAAGGAGCTGCCACCATGCTGAAGCCACGGATGAAATGCCGGTAGAAGTTGGCAAACCCAATGAATCGTTGCAGCTCCTTGACAGTGGTTGGCTGAGGCCACTGTTGCACAGCCTCCACCTTGGCCTGATCCATGGCCACGCCCTCTGTACCGATTATGTATCCCAGAAATGCGATGGAGGTCCTGTGAAACTCGCATTTCTCCCCCTTAACATACAGCTGGTGTTCGATGAGCCACTGCAACACCTGTTGGACATGCGCGACGTGCTCCTCAAATGAATTAGAGTAAACCAGGATGTCGTCGATGTATACGATAACAAAACGTTGTAGCATGTCACGGAAAATGTCATTGACAAAAGCTTGGAATACTGAGGGAGCGTTACAGAGACTGAACGGCATGACCAGGTACTCATAATGTCCTGAGGTGGTCGAAAAGGCGGTCTTCCATTCGTCCCCCTCCAGTATTCTGATGAGGTTATAAGCGCTCCTCAGGTCCAGCTTAGTAAAAAAGCGGGCTGAGCGTAGCTGCTCCAGTGCAGAGGGAACCAGAGGCAGAGGGTAACGGTATTTAACAGTCACTTCGTTCAGGTTGCGGTAGTCCACACAAGGTCTCAGACCACCATCCTTCTTAGATAGATAGATAGATAGTCCTTTATTCGTCCCACGGTGGGGAAATTGCAGGCTGCTGTAACAGGCTGCCACTCGGGCGGCGCCAGTTGCTAATAATTCTTCTTCACAAAGAAGAAGCCAGCAGAGGCAGGTGACGTCGACGGTCGGATGAAACCCTTTGCCAACTCCTCCTGGAAGTAGGACTGCATAGCAGCTGACTCAGGTTGCGACAGCGGGAACACCCGTCCTCGGGTGGGCACCGCTCCTGGCAGAAGATCAATGGCGCAGTCGTAGGACCGATGCGGAGGGAGCTGTTTGGCACGTTGTTTGCTGAAAGTCACCTGCAGATCCCGGTATTGGACCGGCAACCCCTCCTCCACACCAGTCGTGCTGATATCCATGTGGGCGGCGGCCGCGATCGGCCGTGAGACTGCAGGAACAGACCCCCTAGAAGCTTTAAGGCAGTGTCGCTGGCAGTGAGCAGAGGTGAACGTGAGTTTGCGTTCTGACCAGTTTATATTGGGGTTGTGCTTCTCCAGCCAAGGCAGACCAAGGATGACAGGACAGCGGGGGGAGTCTATGGCGAAGAGGCGGAGGGTCTCATGGTGGCGGTCTGGCGCAGATCCTGGGTCAGAAACCGGATCTGGCCCGATCCCAGGGGTCTTCCGTCCAGGGCGGTGACAGCCACCCGGGTGTCACAGGAAAGCAGAGGCACATAATGATATTGAGCAAAGTCCAGATCAATGAAATTTCCTGCTGCCCCAGAGTCAATCATAGCCTGCGTCTCCACTGCACAGCCATCAAAGTGCAGGACAATGGGTAGAGTGAAGGTGAAAGCAGGTTCACTCACTGGTTTTGCAGAACGACGTGGTTGACGGTTGGGGCAGGTGTTGCGGATGTGACCTGGCTGACCACAGTAGAGACAGAGATCCTGCTGGACGCGTCGCGCTCTCTCCTTAGGTGAGAGCTGGGTAGAGCCGAGCTGCATGGGCTCGCGGTCCGGGCCAGGGGCCCCCGGGAGCAATGATGAGCCGCCCCTGGGGCTCACAGGGCCGGGGTGGCGCGGCTGGCGTGCTCTCAGCAGGTTGTCAAGCTTGATGGTGAGAGCGATGAGGTTATCCAATGATAGTCCCTCATCGCGACACGCCAGCTCTCGCTGCAGCTCTGTGGCAAGTCCCTCGCGGAAAGCCGTAGTCAGCGCGCTGCTCGTCCAGTCAGTGCACGCAGCCAGAGTTCTGAAGCGCAGCGAATAAGCTGCAGCGGTCTGCCGTCCCTGCTTGATGCTGTACAGCTGTGCTCCAGTGTCTTTTTCATCCGCGGGGTGGTTAAACACCTCCCGTAACTGCTGTGTGAAGTCCATGTAAGAATGAAAGGGCAACGATCCTCCCGTCCAGAGCGCAGCGATCCAGTCACGCGCAGCCCCGGTCAGCAGAGAGCACACCAGAGACACTTTGGCTTCCTCCATCAGGTAGAGGCTGGGTTGTTGCCGCAGAAACAGTTCACATTGCATGAGAAATCCCACACATTGCTCCAGATCCCCGCTGAACTTGTCCGGAAGCGCCATCCGCGGACCCGGTGTCGGATCCGATGCGCAGTCAGCGGCGGCAGCTGCGGGTGACGGCTGGGAGGCTGAAGAAGCCGCAGAGGAGACGCAGCTGACAGGTGGGTTGAGCTGCAGGCGTGTCATGATGGCTTCAGTCGCAGCGTTCAGACGTTGAAGCTGGCGTCTGTGTTCGAGCAGTAACACAGCATACTCCGCCGGGTCTGTCGGGGTGGAAACTCCTGCTGCTGGATCCATGTTTGGCGAAGCTTTCTGTCACAAACAGTGCAGCAGGTTTATTAACAGTCCACAGAATAAGCAGGGTCAGACAGGCAGAGGTCATACACGGGCATGGGAACATCCGAGACGAGCG
>NC_050519.1:24006852-24008162 GCF_002922805.2 Oryzias melastigma | reverse complement strand
GGCTACCCGTCACCTGTCACTCAAACCCCCCAGACGGTCGACGTCAGACCCACAAACGCTTATTGAGCCATCTGATTGGTCAATTTAGAACTCTAATTACTTGTGATAATAGAAAAAAAATCTTTGAAAAAAAAATAGGATTAGAAAAAAGAAGTTAATCAGAAAGCAGCAGAGGAAGAATGATTATTCTGACATATAAAATGACTGAGAAATAACTGTCTGTTTCTCAATGTAAGTCAATGGGACTTTGGTCTTTTTGCAACCCAGTGGTACTTCCTATATGGAACACGGAAGTAGGGGGGCTTGCTCTGTCCAGTTATTTTATGTACAGTCTATGGAGTAAACGCAGGGAGTGAAGTGTGGAGCCAGACTATCTGCTGAGGTGGTGATGAGGTGATGGGAAACAGCTGATGCTGATGAGTCCAGGTGATGGCAGGGGCAGGAGGTGAGCTCAAAACTCTGGTGAGCGCTCCCTCTGGTGACTGGAGACGGTAGCAGCAGGTTGCTCCATGACAAATAGATAGCTGAAAACACTGAAGCTGATAGCCAGCTAAAATATTAGCTAAATGCCAAATTTGTTTTTGTTTTTTAAACTTAGATTAGCCAAAACAGCTAGCATGTAAATATTAGCCTCCAAAACAGCCTAAAAACTTAAAAAGAAAAGCCCAAATTAGCCAAAACTGCTAGCATGCAGCTGAAATATTAGCTAAACTCCAAAAGTAACCTAAAAAATCTTATTGAATGCCAAAATAGTCTAAAAAGCTAACAGAATGCTCATTTTTAAAACTTTAAAGCCATAACTTTTTAAAATAATTATGAATAATAAAAAGGCAGGAATATTATTCCAGAATAAATCAACTTAAACCTAAAAAAAACTTTCAATATTTTACTCTCCATTAAAATATATTTTGCCAAAAAATAAAGGAGCACTTTAAAGAATCAGATCTCAATATGAAGTTGGATATCTATACAAATAAGGACAGGGCAGTGTTTTAGGAACAAAAGGATGCCAAGTCTTTTAATGGAAATAAAAGTTTTCAGCCTACAGAGGCTCAATTGTGTAGACACCATCAAATCAGAGTGAAATGAAGATGTGGCAGGCTAGTCCATTTTTTCCAAAACTTCATTTCTGGAACTCAAAATGCTTTTCAGTATCTTGTGTGACCCCCACCAGCTTGTATACGTGCTTGACAACGTGGCGGCATGCTCCTAATGAGACGATGGATGGTGTCTTGTGGCATTTCCTCCCAGATCTGTGTGAGGACATCCCTGAGCTGTTGTACAGTCTGAGGAGCAACCTGGCGGCGCCT
>NC_050519.1:23996063-24004947 GCF_002922805.2 Oryzias melastigma | reverse complement strand
AACAGTTTCTTCTGAGCAGAAATTTGCATGCAAGTTGTGGATGGACTGTGGGCACAGAGTAAGCCTGCACTTATTTCCCATCATCCTTTTGTTTACATTCTCTCCCTCTAGTTTACAGCCGCCTCGGTGCCACAAAAATGGCGAGCGATATCAGAGCTAAAGCTCTAGAGCTAAAGCTCTGATATTCAGCTTAGATCCAGATTCCAGCTCGGATGAGGGAAACAAAGACGTTCATGGATCTGCTTGTCTGACAGTGGATGATCAGAATGGAGCTTGTGGCTCGCTCAGCATGTCATCCTGATCACCACTACACGCTTTTTCCAAAGCCATTTCTTCATCTGCTCATGCCCACCTGATACAAGATGTCTATTAGACACTTAACATGGATCTACTGTAGATGTCTACAGATGTCTCTTCAACCCTATTGGGTTACTCTATTGCACATGTCAAAGTCAAGGCCCGGGGGCCGGATCCGGCCCTCCAGATCAGTTTATTTTCCTGCTATAGCTTGTGTGTAAATATTAGCTAAACTCGAAAATAGCCTAAAAAAACTTTAAAAGCCTACATGAGTCAAAACAGCTAGTATCTAGCTGAAATATTAGCTAAACTCCGAAATAGCCTAAAAAATCTTAGTAAATACGAAAATAGTCCAAAAGCTAGCAGAATGCTCATTTTTAAAACTTTAAAACTATGACTTTTTAACATAATGATGAATAATAAAAAGCCAGGAATATTATTCCAGAATAAATCAATTCAAACCTTAAATAATTTTCAATATTTTACTCTCCATAAAAATATATTTTGTTTAAATTATACAAGTTAGAAATGAGCACAAGATAACATCGGGTCATTAATAACAATAAAATAAAATGATCTGGAGGGCCGGATAGAATTACCCGGAGGGCCGGATCCGGCCCCCGGGCCTTGACTTTGTCACAGGGTTTACAGTCACAGTTCCATTCACACACTGATGGCGGCTCTGCTGCTAAACACTAGCGCCATCTTCCACCAGAGGCAATGTGGGGTTCAGTCCTCAGCGCAAAGACCCAGCCAGAGGTCCAGAGGTGAGACTGGAGTGACCGGCGTGATTCTTTAGCATTTTGAGTAGAGCAGAGTATCAACAATTCTGATGCATTTTCTAGAGTTACAAATCTGAACTTGCTCAAAAATGTCAACCAATCAGGAACTCTGTTTTGACAGTGCTGTGTTGATGTTGTGAACATGAATTCTCACTCTCACACACAGCATTTTAAAGACTCATATTTTTATACTGATGGTTTTATGGGGTCAGGGTGATAAGATGATTATTTTAGTGTCCTTTTTCTGAGTAGTTTACATGGAGTTTGCTATGCCTTACACAGACGGAGAACACATTTACGAACATTGGAAATGGATTATATTCCCACAACTCTCAGCATCCAGAGATCTGGAGTTTGGATCCTTTTCTTCTTGAATGAAGTGTTTTCTCAAACAGAACGATGCACTGAGGCACAAAGACTGGACGGAAAATAAATTAATTAGCAGCAACAAATAATAACATCCCAATAAATAAAACTTTCAATGTTTAATAAAAATCACAATATCTAGCAGTTACATTTGTAGTCTGTGATTAGCATTACTCGTTTTTAAGAAAGAAAAGAAACCTTAAAAAAGCATGTTAAATACAGTGATTATAACCTTAAAGAACACCTGTTAAACCAGGTCAATGATTACAGCAGTCATGACTTTCCCCAAACACCAGAATTGACTTTTACCCAGACAGACACATTTCTTTAGACTGCAGTTCTGATGTTACTACTGAAAAGAAGTAAACAGTCAGAATAAACAGGTCTGAGCGTTGGTTCCACCACACCCCCAGGCTGCTCTAAAAATGACCATTTGATGGTCACCTGCCAGTCAAAATGCTGAGCTGGAGATGTGGCTTACAGGTGGTCAGCATGAATTTCTATCAGTTTTTGATGTATGAATTAAATCAAGCAAAATAGAAACCATTAGAATAATATCTGCTCAAATGAAAGGTCAATATTTTCAAAAGAACCTCAAATGAAGGATTATTCAAATTTGTATTTAGATTTGTAAACGATCCAAGACAGGAAAGGAAAATACAATTCAGCAGGACATTCATAAAATAAATATTGTACATTTTTCTGTTGAAACAGGTTAGGTTACCTTTCATTATTGATGTAAAACTGTGTTGAACATCGTTCAGCTGTCAGCTTTGCCGCTCTAAAGCTGTAAACCAGAAGTGAAAAGGGTCTGTTGTCTGCGGTGGTTTCTGCTTCTCTCACAGTTCTGGTTGGTTAAACCACTTTAAGAAGTCCTCATGTTTGTGGAGGTGTATTTCTTCTCCCACATTCTGATCGTTGGCCGTTCTGCTCCATCACAGAGAACAGAAGTATCTGTGGACAAAAAAAGCTGCACATGCAGCCAGCGCTATGCCAAAGCTGTCTCCCACGCTGGCAGCTGCCATGGCGAACTCTCTGTGTCTGCTTTCAGTCTGTGGAGGAGAAGACAGGAGTCAGTAGGAGCGCATGGAAACAGGTCAACAGAGCTGGTGGTGACACTGATCCCACTCTGAGAGTCAGATTTCTGCGCTCAGATGTGTCTGGATCCTGAGAACAGCTGGAATTTGGCAGGTCAGAGTGAAGCTGCTGTTGGAGGATCAAAGCATCACAAACATTTCTGTCAATGGAAGGACGGAGTGAGTTCACAACGGCGCTCGGCTTTTTCCAACGTGCACAGACGGTCTGTTCATCTGGAGGGATTTTTGTGCCACCACTTTGCAAGCAAAAAAAATGTCTAAGTTGCAAACAAAATGTTAAGTATTGCAAATAAAATATTTAATATTGGCCTTTAGAAACTTTTTTGCTAACTTTTGGTTTGCTTGCAAAAAATATTTTTGCATTGGCAAACTTTTATTTTCTTATAAAAAATGTTTGCGAACCAACGTTTTTAGATGCGTAGTGCCTCATCTCGCTTTTGCTCCATCTTTGATTTTGCATTCAACATCAAGCGTGTTTGAGATGATCAAGGCGGACCTGGCGCGGCGCAGATCGCCTGGAGCGCAGTGCATGCTGGTTAGTTCCTGTCACGGACGTCAAATGTGCGCCGTCACGAAGTATCGCGAGAAAGGGGCGGGTTCAAGGCGCCTTCCTAAGCCAGCGCAGCCAGAAAATAGGTACTGCGCTGGCTGCAAGTTACCCTGAGGAATTATACTGAGGAGAAGTGGAATTTTAAAATTCAACCAATGTTAAGGATGTCCCCCAACTCCTTGTTCTCGTTCAGTCTCACTATCCGCCTTCATCTCAGGCGCCTTTCCCCGCCCCGCCTGCAGCCGCCTGGTCTCGCCGACAATGCAGGCGAGACGCTGGGTCATCTCAAACACACCTAATGTTGAACAGAAAATCAAAGATAGGGCGAAAGCAAGATGAGGCACTACGCATCTAAAAACGTTTGTTCGCAAACTAAAAAAAATAAAAAACACAAAAAACGTTTTTGAAAGCAAATATTAAATATTATTTTTGTCTCAAAACAAGTTCAAACATACAATACAAGAGTTTTTCCTTATTATAAAGTGAAAAAAAATCTGCTAATGGAACTAAAACAAGTTTTAAGACAACTAAGATTTGATGTAAATAAAATGAGTAAAAAAAAACTTCCCAGTTTCTCCAAATCAAACGTGTTTGTCATCGTCACAAATTAAACTTCTATTTAAAAATATTGTGTTAGGTAAGAAAAAACTGTCTAATTAAAGATTAAATTTAGAATAAGATGTTTTTAAATCCCCCTTCAATGAAAATCCTGCTTTTTGAGTTTTTAAAATCTATGTGTGGCATTTTTCTTATGAAAGAGAACAAACGTAATAAGAAGTCATTTTATTTTATTTTTTCCTGAGTCATTCTCCTTTTGAATTGCTGTCAATCAAACTGTCAAATAATGCCTAATGATGTGTGCGTTATCAGACAAATGAACGACGTGGAAGCCTGAAGATCTGCTCATGCAGCCTTTGTGTCCATGTTCAGTTGTTTCTGGTCAGGACATGCTAAGGAAACGAGTTTCCAATGTGTAACCTTCCACTGACAGCTGAAAGTCTGCCCAGTATTTCCATCTTAAGTAAATAACTGCAATGAAAGGTTTCATAAATCAATTAAAAAAAGTGAACGTTTCTGAAGCAAACTATGTCTTAAGTTTGTAGTTTTCTTTGTAGATTTTGCTCATTTTTTCCTCTTGATCTGTTCATAAAAGTTGTTTTATGTCATTCTCAGTTCCTTGGAATCAAACAACGGCCGGTCATCAAAAACACAAGTTGAATTCATCACAACCCACGGACACACACGACAAACCTCCTTGCTGATGAAGTGGAATGTGTTGACATAAGCAGCTCCCCCCAGCAGACCCTCGTAGAAGATGATGACGAACACCAGCCAGGCGTTTGGCAGGAACTGGAACCTCACAGCCAGCAGCAGAAATCCTGCATTCAGCCACTGCAGACACAGCACAGCTGGATGACCGGCTACTCTCGGAAACCAGCTTAGTGAGGACCAAGACGGTGAGGTCGATGTTCAACCAGACCTTTACTACAAAGTTCCTCAGGCTTCTCCAATAAAGACATAAAGATATCAGGAATCATTCTGCTGACAAAAAGGAAACACAGAACAATTCTAGGAGGATTACAGAAACACAGAACCGCTTTAGAAGGAAAATATGACCAGTTAAGACAAAGCTGAACTTCAAATCATGAGAAAAACGAAAAGAACTTTATATAAGAAGCATTTCAAAGGAAAGTCTAGACTGAGGCACCCACTCTGTTCATTTGATGCACGTGTCAGAGTCAAGGCCCAGGGGCCGGATCCGGCCCTCCAGGTAATTCTATCCGGCCCTCCAGATCATTTTATTTTATTGTTATTAATGGCCCGATGTTATCTTGTGCTTATTTCTAACTTGTATAATTTTGACAATATATAATATATAAATATATTTTAATGGAGAGTAAAATATTGAAAGTTATTTAAGGTTTAAGTTGATTTATTCTGGAATAATATTCCTTTCACCTTCAGCGTTTTTAACTATCAATTTCAGAATCTTCAGTGGCTAAATTCATCTTCCAGCATTCACACTAGCATTATCACAGGTAATACTATATATCTAGTTCATAATTATGTTAAGAAGTTACAGGTTTAAAGTTTAAAAAATGTAGTTTTATTGTGTTCAATAAATGTTTATTCTGTTCGGCTCGTGACCTAAACATTTTTAGTGCTAAAGGTCTCATCTGTGACATGAAATGTACTTTTGGTGTGTGATTGTGCATACAGTCATTTCTGCGGTTGGTGTTATTGTTAAAGCCAGCAGATTCTTTCTGGCAGAATGTCTACACACTTCTATTAATCATGAGGTGCTGTCACTCCGTCCTGCAGCAGACAGACTGCAGGCATCGTATTTTCACAATCCTTCTATCTTGCTGCACCTTTGAGCTTCTCGGGGGGTAAGGTGGCTCAAGGGGGGGCAGGTATGTGGTCCACACAACTCCACTTACAGCTGGTTTCTAACTTAATTATGTGGAATGTTTTTATCACATTCCTGAGAACATCCTCACCTGCAGGGAAGTGAGGATCCAGAGTCGGCGGATCTTCACACAGCGAAGAGAGGATCGAGAAAAAAACACGCCGAACTGGTACGTCGTCTGGTACCTGAACACAGAGGGAAAGAAACGCAGGTCGTCAAATACCTAGAGGATCAGTTCTCTTTCCAAAGACTTGGTGGTTCACTCACCAGCGATACTGATCAGCATGAGAGAGGAAAAAGTTTGGAAAAAACAGGAGTTCCATCTGAAAAACACAGAGAAACATTTGTCCATCTTGGCTTGGTGACAGGAAGTGCGGTTTGGTTTGTTGAATCAGGACAGAGTGGCGATGCAGACTCACCAAACCCTGGTTGATGAAGTACTCAGCGAAGTAGACCAGCCCCAGTGGAAACATGAACTTCAACAAGCCCTGCTCAGAGGCAGCACAGTCAGCACGGGAGGATGTGACACGCTGCAGCGGGAGGCGGATACTCACCTTGATGACCTGCATCTTCTCCCTGCAGATGAACGATCCCGAGCTTCTGTCCACTGTGACATTCAGAGGAGACAACACGTCTGAGAGCTTTCTCCATAACAAACAAAACAGCTCCATGCAGCAGGAGAGGAGGCCAACAAGGGACTAGAAGAGTTGCATTACCTGTGATAATGCTAGTGTGAATGCTTTTAGCTGAAAGTATGAAGATGCTGAAACCTTTTGCTGAAAATGGTGACGCAATTTACTTTATTTGCTGAAGGAATTTGCTGCAAATGCCAAAGCTATTTGTAAAATGCTAAATTTGCTAAAAGACTATGAAAGAGCACACAAGTTGACCAAACTGCTTAAAAATCTCTCATACATGCCAATTTTGCAAAAATATTTAACATGTTCCTTAAATATGAGCTAAACTCCAAATTTGCCCCAAAAACCTTAGTAGATTCACAATAGCTAAACTCTGGAATAGCCTAAAATTCCTCAATAATCTAAATTAGCCAAAAATTTTAGCATGTTGCTAAAATATTAGCTAAACTCCAATTTTTTTTTTTTTTGAAAATGACTCTAAAAGATGAAAACATATAACATGAATATATTTAAAGGCTTGATGTTAATCTACTTAAAACTTTTAAATTTGAAGACTTTCTCATTCATTTTCTATGGGGCATATTTGGCTCAATATTTCAAAAACTATAAAGTTTATAAATACCAAAATACAAGCAGTAATGTTCTGAACGAGATGAACATTTTGATACCAAGATTGATGAAAAATCTGAAAGTGTGATTGAGTTTTACGTGCTAAAAAACATACAGAAAGGATCAGGAGAATCACTATAGTGTGAATGCTTACTGAGCAATCACACAATAAAAGAGAGGAGCTGTTGTGGAAGCGTCACACGTCTCATAGAAAGGTTTTCCTGACTGGACTGCCGTGTCCTCATCTCCATCACCTCATCTCACAGACATTCAGAGGAGACCAACCTCCACTCTGAGACATCAGGGGTCCAGGAAGACAGAGCTAATGAGATAAACGTTTTTTAAACCTCGATTGCCAAACCCAGCATGACTCTTTGACCACACGAGTGATGGGAAGGTAAAGCGATTATCTCTGAAATGTTTTTATCAAAGCGAAACCGTTATCCTGTAGAGATAAAGCAGCAAACATGCATCTGAATAAAACGGCCTTTTTAAAAAGCATCAATTGCTGAACCATGAAGCTGAAGCTGCGTTCCATTTTAAAAGCCTGATTCAGTCTATAGCAACCACGCTTTGAGTTCAACAATGTTTTGTATTTGTAGAAAGTTATTAAAGGGACACGTCTGTTTTTTTAATCTTTGTTTGGATCCTGTGAGAAAAAAACACAGGAGTGAAGCAGCTCCAATCAAGCTAAAACAAATCCATGAAAAACACAGAAACGCATATTTAAAAAGCTGTCACAACCCTAAAAAATATTTCTATGACTAATTTAAATGTACTTTTTAACAATCCTGTAAGCTTCGTCATCAGAACACAATTCATACAGTCTTTCTAAAATGTATGACAAATGGGTGACATCACATTTGTTAAACTGTGAGCTTCCTCATTACATTAAAATCCTGGTCACTGGATAATCCCAAACTATAGTGTGTCCCAGAAGCCTCCATTCATCAGAAAAATAAATGTATCTTAACATAAACCATTAATATGCTCTATATGAATGCAGTTTTGCTCTTTATTCAAATGCATTCTCTGGGGTATCTGAAATAATAAGAAATATTCGAAGCATAAATGTATGAAGGCTTATGTCTCCTACATACGCAGACTTGTGGGACTTCCTGTTTGTCAGTTCAGTATTTAGGGAGTAGAAAGGGAAGGCAGACACAGCGTTAGTTCTTCTTAAATTTTTAAGTGTTGATTACATTTCTGAAAATAACTGTAGGTCATTTGAAACCTTGCTGCTCTGTCTATTCTTTTAGCTTGATTAGCATAATTAATTCATCTTTAGAAGATACATTTAAGCTTATGGCTGCTTTCACAGAAGCATTTTTAACGTTCATTTGTAGTTAGGCGTGTGTTTGTCATGTGAGCCTGTAACTTTTACCTGCTGGTGATCTCTCCTCCTCCTCCTCTGACTCCTCCTCCTCCTCTGACTCCTCCTCCTCCTCTGACTCCTCCACTTGATCCTCCTCTGAGCCCAAAGCTGCATATGGGACCTCCTTCCTGCTCCACTGAGGCAGTGAAGGTGGAGGAACCAGCAGGCACCAGTAGCTGGTCCGAAACACAAAGATTAACTGTGTGATTTCCATTGTATTTTGGTGCTGATTTGAGGTGTGTGTGTGGGGGGTGGGGGCGGGGGCAAGACCTTCAACAAACTTGAACCTGCGCAGGTTTATGTCCTCTTACCTGATGAGCATGGAAAATGGGACCACCAGCATAACCAGCACGGTCACCCGGGGAGACAGGCCAGCTTGGATGAGGCCTGAATAAAGGAGAGCCCCCGCAACTCCAGCACCTCCGGTTCCTGAGCCCCAGCCCTCCAGGACGTTCCTGGGACAGGCGGGAAACGATGTTAGAGAGCCCATGGGACGCAAGAACGGGTGATTCCCTGTGTTTGTTTGATCACTTCTTAAAACACTCCAATGAACCACTGACTGTATATGAGAACTGGAATAAGTGGCCCCTCCCTAAACCAGAATGAAAGCAAAGCATTGCTAATTTTTCTGTGAATATAGCTCAGGAGTGTCAAACTCAATCACACTAGAAGTCTAAATCCAAAACACACCTTAGGTCACCGGCTGAACATTTATTGAACACTCTAAAACTACATTTTTAAAACGTAACATAATTATGAA
>NC_050519.1:23982892-23990819 GCF_002922805.2 Oryzias melastigma | reverse complement strand
CCCCGCGCGGGAAATCGCGTTTGGTGCTTCCTGGCTCCTCCTCCGCCCAGCTGACTGGAGGAAGGAATGAATGATAGACAGAGGCACTACACAGACCGCCGATGTCCCGGCTCCAGAGTCATATACCTCACTGTGATTGGTTCATTCAGCTCTGCACATAACAACTGTCATTCATATCAGGCTTGCGGGCCGCACGAACAGTAATCTTTCATATGAAGACGCGGGCCGCAAATCATCATCCTGCGGGCCGCAAATGGCCCGCGGGCCGCGAGTTTGAGACCCCTGTTTTAGAATCAGGTGGCCTGAGTGGAGTTGTGGCTGTGGCTGTTCTGGTTGGTGTTGAGGCAGGGCTGGCTGTGGAGGATGCTGTTGCGGATGCTCTTTGGGTTGCTTATGGCGTGGACGGAGTATGTATGTACGTATGTAAATACTGGGTATATATTGCCGGAAGGGGCATCCAGTGTCACCTCTGGCCCTGGGTTGAACATCTGTGGAAGGAGCTGCGTCCATCTCTCCAAGACATCCCTGATGGGGGCAAGCTTGTCAGATCTTGCTCTGGTATCTGTTGTCAAATCTAAGGACTCTTGATATCATGCGAAAAGGTCTGAAGTGACAATCCTTGCACGAAAAATAATTCTGCCTGTCGATGCGTCCAAAAGGTTATCAGTGGCCTCATTGAAGGATCTGTACTCTCCAGCAAGAAGAAGAACACCAATATAGGCATCCAGGTATTCCTCATCAATGTCTTTCCACATGTCACCATGGACTTTTTTTCCTTCCAAGTTTGTCATAGCAATGATTAGTCTTTTTAGTGACAATGGCATAAATAGCTCAAAAAATGTCTTGATGTCACTGAGTCTTGTCACAGCAAACCTAGTGATTCCAGGGGTCATTTTGATGACATTTGCAGCAGCTGCCCTGCCATGTTCATCATTAGGTACTGAGCTGAAATTAGAGATGTGCACTGCAAGTCTAATGACCACTCAAATTAGTGAATTGATGTAACATGTCTGGACATCCCCATCTTTGTTTGTTTTGTTTTTGTGCAGGTATACTGGAAAACAGGGCAAAATGAGAATCCCCAAAAGCTCACATGATTGGTTGAGGAGCTGGCTGTCAGTGTTTTGGCTGACAGTGCACTTATGATTTAAGTTTTGGTTCTAATTATTGCTTTATGATCTTACTTTTATAACTGGGTCGAAACCGACCCGAACAACACAAAGGTCATAATTTCAACCAGAGCATTTTATAATTTAGTGAAAATAATTTTTTTTGTTTTATTTTGTTGAAATAGAGATTCTTGACAAAGTCAAAAAGCCTTGACGCAATAAACTAATTTACATGTCTTTTAATGCATTTAAAACTTGAAAACGGGTCGGTGGCGACCCGAACACCAGAGGAAGGTTAATGTTATGTTTTTGTAATGTTTTAATGGATTTACATGCCAACATTTCATAAAGTAATAAGCAAAACTTTTCTTATAGTTTTTCTTCTTTTTATGAGAACCTGCACAGCTTAAGCATTTTAAATGAGCCATGGTGCAGGTGTAATCCTGGAAACCCTTTCCTGACACCTGTTCTGGATCAGCACTGCAACATTGCAGAGATTGGAGTGGTTTCAGATGAAGACAGAGTAGTGGTAAGGGGAGGGCTGAACGTGTGGGAGGTTTATCTGTGGATCATCCTGCACAAAGCTTCAGCTTCTGCACAGACACCGCCTCACTGCGCTCCATCACAGCCATGGCTGTCAGAACTCTGCTGGTTCCACTGGTTCTGCTGGTTCTGCTCTACAACAGTCCAGGTCAGACACAAATCTTACGCTTATGAGCAACATTTTTTATTATTCATTGACTTTCATGAACCCTTTAACACCTGAGGTGTCGCTGGTGACGCTTAAACACACAATCTTTAACTTTTCAAGTGTTAACACAATAATTCCAGCAGATTGTGAAGGAGAAAAGCGGCTCAACTGCTTTTCTCCTTCACAATCTACTGGAATGATCATGTTAACGGTTGAAAAGTTACAGTAAATGAAAGAACAGAAACACTGAATCTCAGGTGTTAAAAGGTTAAGAAGTAAGGGTCATCCTGTTGTCCTGAAGGTTCTTTGGGGAGCTCCATCATTGGCGGGAAGGATGCTGCGGACGGCAGCTGGCCTTGGATGGTCCACCTCAACATCACCTCTGACGGTCTGAAGAAATGGCGCTGCGGGGGCAGCATCGTCGCCAAGCAGTGGGTGCTGACCGCCGCTCACTGCTGGGATCAGTGAGTGTTTGAAGTTTGTCTGTCAGGAAATAACCTTTACTAAATGTCCCTTTTATTCAAATACACATTATAATGATTATTGAGAGTTTAATCTTTAATCTCTCAAAGAATAAAAAGTAAACTGATACATAAATAACAACTATTCTGAAGTTTCATTAATTTTGATTTTTAATCAGAGAAAGCTTTTACCAAAGCTGTTTAATTGATAACTTGAGGTATACAAAGACAGACCACTCTTCTGTTGTGTAAAATATTATTGTGTCCATGAACTTCACTCTGGTTATTTTAAAGAGTTTGGTTCTAAATAAATGCTGGTGCAGATATAAGAGTCCAGAGATAAATTAAGTCATCGGCTCTTTGATCCCTCTGTTGTGGTTCTTTAGGAAAAATGCAAAAGTTTGGCAAAAATAAAAGGTTTGTTAGTTATCTAACGCAGGATGTATTTTATTTTGAAAGGAACTTAAATATCCTGGAGTCTAAAGTAAAATAGATTCAAACTGCATATAAACATATAAGATGGTGTTATAATTCAATTATTGTGTGATTGCTCAGTAATCATTCACTCTACATTGATCCTCCTGCTTCTTTCTGAATGTTTTTCAGCTCATAAAAATTCAATCAAACTTTCAGTGATTTCCTCAATCTTGGTGTTCATTTCATTCAGGACATTACTGATGGTATTTTTGGTATTTATAAACTTTATCGTTTTTGAAATATTGAGCAAAATATGCTCCATAGAAATTGAATGAGAACATCTTCAAATTTCAAAATTTTAAGCAGATTAACAACAAGATTTTGAATATATTCAAGGAATATGTTTTCAAGTTTTAGAGTCATTTTCAAAAAAATGGAGTTTAACTAATATTTTAGCAACATGCTAACGTTTTTAGCTTATTTGTTATCCACTGGGGTTTTTTAGGCTAATTTAGAGTTTAGATTCTATTTTGACATGCTAACGTTTTTGACTAGTTTAGTTTAGTTTTAGGCTATTTATGAGTATTTATGAGCAAAGAGCTAGCTTTTTTTTTCTATTTTGGCATCTACTGAGGTTTTTGTGAAGCTAATTTGGAGTTTATCTCATATTTGAGCAACACACTAAATACTTTTGCTAAACTGGAATGTATTAGGGATTTTTAATCAAATTTTTCAGAAATGTAGGTCAAATTCAGCGTTCTTTCATAGTTCCTTCACAAAATTTACATTCTTTTAGCAAAACATTTTGCTAGTAGCATTTGCATTTTCAGCAAATCCCTTCAGCAAAAAGCATTCACACTAGCTTTATCGCAAGTAATGCAACTTTTCTGGTTGTGCATTATTATTCTATAAACATTTTAAAAATAAAGGCTTAATTGCCAAAACACGGTATTTTTCCAAACCGTGAATAGGGACTGTGCAGCTCTCGTTGGGCTTTGGTCAGTGAGAAACTGGACTTTTAGAGTCAAAGGTTGCACTGAGTTATGTCTACATAGCTTTGAAACATATTTATAAGTGGTTATTTCATGGGTTTTATTTAAATATGTGAGAAAAATACTTTTACTTCATTGTACTGAGAAATATTAGCTCCACATTTTTTAATGGCCTTTTATTTTTCTCTTGACTGATTTCATAGATCCTAAACATTAAATTATCCTCAACTTTAAACTGTTTTTGTCTCAGCATGTTCTACGGCTTTTCTGTTTTAGTTAAAAATATACTTCAAAGTAAATGTCCTGAAGTAAAGTGTATCACCCCTGTGAGTCCAGAGCAGCTCACTGTCCCTGTCCTGTGTTTTCTCTGAGAGGAACCTCAGTGTGAATCTGCGGCGGTCTGGAGTCTGGGTCGGAGCCCACAAGCTGTCCAATGGAGCTGAGCGCTACCGGCGTGTGACGCATGTCGTCCGCCACCCTCAGTACCAAGCTGGTGGTGGGGTCTACAAAAACGACCTCGCCCTGCTCAGGCTGGACAAAGAGCTGGCGTTCTCTCAGCGGGTCGCCCCCCTGAGCCTGGTCCAGGCTGACGACACCTTCAGCCCGTCAGAGTGTTTTATCACCGGCTGGGGGCTGGTGGGGAACAGTGGTATGTTTGTGTGGAGCAGCAGAGCTGGAAGTGAAGATCCAGAGTCTCTGTTTCACCGCACATTTCAACTTTGTTGTTAAGAAGTGAAGTCCACTTCAAATGCGCACGCCTCCCTGTGGCAAAAGTACTCTGTACTGCAACTTTACTTAGTCTGTACCAAAAATATGGCAGTGTACTTTAATTTTACTTTTTATATACTATTTATTGTCAATGTGAAATGTTCCAATTTAGTCTGAATACGTATTCAGCTAGTATACTTCCTACAGTATATATGGTTTATGTCAGGGATCTTTTTATCTCTCTTTGGGTAAAGAAAAATAAAACGAAGATTGAATGAAGATTTTATTTGGTTGGTTGTATATATTTCAGGTATGGGGTATCCACCTGTAAGGGCAGTTGTGGCTGAGGCATAGCATGTTGAAGACTCAAACTCATCCCGGCTCACCTCGAACCCGTCCAGAATAATCCAGCAACACTTACTTCTAGAATATCAGCGTTGACAAAGGCTTCTCACTGACCTTTAGCTCTAGAGTAAGAAAATGATTTCCTGGTCTGTCTGGTTTGCGTCCAGTCCCTCTGCCGGATCCGGAGACCCTTCAGCAGCTTCAGATTTCCATCGTCCCTCAGAGTGACTGCAGACAGACGTATCCCTGGCTGACGGATGACATGCTGTGTGCCGGCAGCCCGGCTGGAGGGAAGGACGCCTGCAAAGTTAGTCTCCTGAACACATACTCCTCGGCTATGTGAAACCTGATCAGACAATCAATGAACAAGAAGGAACAGAAAACCGCGTCATTTTTTTGACCTTATAACTCTGTGAAAGTTACTGTCCATGACTCGGATAGTTAGTGGTGAAAGTCTCTGATCAGCTGGTTCCTGTTCTGATGCAGCAGTGTCCTCCTTGCAGGGGGACTATGGCGGCCCGCTGGTGTGTCGTACCCCCCGGGGCCTTGTGCAGGTGGGGATCATGAGCTTCGGCAGTCCTGATGGGTGTGGCCTCCCGGGGCGCCCTGGCGTGTACACTCGCGTGTCCTCTTATTTGGACTTCATCAACAGTTACATCTACCGCGGTGGAAAGGCCTCAGCCGTGGTCTGAATGTCCTGCGAGCATCGAGTTTCCTGCTTCCTCATCTGAGGAAACACCTGCAGCTCCTCTTCCTCGCTCATCCATCTTTACCTATTAAAGATTTAAGCATCATTTGGTGTTTTTTTATCCATTCATCAGTAAATGTCCAAATTGAGGCGGTAATAGGACTGTATCCCGCGTGAAGAGGAATACTACATTTAAGAATGTTTTCGTTGTCTGTTCCATTTGGTGAAGTAACTTAAAAAGCATCTCTGTAACTGAGAGTTGTCACTTTTGCCCAAATCAAGTGGGTGAGGCAGCAGATCTCCTGAGCAGATATGGCTGTTACAAGGGAAACAACACACTTTGATTGGAGCTCTAGAACTTCAACAACCTTCTCACTGTTATTGAAAGATCGTAACGTTTGAACAAAATCACTGGTGGCATTTGGAAGTTCTTCTCAGAGATATCCAACCAGAGTCCAGTTCTGTGTCATGTGACCTTTCAGAGCAGTTTCATCATCACATCATCTACAGGAGGGGCGTGAAACTCAACCGCACAGGGGAGCAAAACCCAAAACACTCCTAAGGTCACGGACCGAACAGGAAAAACACTTATTGAACTCTCTAAAACTACATTCACTTTTTAACATAATTATGAACTAGATTAATAGCATTACCTGTGATAATGATGGTGTGAATGCTGGAAGATGAATTTGGTCACTGAAGATGCTGAAATTGATAGTTAAAAACACTGAAGCTGATTGATAACTAGCTAAAATACCAGCTGAACTCCAAAATAGCCTTAAAAACTAAAAGAAAAGCCTAAACTAGCCAAAACAGCTAGCATGAAGCTGAAACATTAGCTAAACTCCAAAATAGACAAAACAATCTTAGTAAATGTCAATTTTTTAAACTTTAAAACCGTAACTTTTAACATAATTATGAATAATAAAAAGGCAGGAATATTATTCCAGAATAAATCAACTTAAACCTTAAATAACTTTCAATATTTTACTCTCCATAAAAATAGATTCAGATGCTTAACCAACCAGAAAATTATCAGACAGTTTAATTCAATTCATGCCAGGCCCAATAAAAAAAGGGTTTCTTAAATTTTTGTGAGCAGTATATTTTGTCAAAATTATAAATGTTAGAAATGAGCACAAGATAACATCAGGCTGTTAATAACAATAAAATAAAATGATCCGGAGGGCCGGATAGAATTACCTGGAGGGCCGGATCCGGCCCCCGGGCCTTGACTTTGACACGTGATCTACAGACTTGCCCCATTCATAACCTCCACTTTTCTCAGGTCTGAATGATGAGACTAATGCATCAAATGAGCCTCTGTAGAATCCAGAATCACAAAGGTCAACAGGAAGAAGTTTTATTTCAAAATAAAAGCCTCTGGATCCACCGCTGTCAAAAAAGTAACCAAACTGAACTGAAAATGGAGACCATTAAAAATTCTGACCTTTTAGCATTTTCATGAGTTCATTGTAGATCCCCCGTCAAAATAAAAGCTTCTTTTTCCAGGAAGTAATTTCAAAGTAAAGTTAAAGTCTACTCTCAAAAAACTTTCCTCAATTGTTATTTTAAAGTAACTTTTGCTTAAATAATATTTCAAAATCTTCTATAAAAAGTGACTGATGAAATAATTAGAACTTCAAGTTTGTTTTTACACCTTTACTGTGTATATTTGAGGACTCCAACATGAAGTGTGGGACTTGAAGCGCGACCAGCTCACGGCCACAGAGGCGGTCCATGTAGCAGCAGCACAGCCTGACTGAACTCGGCCTGCTCCCGTCCTCCTCTGGTCGCAGCAGAAAAGCCCGTCAACTTTCTCAGGTTTGGATGGAGTCACAGCCACAGCGGCAGGCGGGGCGGCTGTACGGCGCTCACAGCAGCAGAGGGCGCTCTGGTTGCTCCTGAAGCTTTGGGCTTAACTCTGCTGTAGGCGGTGGGGAGCAGGTTTTCTTCTCCGTGTGCTTGCCTTCGTTCCGTCCGCTTTCTTCAGCTTTACGCTTCTCTGCTTTGGTTTTGAACCGGAGTCCATGGCCTAAAGAGCAGAGAGAGGTCTTGTGCATTAATCCATTTCTTAGCTCTGATAAAGATATTTTAGTTTTGCAATAAACTCAACTTTATGAGCATTTTCACAACTTTAGAATTTACTCTAATAATTTATCTTTAAAACTGGTTTTGTACCAATGCTTCATATCCATCTTTTTAGTTCAGGAGAGTCAAACTCAATCACACAAGGGGCCAAAATCCAAAACACACCTTAGTTCACCGGCCGAACAGGATAAACATTTATTGAACACTAAAACTACATTTTAAAACCGTAACTTTTTAACATAATTATGAACTATATATATAGCATTACCTGCAATAATACTAGTGTGAATAATGTAAGATGAATGGGGCAGCTGAAGATGCTAGAGCTGATAGTTAAAAACGCTGAAGCTGATAGAAAAATAAAATATTAGCTAAATAAAGCTGAAAAAAGCCAAAATTAGCAAAACAGCTAGCGTGTATACATT
>NC_050519.1:23957281-23982812 GCF_002922805.2 Oryzias melastigma | reverse complement strand
CCCTAACCACTAAAAAAAATATATAGCTCCCAGGATATTTAAAGGCAATTCCGACACGTTGCTCACTACTTTTCTTTTGTTTTTCTAAACCCCAGATATGATGTAACCAATTTTACAAAATGAAAATCGAATTTTGAACATTTCATGACGTTTATTTATGAATCCACTTTATTCTGATGGTGAAAATGTGGATGGTTTATTCAAATATTACATTTGAACTTTTTTAGTTTTTTAAATTGTTCGACCGCAATGCATTGTGGTCTATATTCGCTAGTCTAGTGAGAATCGATACAGGCAATTTTTGGCAAAGATTTCTGAGAAATTTCGAGTGTACTCAATTTTAGAATTAGTAGATTCAGACAGTACAAGAAAATGGTGCAGGCACTATATAGTGATTATTGGGGAATTCAGACACAACCTAAATTAGCTCAAACAGCTAACATGTAGCTGAAATATTAGATAAAATCCAAAATAGCCTAAAAAATCTCAGTAAATGCCAAAATAATCCAAAAAGCTAGCAGAATGAAAATTTTTAAAACTTTTAAAAATAATTATAAATAATAAAAAGGCAGGGATATTATTCCAGAATGAATCAACTTAAACCTTAAATAACTTTCAATAGTTTACTCTCTATAAAAATATATTTTGTCAAAATGATACAAGTTAGAAATAAGCACAAGATAACATCAGGTCTTTAATAACAATAAAATGAAATTACCTGGAGGGCCGGATAGAATTACCTGGAGGGCCGGATCCGGCCCCTAAACCTTGACTCTGACACGTGTTTTAGTAACACCCCAACTTCCAATTTTGAATATAATTTTTATGATATTACACATCATTTCCACACTAAACAGTACAAAAACTGACTTTGAGTGGTAAATTAAATATTGCTTTTTATTATAAAATCACCTAAATTGAGATCAAACTGGTTTTACGTTTCATATCAAAGATTAAAAGTGTAAAAACAACATGTAAATATCAAAATCATCCTCAAAAAAGCAAAGATTATATCAAGACAATGTGAAAAAGGACTTAAAAATATGTGAAGCTACTCGAAATAGATAGAACAAACGTGAGTATCACAATTAGTCAGAACTCTTGCGATGCTTGTTTTCAACTAAACATTTCAAGGCTAATCACCTTTTTTTGAAACCTTTACGTTGAATTTTAAAAGAAAACTATTCTTAAGGCGGTCGGCGTCATTCCCATGTCGTTTTACGACTGTTGTGAGTGGCAGACGCTCAGGTGAGCTCAGACACCACTGAGGGTTTGGACTTATCCTAGGAGACAGATATTTGGAGTCTGAATGCAGCTGTTCAGCAAACAGCATGAAAACCAGAGTAAAAGCTGGAGCTCCGTGTAGCTCAGCGGGGAATGGATGCTCACTGAAGTCCAGCTCACACAGCACTCACTTGGACAGTCGGCCACTTCTTTGAAGGCCTTCTTCTTGCAGCATCCTCGACACAGATTGAAGACACATTTATTTCCCTGCAGGCAAATGCAGAATTAACACGAGACATCAGTTTTCACACGAGCCTGTTATGAATGTTGTTTTAAAAAGCGAAGAAAGCCTCCTCAGCTTGTTAAATGTTTGACATTGGTTTAGAAGCTGTGGGCCTGTTTGACCGTCAGCAGCAGTTTGTAAGCTAAACAATGAAACATGAAGAACGGTGAAAACACATTAAGCATTATGAGCTAAACAAAGACGACAGAACAACAGGAAGCCACACAAACTCAGACGTGACGACGAGGCCCACAGGAGCTCAAACTTCTCACCTTTGGGTTTCCACACTGCTCACATTTGAGGTATTTGGCTGCAGAGACACAGAAGAGCCGTCACAACCAGAGCTGCAGCTTGGAACGCTAATACGAGGAGGAGAGCTCACGTTTCTGCTCCGGACTAAAGTTCTTCTTGGGGTTCCGGGATCTTTTCTTCTGCTTGTTTTTGGAGAGGCTTTGGGCGGTTCCGTCCAGGTCCTCCAGCGCCCTCTTCTTACAGACCGCCGTCTTCACCTCTGAGCCCTGACAGGAACCGTTAGAGAGTGGCGGCTTCGGCCTGCAGACACACGAACACGGGTCACAACAAGACGTGAACCGCCGTCTGTGTGTGTGCATCTAAACATGTCTTTGAATGTGTGTCGGAGCAGAAAAAGGCACAAAGACTCACTGTGGTCTAACATACGGTTGGCAGATCCAGTGAGGGAGGGGCAGGCTGCTCTCTCTTAGCTCCGCCCCCTTTCCTTTCGCCCTCTCCTCCTGTATGAACACAAAGACGACACTGAAGGACATCTCCACATAGTCAGACATGCAGTCAAGTCTCATAGCTCTATAGTGCTGACTCAGCTATCATGTCTTTGGTTTCCTCTAAACTTCCTTCACTTCCTGCCAGTTGTGTGATTCCCTCACTACTCCGCGGATAAATAGGGCGGTCTTCATTTTTCCAGGGTGTTCGAATCAACAATTTTAAATCCAGTGCCCACAAAGTTTCCCAGAAGTCTCTGTGAAAAAACAGGGTGAATCGATGCTCTCTAGATTGGCAAATATAGACCATAATGCATTGCGTTTGAACAATTTGTCGTTACAAAAAATGTATTTGCATTTATTTTTTATAAATGATCCAAATGTTTATCATCGGAATACAGTGGATGCAGAAATAAACAGCATAAAATGTTCATATTTATCTGGTTTGTACTTTTGGAAATGTGTGATGTCATAAACAAATAAATAAATAAATAAATAAATAAAGTTGTGAGCATCTGAATTGTGTTAATATTCTGGAGACTAATAGTCCCACACTCTCTCGTCTTTTGGGGGTTATTTAGGGAGGATTTGGATCAGATCATCATCATCAGCTGCTCTTCATGCTTCCTAAAACACTTCCAAACTCTTCTTTCTTCTTTAGAGTTCAGGTACGTCCCACCTGTGCCCCTCAGGTGTTCTGTAGGAGAACGTTTTCTCTTCTTCTGAGACTGGTCTAAAGTTAAAATCAAAAGGAGCCGATGCCCTTCCTCTTGTAACCACTAGATGTCTCGTCATCCTCTTTCATTTCAGTGTAAAATGGCTCAAAGACACAACAGAAAACTATGATGTACGTTTGTAGCTTCAGATCTCTTTGTGAGGCTTCTATATTTGGGATCAAAATAAAGCTGGGGGCGTGGCCTTCACGCTGACATGTGATCATTCTAACAGACTCAAAGCTAACGGGTGTGTTTGTCCAGAGAATGATCTGGGCTAAGTCTGAATTCACCCCCATTCACTATATAATGCTTTCGCTTTTTCCAGTGCCGTCTGATTCTACCATTCCAAACCAGAGTGCACCAGAAACTCCTACAGGTCTTTGCAAAAAACTAGCATACATCGATATTCATTATGATTGTGTCCAAAATTCCTCCCCAACTACTAAAAAACGATATAGTGCTCTGGATTTTAAAAGCAATTCGGACACCATGCTCACTACCTTTCCTTCATTTTTCTAAACGCCGGATATGACGTCACAGTTTGGAGTCAAAACTGAAGAAATAAAAACATTTCACGACGTCTGTTTATGACTCCACTGTGTACTGATGGTGAAAATGTGGAGGATTTGTTAAAAAATTACCTTTAAACCCGTTTTTTGTTTGAAATTGTTCGACTGCAATGCATTGTGGTCTATACTGAGCATCGACGCGCGCTAGTTTTTCGCAAAGACTTCTGGGAAATTTCTAGTGGACTCGATTTTGGAATTATGTTTACATTAGAAAATATAGACCACAATGCATTACAGCTGAACAATTATTGCAAAATAAAAAAAGTATTTGATGTAATTTTTAAATAAACTATCAACAGTTTCACCATCAAAACACGGTTTAGTCATAAATAAACATTGTGAAATGTTCGTATTGAATCGAAAATCTGTGACGTCATATCTGGTGTTTAGAAAAATTCAGCTATCAGCACTAGCATCTTCAGCTATCAGCACTATCATCTTCAGCTATCAGCACTATCATCTTCAGCTATCAGCACTAGCATCTTCAGCTATCAGCACTAGCATCTTCAGCTATCAGCATTCACAGTAGAATTATCACAGGTAATGCTATATATTTAGTTCATAATTCTTAAAAAATTACGGTTTTAAAGTTTTAAAAATGTAGTTTTAGAGTGTTCAATAAATGTTTATCTTGTTCGACCTGAGGTGTGTTTTGGATTTTGGCCCCTTGACTTTAACACCCCTTTACTAACGAGGAACAACTTCAGCCCATAACAAATCAGCAGGTCACATGACCGCGAGGTTTGACCATGTCTTCGTTGTGTACCTGGCAGCGCCGCCTCAGCTGGCTGCTGACATCAGCCAGCGCCTCCAGCGTCTTCACTTTGGCCAGCTCCTCCCTCAGGTCCTGATGGATCTGCAGCCTGCACACACAGCAGCCTCTTTAGCTCCAAACACAGCAGGACGAGTTCAAGAAGGTGCTGAGCATGTGCATTTAGCCATGGTGTTCCCACTGGACGAGCAGGGAGGGGCTTCTTCTACTCTATACTAGCACATGTTCTCCACCTACAGCTAGAATATTGTTTGTGCAAAGTGTTGAAGCGAAGCAAATCTCAAGAATCTGGCAGCAGACGTTTTCTTTCACAGCTCGATTCCGATAACCGAAAGATTTGGTGTCAGAATTCCAGTCGGACACAAACTGGAATTATTCATTTATCCTTCAGGATCAGTTTACAATTAGTCGTCAGTCAAGGTCAAATGAGGAACAGCTTAAAGTGAACGGAAAAATCAGATTAAAACTTCAAAAATAGACATTGTAACTGAAATAAAAATCCAAACTTTGAAAACATGACATTGTCAATTGGAGAAAAAAATAAAATTAGGAAAAAAAATGTTTTGAAAACTTGAACACAATTGAAAATGATAAAAAATGAAAATTTGAAAAAAAATTGGGGGGATTAAAAAAAAAATTAAAACTTGAATTAAAAAAAAAACTATAAATGTAAAAATTATCAATTGAAAAATAATGTATCCATAAGTAACAGCTGCTGTTTTGAATTTTCAACTGAGGACAGTGAAGATTCAGAAAAAAAAAATCAAAATTCAAAACAGCAGCTGTTACTAATCCGTAAATAATTTGTCAATTGGTAATTTTAATATTTTTTCATTCATGATTTAGTTGGGTTTTTTTTTTACATTTTTTTCCTTTTCAAGATTTTAAAAACACGTCCCCACATTTCCCATAACTCCCTGGTGTTAACTGAGGCTCCGACCCTCGTAGACGTACGTGTGATGCCACAGCTTGAAGAGGTGCGCTCTCACGTAGGACAGGGAGCAGGGGGGGTGCTGCTTTACCACCTCCAGGTACTCATCTGCCATCTCCCACACGGGGGGGCTGCAGCCCTCAAACAGCGCTGGGTTGTGGAGGTTCCCCTCTGGAAACAAAGCAGAGCGGCGTTGAGGCAGAGGCCCGCCCTCAGGCGCTCAGGAGGCGGGTCTACCTGCACTCATGACGCCCTCCACCCCCGTTTCCTGGATGCAGCGCTCCACGTCGCTCAGGTGCTGGATGTTACCGTTGGCAAACACGGGAATGTTTACCCCCGACCTGCACCAGACAGACCCACAAACAAGTCAACAAAGTGACAGAAACGTGGGTTCAGATGGAAGCTAGTAAATTCATACAGCCCACAGCACTGTTATATAAAAACTACTAAAAGTAAGAAGAGCTCTTATTAGGATCAGAGCTCCCACCATTAGTCGACCGATCGACTATTAAAATAGTCAACGACTAATTTAATAGTCAATCGGTCGTTACTTTATATTATATGGAGTCAGAGTGTAGTAAAGTTGAAAGTTATGATAGCATTCTGCTAGACTTTTAAACTAGGTTTTTTAGGCTAATTTTGAGCTATTTTGGCTAACTTAGGCTTTTTTCATTTTGGCCTAATTTCTCTTTTAACTAATATTTTAGCTAGCTATCAGCTTCAGTGATTTTGGCTATTAGCTTCAGTGTTTTTATCCATTAGCATTCAGCTATTAGTTTCAGTATTTTCAGATAGTAGTTTCAGTGTTTTCAGCTATCATTTTCAGCATCTTCAGCGGCCAAATTCATCTTCCAGCATTCACACTAGCATTATTGCAGGTAATGCTATATATCTAATCTTTAGTTAGCTTAAAGCTAATGACGTTTAAGATTCTTTATGTTCAGTTTGCACACAACCCAATTGATGGACTAATCGAACAAAAATTATTGGTGATTAGTGGAATATTAAAATAGCGGCACCACTACCACCAATTCAGAGACAAATTTATTTTTTAAGAAGTTTTCAGATATTAAAATACAACAATGCCTTAAAAGAAGAGAGAGCACCATTGAAACATAGAAAAACAGTATTTAAAGGTAATTTTTCTTAAGTGCTCCTGCCGCTCTGCAGAAACTATGTCCTAGAAAATGACACGGGTTTTTGATTTTGCCTAAAAACTGTATGATCATAATTAAAAGACCACTTTGAAAATAGATGAAAAGATCGAGTGGGACTCTGATGGCGTCACCAGCTGCTGAGCATCTGCAGACAGAACTTTCCTATTCTAGGTTTATCTGAGTTCCATCAACATTCCAGACGTTTGAGGAACAAACGGCTCACCGCACTGCCTTGATGTGTTCCCAGCTCGCGACGCCCGTCATGGCGCCTTTCTGGTCTTTGGTTCGGCCGTGTACGGTCAACAGCTGAGGGGCGAGAGCACAGGAGACTGCGTTCCTGACTTCCGGGTTGAATCTTTTACAGGTTTTGGGTTAAAGCTCTCGTGGCGATGGTACCTGACATCCAGCCTTCTCCAGCATCTGGGCGTAGCGTACCGTCCTCTCCACGTCCTCGAAGACACGGATCTTACACGTGACCGGGACAGACAGCTTCTCGTGGGCTAACCTGACTGACGGAGTCACGCAGAACAGCAGCAGACTGTCAGCAGAAGATGTCTTCAGAGAGAATCTGAACTACAAACTGTTTCGCTTCTGCAGCACAGCAGCAAACATGAACTCTGAAATCTTTGGATCTCACATCATCTCAGTGTTTGCCCCCAGATGAGTCCAGAAAGGCAGAAGGAGTTTTGTGAACCAATGTGAGATCCCGCTGCAGTCACATGGTTATGTACCACTCCTGTCTGTTTCCACGGCAACAGTGTCTGCTTTATTAAACGGAGGCAGACAGCTGCTGCTCCAGGGAATGTGAGGGTTTCAAACTATAAATGGAGGACATCAGCTGGTCTGGCTGGTTTGGATCTTTAAAGATTATATTTCCCACCCTGCTGGTGTCTTTACTCAGCTGGAGGAGGAGCGGAGGGTCAGACTTACTCATCTTCTCCAGCAGGTCCCACTCGTCCTGCAGGAAAACCCCGTAGTGTCCTGGAAACAGACGTGCAGCAGCTCGTTTCCTGTGTTCTGATCCAACACGTTTCTAATGTGAAGTGATGGCAGTCGGGTTGGGGGTCACATTAGTAAAAGGGCGTGCACCTCTCTTGGCGATCATCTGCGGGCAGCCCAGGTTCAGGTCCACGGCGTCGCAGTAATCCTGGGCCAGCAGAGCCGCCTGAACAAACACTTCAGGATCGTTGGCACAGAACTGCAAAGAGAAGGGCGTCACACACGCTGGCCGCCGCACACGGCGTGCTGGCCTGCACCTGCGCCCCACCTGTGTGATCAGAGGCCTGTCCTCCTCACAGACCTCACTGTACAGGTTCTCCCTCCTGTAGTTGGCGTCTCGGACAAAAACCTGAGCGTGCAGCATGGGCGTGTAGCACAGCTGAGCGCCGTGCCTGCGGCTGAGCAGGCGCCACGCCAGCTCGCTCTGGTCCACCATGGGCGCCACCACGAAGCGCGCACCCTTCAGCGTCGTCCGCCAGAAGTCAAAGCCCTGCAACTTGGCCATCGCACCGGACATCAAGGACATCAGCCGCCTGCACACAGAGGAGGACGGATGGGACAGCTGTCGGTCAACACCTGAGGCAGGAGGCGGAGCATGTGTTTGCACGGCATGTGTGTGCACGTTTCCTCATGGGCTCGGAGTCACAGTCACAAATTCTGAATCAATTCAGTTTTGATTCACAAGCTTCTATTCAGTTTATGACTGAATAAATTATTAATTTACTGTCAATTTTGACTGGGGCTGCCACGATCAGTCGACCAATCGTGGACTAGTCAACGACTAATTTAATAGTCGATAAGTCGTTACTTTATTTTATATGGAGTCAGAGTGTAGTAAAGTTAAAAGATATAATGGCATTTTTGGACAATTCAGGCATTTATTGAGATTTTTTAGGCTGTTTAGGAGTTTAGCTAATATTTCAGCTCATGCTAGCTATTTTAGCTAACTGATGCTTTTTTTTCTTTCTGTTTTTTGGCTAATTTGGCATTTAACTAATATTTTAGCTGGCTATGAGCTTTGGTGTTTTCAGCTATTAGCTTCAATTATTTTAGCAACTTCAGTGATTTCAGCAATCAGTTTCAGCATCTTCAACTATCAGCACTAGCATCTTCGGCCGCTAGCATTCACACTAACATTATCACAGGTTATGTTATATATATAGTTTTTTTGTTAGTTTAAAGATAATGATGGTTAAAATGTGTGTTTTACATCCAGTTTGTGAATGACCTGATCAGTCGACTAATCTGAAAAAATAATCAGTGATTAATCGACGGCACTAATTTCGCCCATTACCAACTTTAATAACTCCTCAAGGCCTGAATTTATGTCCAGCTATGAAAAACACAACTTCACTGATGTTCTTGCTTTCATGCAGATGTTAAATCAAGGTCATTTTGAGGCTGGAGTGGTTTGATGCATATATATTAATAGGTGTCATGGGGTTAAGTATAAAAACCCAGAATTCTTCTAAGAGCGAGCAGGAGTAAAGGAGCACTCATGGAGACAGAATTGTGCTTGTGGAATGTTCAATGGATGCGGGAAGTTTGATATAAAACTGTGTAGGACTTCAGTTGTAGATATTAGGAGGAGGATAGAAACTGAAATCCATCATAGTCCTCATCATGACCTTCTGCATGAGACCATGGGTGCACGGAGGAGCTCCGTTAGTCAGAGACTTGAACACCTCGCTGTAGGTACCAACACATCAATGTTCTGGTGGTGGAAGCATTAAGGTTCTGTTCTTAGTCCAAAAAACTCAAAGTATAAACAACACAGTGGATGCACTGGTTCATTTTTACATGATAATTTGATGAAACTATTTTAAGGCCTGGAAATGTTCAAACATTTCTATAATGAAAACTCAATTCTAAGATTTACTGTGTTGATTTTTTAAGGAAAAGTTGATTTTTAATTCACTGACGTTCCTGTCATCATTAAACGGAATCAACAGACTCTCTGGAGGAAGTCCGTCTTTGCTGCAGGTTCTGGTGCTCAGCGCAGACGTTGGACATGAGGACGGTCAGTGTTCCAGAAACGTCTGCTGCACCACAGCCTGCAGTCAACCGACAACCTACAGCACACGTGTCAAAGTCAAGGCCCGGGGGCCGGATCCGGCCCTCCGCGTGATTCTATCCGGCCCTCCAGATCATTTCATTTTATTGTTATTAATGACCCGATGTTATCTTGTACTAACTTCTAACTTGTATAATTTTGACTAAATATATTTTAATGGAGAGTAAAATATTGAAAGTTATTTAAGGTTTAAGTTGATTTATTCTGGAATAATATTCCTGCCTTTTGTTATTCATAATTATATAAAAAACGTATTGTTTTAAAGTTTTATAAATTGGCATTCTGCTAGCTTTTAGGACTATTTTAGCATTTACTAAGAGTCTTTAAGCTATTTTGGAGTTTAGCTATTTTTTCAGTTACATACTAACTGTTTTGGCTAACCTACATTTTTTGGATGTCTTGGAGTTCAGCTAATATTTCAGCTACATGCTAGCTGTTTCAGCTAATTTTTTTTTTTTCAGTTTTTTTAGGCCATTTTGAAGTTTAGCTATTTTTTCAGCTACATGCTAGCTGTTTTGACTTACCTAAGTTTTTTTGTTTAGTTTTTTAGGCTAATTTGGCATTTAGCTAATATTTTAGCTGGCTATCAGCTTCAGTAGTTTAAGCCATCAGCTTCAGCGTTTTCAGCTATTAAAGATTTCAGCTATTAGGTTCAGTGATTTCAGCTATTAACTTAAGCGTTTTAAGACATCAACTTCACCGTTTTCAGCCATTAGTTTTAGTTTTTAGCTATCAAGTTTGGGGTTTTCAGCTACTACCTTTAGGGTTTTCAGATATCAGCTTAAGCATTTTCAGCTATAACTTAGTTTCATAGTGTTGAATAAATGTTTATCCTGTTTGACCTCAGGTGTGTCTTGGATTCTGGCCCCTTGTGCGATTGACTTTGACCCCCCTGACCTACAGTGACCTACAGCTGCATCGCAGCAGTCATGGGAATCTTCTGGTCTTAGCTTGCACTGCAGACTCCTGATGGTGAAACCGACTGAGATGATTCTGTCTTCAACAGTTCACCAGCAGCAGCACAAAGCTCAGCATGAAGGACAGCAGAGACCCTCAGAACATCAGGTACAACGCTGATGCTGGATCCAGACAAAACCTGAAGAACCAGACCTCTGAGGGAACGCAGTAGATCCAGAACCTGCACTCAGACCCAGCCTGTCCGTCAGATCTGGCTCCCACTCCCACAGCAGAACGTCCCACAGTCTGAGGAGTTTCATTCTCTGAGGCAGCAGCTCCTGAACTCCAGATAAAACACAGCGAGGACGCTCTGCTCACGCGCCCTGAGGAACACCTGAGGAACACCTGCAGCACCTTCGACTCCTCTGAAGTTCTACAGGCGGAGCACACGGCAGTGTCACCTGTCACAGCAAACACGCGCCCATTCCTGAAAGAAGCTCGAGGAGCTCCGACTCTGTGATCCAGTCAGCACCTGTGCGCAGGTAAACCGTCACCATGGAGACAGAACCGGAACCGCCAAGCAGCACCGAGCCTAACACGTCCTGCCCTGCTCTGTCTGAGAGTCCAGCGCGAGCGCTTACCTGTTCAGTCTGCGGACGGTAACACGGTCCACGCCGGACCGTCACTATGGTGTCACACTCAAATACCACCGGGTAGGAACTGCTCTCCCAGCTCTTCTTCGAGGGGGAAAAGTGAAAATAACATCGTTATAGATGTAATGTCGCCCTCTGGCGGGATTACCGGGTACTGCGTAACTTCTATGGTGAAAACTAGCAGACTTTATTTCACTTAACTAACTCTCTGATCCTCCCAGAACCAAAACCAGATAACCGACAACTATCTATTTCAGAATAGCTCTAAAATCTCCATAATTATATATTTATAGGGACGGAATTATATTTGCATCTTCCTAAACTCCCACTCAGTAAATTAATTAAACTCTATTTGACATTCGTTATATTTAAAGGAGTCACTGGACCATGTTTGCGTTGTATTAATGCAAACATGTCTATTTATGATCAGGAGCAGATATAATATCAAAACGATCATCTTTCTATATTTCAAAATCACAGTGTAGGCCAACATCTTAAACAGATTTAATATACTGATGTAGTTTTCATTTTTATTAACTATTTCCTTTGTTTTTATTGCTGAAATTGCCTGAAATGAACCAAAAATCACATCATATCAAATTTGAATTAAAAAAAAAAAAGATAAGATTTATCAGAACTCCCCTTTGTCGTCTGGTTCCTTTTTTTTCTTTCTTACTTTTTTTCTACTTTACAATTTGCTCAATTAGATTTTTTTTTTGTTTGTTTGTTTCTGTAATGATTGAAATAAATCTTTTTTCATACAACCACAACTTTTCATAGATTATTAAATCTAAAACAATATTTTCACAATGAAAACTCAATTCCAAATGGTAAATTTGGTCTTTGACATGAATGAGATCAATCAGTTTATATGTTTTATAGCAAAAAAAAATCTCACATGTGGGGACAAAATTAAAATCCACAAACAAAGCAAAGAAAAGGTCAAAACAATATGAAAAATGTCTTTAAAAGAGGTGAAACTCTATTAAACTATATACAATGTCCTAAAGATTTGGGGTTTCACAGCTATGTGTTATAAAAACGACACATTTCAAAGCTACAATTCTTTTTCTGAATCCTTCCTGTTAAAGTTTGAATGAACATTGTACTAACGAGGGTCCGATTCATTCCATGTAAACAGCTGTTGTGATCAGTTCAGAGAATAAATACTGAGGGTTAATGAAAGACAAGCAGCAACCACTGGATAGTAGATGAATCTCAGAGACTCTAAAATGTTTTGTGGAGTTGTTGGAACCAGAAGGAAAAGAATCACAGATGTTCTAAACCCTGTGATGGTTGACAGGTCTTGTTCCAGTTCCAGCTGAATTCTACATCTGAACAAATTACTCTAGAATTTTTGACGACCTAAGAAGAACCTTACCTCTTCATACAGTGATGTAAACACACGTTGTTGCGCTGCACGATGACACCACCAGTGCAGTGCTTTTAGATGACGATCCTCCTGCAGGATCTCCACTCCAGTCCAGGTTCAGCTTTTCCATATCAGCTGTTCGGATCAAAGTGTTGTTGGATTTTGTTCCTTTGTGTTGCTTCAGCAAGTTTTCCAAACATTTATTCATGTTTTTATGGTTATAGCAACAGAACTGACTGTCTCCAAGGACATCTCCTCCAGAATCTACTGGAATAATCATGTTAACGGTTGAAAAAGTTACAGTAAATCAAAGAACATCAAGACTGGAGCTCCGGTGTTAAAGGGTTAAAATAAATCAGTAAATGTTTCCTGTTTTGTCCACAGGCCTCATATCTTCAGAGAAACAGTAAAAATAATGTTTTTGTCTTCAGAAAAGAATTCCCATAACACCATAGAAACTTAAGAGACTAAATATGATCATATTTAATATTGAGCTTCAGAAAAACAGACGGTACAGACGACACGGAGGCAGCAGAACTGGGCGGACTCCTCACTCTTCATCACTCAAATGAAAGCAGCATTTCTGGGGGACAGACGCACAAACAACACAAACGACGACACCGAGGCAAACTTCACCCGCCGTTCAGGAGTCCCACAGGCCGGCTCGGACCCCCACACACAGCTGGGACACAACACTCACAAACACGCCATCAAAGCTCTTTGCAACGACTAACAGTGAAAGCAGCGCGGGCGGGTTCATTCAGGAGGAGCTGGTCTCTAGCAGAAATCTCTGTGGATTCACCCCAACTGTGCTAAAACCTCCAGATTATCTTCTCCTCTGCTTTCCTCACATCTTCACAAAAGGAGGCAGAAAAGAAAAGGAGATCCCAGCTTTCCGTGAGTCGAGCTGCAGTTTCAGTGAGCTGAAGGTGACGGCGGAAAATCTATGTGGAGAGGAATACATGTCACTGAAATTTATGTAACTCTTGATTTGTAACTCATATTATACTTATTGTGCATAAATACAAAAACGACAAAGTAAAACAAAAATACAATTTACACATGCACTAATTAAAGTTACAACATCTAATTACACATGCAGATCTTTAAAAATGACTCATGAATCACTTAAATCACATAAAAACCTCAGTTACACAAATCTGAGGTGAGACTCTTCACGCCTCAGAGATTCATCTGTAAGTGATGCGTTTAAATACCACTAGAATGCTCGGTCATCAGAGCTTTCTTTTGTGAATAATTTCTAGTTAATATTGACATTTTTCCACTTTTTTAATCAGATGTGCCGGATAATTAACATAAAAGAGTCTAAACAAGTGTTTAAGAACATTAATCCCTTTACAAATTTTCCCAGAAGTGATGGCTTCGTCTCTGCAGCCCGTCCCCTGACAGCCCTCAGACACCGAGCTCTGACCCCCTAATTATCCGAATATCTGTTTAAGAAAGTGGGAAAATGTCAAGTTTTACCAGATATTATTCACAATCTGAGTTCGAAACGGCTGAAAAGAAAACTCTGATGACCGAGCATTCTAGTGGTACTTAAACGCATCACTTTCAGATGAATCCCTGTGACGTGAAGAGTCTCACCTCAGATTTGTGTAACTGAGGTATCGTGTGCGAAACAAGAGATTGGTGCGTAATTTTTAAAGATTTTCGTGTAAATTAATTTCAAGCTGTTGTAATTTTAAGTAGTTCGTGTGTAAATTGAATTTTGCATTTTTTTGAATTTTGCAATTTTTTGTACTCGTGCACAAATGCATTTCATGAGTTACAGATGAAGAATATGCACGCATAAATCGGAGTGATACGCATTTGTCTCCATAAATCTTCATCTAAGAGCCTCGGAGGCAGAAGTGTCGAGGGATCAACACAAAGTTGGGTTTTGCATCTCGGGTGTTCCCATCTCTGTTGCCATGGGAACAGCCTTCCTTTCATCTGGACATCAAGGAATTGGTCTGGATCCAAGCTAAGGAGATCTGACTGCTCTTCTTGACTTTGTTGGTTTGCTGTTGGAGTTGAGCTCCAGCTTGAACTTTAGAGAGTTTTATTTGGAGAATTCTCAGTTTGTATATTATTTTGTTAGATTTAACTATAAACTGAAACTATTGTTAAATCTTCTCCTCCTACAGGTTATGGAATCAGTGCAGTGTCCTCGTGTCCTTCATGAACACTAGAAACAGAACCGTGTCGTGTTGGTGGTCAGAGATCTTTGCTGGTGGCTCCACAGGGCAGTTCTGCAGCTACTTCAAGCACTAACATCTGCTGAGGAGGGTTGACTGGGGTTAGCTTCGGTATGTCGAGAAGGCAGTGGCTTCAATCCCTCCCCACCAAGAACACAGACGAACACCTGGAATAAACATGGAATGATGTCGAAAGCATTGAACCGTTATGGCGGCGGTGAAGCCCCTCCCTGTTCCGCCTCACAGACACGTTTCAGGGCTGGCCGCCATGCTGCCGTTCGGCTGGGGTTCTTTGAGGAACCGCTCCACCTCCTGAGAGTTCACCATCACGCTCTTCGGCCTAACCTCCTCCACCCTCTCCTCGCTTTTCTCCTCCACGCCGTCCTCCCCCTCCTCGCCGTCCTCCTCCTCAGCGCTCCTGCTGCAGGCCTTCGCGTTTGAATCATCTGTCACCGTGATGCTCTCCACTTTGACTTCCGGCGTCTTTTTGATAAACAGGAAGTTACAGGTGGCCAAAACCACAGCTGAGAGAACGACCTCACTTCCTGCCAGCAGGAAGACGCTCATGTAGTTCTTTGTAGCATCGAGCAGCCGACCTGCAACAGGAGAGATACAGGAAACCCGTCAGGGGCTGAGAGGAGACAGATGATGACCCTGAAAGGTCAGATGACCCCCCACAGGTCACAGCAGCTCAAACCTGAAGTAAGGAAACCAATGTGACCCCTGTAGATCAGGGGTGTCAAACTCATTTGACTTCAGGGGCACATTTACCCCGTCTGATCTCAAGTGGGCCGGACCAGAACCATAACAGCAGAATAACCTCTGGAAGGGGTTTCAAACTCAATCGCACAGGGGACAAAATCCTAAACACACCTTAGGTCACAGGACGAACAGGAGAAACATTTATTGAACACTCTAGAACTACATTTTTAAACTTTAAAACTGTAACTTTCTAACATAATTATGAAATAGATAAATAGCATTACCTACAATAATATATGTGAATGCTGTAAGCTGAATTTGGCTGCTGAAGATGCTGAAATTGATAGTTAAAAATGTTGAATCTTAAAGCTGAAAACGCTAAAGTTGATAACCAGCTATATTAGCTAAAGGCCAAATTAGCCTAAATTTTTTTTTAATAAATTACTTAGGTTAGACAAAACAGCTAGCATGTAGCTGAAATATTAGCTAAACTCCAAAATAGCCAAAAAAATCTTAGTAAATGGCAATTTTTAAAAATTTAACACCGTAACTTTTAACATAATTATGAATAATAAAAAAGCAGGAATATTATTCCAGAATAAATCAACTTATAACCTTAAATAACTTTCAATATTTTACTCTCCATAAAAATATATTTTGTCAAAATTATACAAGTTAGAAATAAGCACAAGATAACATCGGGTCATTAATAACAATAAAATAAAATGATCTGGAGGGCCGGATAGAATTACCTGGAGGGCCGGATCCGGCCAAAAAACCTTACCTTGTGTTTAAAATGTTATAATGTGAAGAAAAACCACACACACAAGATTTAACTTGAGGTTGTGGGAGGAAAACAACTTGTAAGGCTGTGTTGAAAAAATCTTTACTTGTAGGTTCAATTTTCTCTGTAGAAAAGTTTCACATAAACTCTTTGGGAGTCTCAGCATTTTTCTACTTTTGTCAAGCAAGTTCCCACATTATATTCCACAAGAACACATTTTTCTCACATATTCCTTATTTTCCTGCCAATTCACATTCAGTTTTGTGTGTGCGAATAAATGAAGCTTGTGTGTGTGATTCTAGCTCGTGTGTGTTTTAGTGTTCAGCCCACCACAACATTCTCTGTGATTCTGGGATGTTGTGTTTAAATTTCAGCTGTAAAGTAACTAATTTGTACTTTTTGACTCTCAGAGACCCCCCCCCACAGTGTCTGTTTTAAAGAGTTTTTGTCCTGTGATTTCTTTATATGTCTTAAACCTTCCAGCAACTTTGAAACAAGGTCTCAAACCTCATCATCCTGCAAAAATGTAAACACATTTTGGAAACTCTGCCTCATCGTCATATTCCATTTTTTTTTGCCATGGAGACAACGACCCCCCCCCCAACATACATGAGAACGGTAGCTTGAGAGGAGCACGCCGTGAAAGCGAGCTCACGCTGTTGCACCCACCTGCCCCAGGAGGCCCCACCAGCACAGCAATGGCTTCCATTAACAGGACGAGGCCGATGGCACTGGAGAACTTCTCTGTCCCGACGATCGTCATCAGAACCTCAAACTGCAGCGCTCCCACCATTCCGTAGGAGATCCCAAAGAAGATGCAGAAGACCACCAGAGACGGGTAGTCGTTGGCCTGGACACAGCTAGAGCGTTAGAGATCAAAGCACCTGAAGAACAGCTTGCGGCTAACACGCACTCACCTGGGAGCCAATCAGGTCAGTGATTCCATTGAACATCATGGCAAAGCTGAAGAGGTAGACGCAGCGCGGCCGGACCCATTTCAGCCCCGCGATCACGCCACATGTGGGCCGCGCAAAAATGTCAATGAAGCCCAGGATGGTGAGCAGCAGCGCCGACTTGGTGTCTTCATTGCCCAGCTCTTTGGCATAGCTCACGACAAACACCGGCGGCACGAACAGGCCGAGCACCATGATGGACGCCGCCACGGTGTAGATGACAAAGCCGCAGTCCTTGAACACGGAGAAGTCCAGAAGCTTACGTTTGGCTTTGGTCTTCTCCTCTGAGCTCAGGTCTTTGCTGTGGTCCTGCTCCTTGATCTGGGCTTTCTTGGGATCAACCAAAGGCTTCATGAGGGCTCCACAAACACAGCAGTTCAGAAGGATGCCTCCCAAGATGAGGAAGCCCCCCCTCCATCCGTACTGGTACTGCAGGACCTGGCCCAGCGGAGACAGGCAGCACAGCGCCACGGGGCTCCCGGCGGCTGACAGGCCGTTGGCCAAAGGCCGCTTCTCGCTGAAGTAACGGTTCAGCATGATGAGAGACGGCTGAAAGTTCAGAGCTAACCCCAGACCTGCAGGAGGAACCGCAGCCAGTTATCGCTGTGACACAAGTGCATTTCCAGAAACATCATCGCGGCTCCAACATGTGATAAAGACTGTAAGGGGAAAGAATGAGCAGAGCTGGAGACTGCCTGACATGGAAACAGGCTGGAGTGAGTCTAAGCTCTCTAAGATGGTGGCAGTAACCAGTACTCTGAAGGCAAACATCTTCACAGAGCAGCACATGCACAATACAACAGAAACCAAGAAAACTAGAACAACCCAAACACTCCAGCAGCTCGGCCTCTAAATGGGTCAAAACATGGTTCTGGAGTCTGAACTACAATATGATGGAAATGCTTTTTTCATGCTTGAAAAGATTCTAGAAAACCATTGAATGAGTCAAGTTTTAAAGGATTTTCTGTGAACTCGGCTGCTGTAGGTGTAGTCCAGGAGTCTTCAACCTGCAGCTCCAGATCCACATGTGTCTCTTTTCTCTCTCCATGGTGGCTCCTTGACCAAACATAAAATAAGTCATGGAGACTGCTGATCCAGACACGTCGACCGTCAGAGTCAGCAGCTCCTAATAATGGCTGTCTAACCAAAACTACCTCAAGAAAACAAATAAACAAAGCCTGAAAACTAAGACTACCAAGATCCAAACTAAAATAACAAAACCCAGCAGTGTAAGACTGATGAGGAGCGAGAAAAATAACAAAAAATAGCAATTTTTTAAAGTAAACTTAATTATCATTTGCATAAATTGATGTCTGAGGTTCACATAGATGATAAACTATGTAGGTTTTTACATCCTGTTGACCTGAAGACGTCTTGTTTGATCAACTCTACCTCCAGAATGAACAGATTTTATATACAAAGAAAAACTTTGGTAAAAAGTTTGATCTTTTATGAGTTAAAAGCAAATATTATCTTATGCTGCACAACAATTGTTACTAGCTGTTCAGAGCTGCACTGAGATGATCCTGTTTGACACAGAGTGTCTTTTATATTGAAAATAAGTTATTTGAGTAGTGTAGTCCCTGCATTCGCAGCACAGACAGACCTGTAATGACTCCGGTTGTGAGGTAGATGTGGATGATGCTGGTGGCAAAGGAGCCCAGGATCATTCCTAAAGAGGCAAAGAGGCCGCCCACCATCATGACAGGCCGACAGCCGAAGCGGTTCACCAGCACGCTGCATAGCGGACCTGCAGAGAGCAAGCGTGCATGGATGGTCAAAACATTCAAAGTTCCTGAATGCTTCGTTCCTGCATTCCCTTTTCTGTCTCCGCTGAGGAACACACCCCCTTCCACCAGCGCTAGTCCAGTTCCTACTGCCGCCCCATAGGTCAGCAGCACCGCTGGCCACTCCTGATCCGGCATAAGAGTTCTGTTAGTGACTCACATGACTGCTTTGTCTTTGCCGTTAAGTTGGATTCCATTTCTGACAAAAACCTCTGGATTTTCTCTGATTTGGAACCAGGACCCAAATCAACTAGATTGAACCCCTGTGGTTGTGTTCTAAAATATGCAAAGATTATGATTTTCCAAAAACACCAAAACAGTCTGTTTGGTTTGAAAAACCCAAACGGATCTTAGTGGTAAAGGCTGGACACTCATGTTCTAAACCAGGGGTGTCAAACTCAATCACTCAAGGGGCCAAAATCCAAAACACACCGTAGGTTACGGGTCGAACAGGATAAACATTTATTGAACACTGCCAAACTACGACTCCATACTCTTTCTGTTCACAGCATACTTCTGTGACGCCGATAAAGAAAATGTGCCCCTGAGCAATCCCTCCTTTACATAGAACGGGTCCACAATGCGCACGCCAACTCTTTCACCAAACTTTTTCTCCTTCAGTGGTCTGACAAACGGATGGACTCATTGTAAAGAAAGACACAACCCACCCTCAGATTTATGGGCACACATTTCCAAGGAAACTCAGCCAGAGGCTGTGATATCTGAGGGAAACATTCCAGCCGTATAGAATAACAGCAGAGCCAAAGGAAAACAAAGGTGTTGTGACGACACCCAGAAAGAAGCAGGAATGTGACAAACTCTTCACACGTCTGCTGATCAGTGAGACAGAATAAACTGAGGTTTTCCTCTGAGTCACCTCACCTGCTCACTAGAGCTGCACGATTAGTCGACTATTTAATCATTTGTGGCCGCACTACTGCTCACGTCTATCAGCACGGCGACTGAGGAAAGCCACAGAAAGGAAACCGCCCTAGATATGATCTGTGTGAAAATGAAAGTGCTTCAGGTCAGCTGACAGCAAATTACTCAACATTTTATTGACATTCAAAGACCCACTCCAATGAAAATGGGGTTATTAAGCATTAACATGTGTTATTAACAAGTTCTTGTAGCATTTTCCTCACATACAGAAAATTAAGCCTAAAATTACATTTCTGAGTTTTTCTTTATTAAATCATTATGAATCAGAAGCAGATTTAAAAAGTAATTTGAAAAGGATCCACTTCCTCGTCTGAGCTGTACGGCTGGATGGCTCTAATACTGATCATCATTTTTGGTGCACCCCTAATGTTGGGTTGGGGGTTTGTAATCTGTGGGAGAGTGTGTTAACAGGTAGGTGATGGGAAATGGGGGTGGGGTTGCTTTGTGCTAACAGTCCAGCCCACAACTCAGAGATAAATTGAACTACATCCACTAATAACGATCAAAGGATCAGATCAAAAGACGACTTTAAACCAAAGAACTGATCATATTTTAGAAACAGAATATGTGTCATGCTGACCATGTTTGAAACAGGCCTGACTAAAATTAGCCGGTACATCAGCCCTGTGCGGTGTTTGTTTGAGGTTATATTATCTTGTACAGCCGTGAGCCTGCTGCCGGTGTGTAAGGTAAACAAGCGGCGGCTCACCTGTGCCATAAAGCATGGCCAGCAGGATGGAGGAGATCCAGGCAGTGTCGCTGTAGCCGACCTCAAACTCCCTGATCAGCTCTTTGAAAAACACGCTGACCGCTTTGGGGAACGCATAAGAGAAGCCGGTGATGACGAAGCACCCAGCCAGGACCGCCCAGCCCCAGCCCCCATCCGGAGCCTTCACGCCGCCCGCGTCCACGTCCACAGCAACACCTCCCATTATGCTGCAAGCCGGAGGCTCAACTTTAATAACCTGAAAAAGAACAAGCAACAGGGATGGATGTTCAGCTCTGGAACAAAAGATAAAACTTTTCCTGCTTTATTTTGATTATTTTCAGTGTTTATTTCTTATAATTCTATAAGAATTGTATAAATTTAAGTTTGAACTTAATTGAAATGAGATTGACGTTAATAAATTCTTAAACTTAATCTAAAGCCCTTTCAAAGTTTGGATATACTGTAGTCGTTTATGGGGATGCTTCTGTTTATAATGTTTGTTTTTCATTATATTAGTTCTGAATAAATAAATAAAACTTTAAAATCAATCCTGAAATATGTTTTTATTTTCACTCTCTTTGATATTAGATTAGGATTAGACTCAATATATTTGGAGCTGATTTTGTTTAGAATCTCCTTCCATGTGAGCTGCTTTGTTTCCTGAGAGTTTTTTTCCAGCAGAGATATAAAGTACACTGAGGTGAACAGACGTGGCGCTCACCTGATGCTCACCTGTTTTATGAAGTGGTCCACTCACAGACCTTCACAGCTCATGGCGTGTCAGCGGCTCCAGGAGCGAGTAGAGTCTGACTGTGAAGAGCAAAAACATTTATGAAATGTACAGGTGAGTCTCACCTGTGTAATTGGTCTCCAGCAGCAGCTCTTTTATACATTCGATGCTGATTTAGTCCAATCCTCACCTCACTGCTCAAGGACACTTTTATACACCTGGAGGAAAACTGATGCAGAACTTCCTTTAAAGGTTTACCTTTAACCCTTTGGTGCAGAATTGGTCAACAAGCAGTCTTTTGTAAAGCAGTTTTGGAAGTTACAGTAACTATAATGATGGTTTCAACTTCAAGGTTTCCCAGAAAACTCCCTTTAAGTCGTGGGCCTCGGTTTGTAACAGCATTCTGGAGAACTCTGTGAGCTCCTCTGGGTCTGAGGTCACTCTGAGGTCTGAGTTTTACCGTGTTAAATCCTCAGGTGGAACACTTTAACCAGGACTTAAAGACTACATTACAAGCTGTGTGTCAGGATTCAGCACTCTGACTCCCCTCTGGTCACCAGCAGGAGCCATCTCCAGAGTACTGACTGCACTACATCTCCCAGCAACCCCAGCGCACAGTTCCTGTATGCTGCTCAGCTGTCTCTCATTTGCCAATCACCCACAGGACACTTAAGCAGCACAGAGCCTCACTCAGCGTGAAGTATTGTTTGTGCCACCCGGGCTGCATTACCGAGCGTTTCTATGTGGACCTGATCTTCTGTTTCTGACCTGCTTCATCTCTGATTGCTTGATGCCTGCCCTGACCCTCTCCTGGACTCTGATATTTCTAGTAGATGATCCCATGCTCGTGATTGACCTGTGATTGATTTAGCTTTGTGGACTTTTAGCTGTGCTTCATTCCTGTCTGAACTAATAAAACAGCTTCAGGTGGAACCAGCTGTCTGTGACACCATGTGCTCCTGGAACTCTATCTAGGGTTTAGTATCAGTCTCTGGTCAGATCCGTGGGTTTTTCCAGACTCTTCCAGCTTCCTCCCTCTGGACCTGCAGCTTTCATCAGGTTCTGAAAGAGCAAGGTTTCTGGAATCACCAGAAAAGATTTGCTGTAGTGGCGAGTTGGAATAAGGTCACTGCTCCTTATACAAGTTGATAACAGAGTATGACTTTCCTCTGCTGACAGGCCCCTCAAAGGGGGACCAAGGAAGCCTTACTCTCACTATGTTGAGACTCTACCCATCATCAAATGAGCATGACAGTTAATCTGGATTGTCTCCTTATCTAAAGATTGTATTCAGTATTCTGCAGGAGAAAGCTGAAACCAGAATCCATGCTTCTCAAAGAATCAACATGGAGTCCGGTGAACTAACAGGGTTACGGCACCACTTGGTTTCAGTGGGACCATCCTGACCAGCCTCCTCATCCGCCTGGGAGCCAGACCATGTTTCAGGTTATGTAATGGTCTGTGTCGTCAGATTCTGGTTTGGTTTCTGGGTTGAGACTCCTCCCAGATGGACCCCATTGCCTCAGTGCTTCACCTGAGGTCTGTCTCAGCCGCCTGCTCTCAGTTGTTAGTGTCTCTATTTAAGAAGCTGTTTCTGAGTCTCCAGTGTTGGTGTGTCTCCTCTAGCTCTGTTTCCAGTTTAGAGATTCACTGTGGACTTCTGGGTTTTCTTGTTTTTACATGCTGAGTGGTAACTTTTTTTTATTAATTGAACCTGTGTTCTGGCTTTGCCAGGTAACCCCCCCCCCCCTCATCTCTTAGGATTGCTCTTGTCAGTGTAGTTGTAGCATCAATCCTATTTCTACTCAATAGGTTCAACTCGGGACCAGATACTGATTGGCAGTCCATCACAGTCCCACAAAATTACACATTCACACCTAGGGGCAATTTAGAGTCACCGATTAACTACTGAAGCCTGTTATTGGACTGTAAGAAGAAAAAAACAACACACTCAGGAAGAACATATAACTCCACACAGAAAAGGTCCAGCTGGGATTTGAACCACGGCCTCCCCGCTATGAGATGAGTGTTAAACACTACACCAGGGGTGTAAAACTCAATCACGCAAGGGACCAAAAATCCCCAACACACCTCAGGTCACGGGCCGAACAGGATACATATTTATTGAACACTCTAAAAGTAGATTTATAAAACTTTTAAACTGTAACTTTTTAACATATATAAACTAGATACATAGCATTACCTGCAATAATTCTAGTGTGAATGCTGTAAACTGAATTTGGCCGCTCAAGATGCTAGTGCTGATAGCTGATGCTGAAATTGATAGCTGAAAACACTGAAGCTGATAACCAGCTAAAATATGAGCTAAATGCCAAATTAGCTTAAAAAATCTCAATGAATGCCAAAATAGTCCGAAAAGATAGCAGAATGCTAATTTTTAAACTTTAAAACCCTAAATTTTTAACATACTTATGAACAATAAAAGGCAGGAATATTATTCCAGAATAAATCAACTTAAACCTTAAATAACTTTCAATATTTTACTCTCCATAAAAATATTCTGTCAAAATTATAAAAGTTAGAAATGAGTCCAAGATAACATCAGGTCATTAATAATAATAAAATAAAATGATCTGGAGGGCCGGATAGAATTACACGGAGGGCCGGATCCGGCCCCTGGGCCTTGGTTTTGACACATGCACTACACCAAAGGGCAGCAGTGACTGAAACACAAAGGCGATTCAACAGAGAGGAAACTGTCTGATGATGTCCAGCAAGAATAGAGACATTCATTTTTCCTTCTAGAAACATTCAAACAGATCCATCAGGAGGAGCCAGAGGGCGGAGCCAGAGGAGATGCTGGGGAGTTCGGGGATCTGGGCCTCCTGATGATCCAACTAAATTTGTTCTATTTTTTTTCCCCAAACCTCTAAAAAAACTAAACCTAAAGTGAGTATTTCGTTTTTTGGTTGATGACTTTAGGGCTGCTTGAATCATCTGCTTCTGAGCTTCGCTTATGTTGTTTTGACCTTGAGATTTATGAAGTGCACGTGTGAGAAAAGCAGCAGACGATACGAGCTGCAGGAGGAGAAGCTTTTCAAGAGGAGGTGCTCCCGAGTCGCCTCCACACTGCAGCCACCAGCTGCTTCACAGCTCTGCTGGTCGCTCGTCTTCCTCTCAGTCCTGGTTCAGTCATTATCCAGAGAGAATGAAGAGCTGCATTTCATCTACTGAAAACCACATTCACATCCATTTTCAAGCGTTTTCTCTCCTCTAAGTGACCATCCCCTTAATGCTTCTCTTTCTGGAGCTTTCTAAGGTCAGAATCTTCACTTAAAGATAAAGTTCTGGGCTGAAGTGTAGATACTCGCCATCTTGTGCTTCCTGTAGCACTCAAAGAATCCGATCCCACAGGTGTCCAGGTGAACAGTTTTTAAACTCCAACCTAACTCATAATGAAACTCAACTCAGTTCCTGAGTCTGAGGGGCTTCAGGTTGTCCTCACCCATCCTTACAGAGCAAAGCAGATGACATGGACTCAAGACAAGAGAAGATCAATGTGATCCTGAAAGGGTGTGCTCACGTTTGGGTCATCAGTTACTAAGTACTGCAGACACTAACTAGTTATTGTCAAGTTATCGTCTGATCAGTGAAGACTCAGTTTAAAGGCTGCAAGCATCAGTTTGCAGACCATCATGTCTCAGGTGAACAGACCTGAGCATGAACATATGAACTTGATAAGAAACCAAAGTCTAAAACTTAGACTGGTTTCATGTATTCTTTCATGTCTCACTGACTGACCATCAAACGAAAAAAACATTCAAGACTAATAAAAATCAATCGATCCAGTTTTTGTGTCCATCGTGGCCCTTTATAGACGTCAGATTGTCAGGGTCTCTAAAAAGAATGACATTTTCTCAGGATGTGAGGACACCTTCTCCACAGGGGTGAACTCCTCCTCACTCCTGCACCCTTTAGGGCAGGAGGGTCAAACTCAATCACACAAGGAGCCAAAATCCAAAACACACCTTAGGTCGAACAGGATCAACATTTATTGAAAACTCTGAAACTACACTTTTAAAACTTTAAAAACGTAGCTTTTTAACATAATTATGAACCAGATATATAGGATTACCTGTGATAATGCTAGTGTGAATGCTGTAAGCTGAAATTAGCTGCTGAAGATGCTGAAATTGATAGCTGAAAATGCTAAAGCTAATAGCTTGTTAGAATTGTAGCTAGATGCCAAATTAGCCCAAAACTGGTATTATGTCTAATTTAGCCAACATAGCTAGCATAAAGCTACATGATTAGCTTAACTCTAAAAAAGGCTAAAAAATGTTTTTAAAAAAATCAAATTTATCCAAAAAAACTAGCTACC
>NC_050519.1:23955790-23956838 GCF_002922805.2 Oryzias melastigma | reverse complement strand
CAGGGGTGAACTCCTCCTCTCTCCTGCACCCTTTAGGGCAGGAGAGTCAAACTCAATCACACAAGGGGTCAAAATCCAAAACACACCTGAGGTCACGGGCCGGACAGGATAAACATTTATTGAACTCTCTAAAACTACACTTTTAAAACTTTAAAAACGTAGCTTTTTAACATAATTATGACCAAGATATATAGGATTACCTGTGATAATGCTACTGTGAATGCTGTAAGATGAATTTGGCTGCTGAAGATGCTAGTGCTGATAGCTGAAGATGCTGAAATTGTTAGCTGAAAACGCTGAAGCTGATAGCTGATAGCTGAAAATGCTGAAACTAAGACCTTGTTAAAATAGTGGCTAGATCCCAAATTAGCCCCAAAACTGGTATTATGTCTAATCTAGCCAACATAGCTAGCATAAAGCTACATGATTAGCTTCACTCTAAAAGAGGCTAAAAAATGTTTTTTAAAAAGTCGAAATTATCCAAAAAAACTAGCTACCAGCTGACATATTAGCTACTTCAAAATAGCCTAGCCTAAATTAGCCAAAACAGCTAGCGTGTAAATGTTAGCTTAACTCTAAATAGCCTAAAAAAATCGTAGTAAATGCCAAAATAGCCCATAAAGCTAGCAGAATGCCAATTTTCAAACTTTTAAAACTGTAACTTTTTAACATAATTATGAATAATAAAAAGGCAGAAATATTATTCCAGAATAAATCAACTTTAAATAACTTTCAATATTTTACTCTCCATAAAAATATGTTTGTCAAAATTATACACATTAGAAATAACAACAAGATAACATCAGGCCATTAAAAACAATAAAATAAAATGATCTGGAGGGCCGGATAGAATTACCTAAAGTAATCCTTACTTTAAAAAAAATATATATTTTCTTTTTCTCTCTTTTTTATGCTCTTTCCTCCTCTTTGTCCTCATCAGTCTTACTCTGCTGGGTTTTGTTATTTTAGTTTGTTGTTGGATCTTGGTAGTCTTAGTTTCCAGGCTTTGTTTATTTGTTTTCTTTAGGTAGTTTTGGTTAGACAGACA
>NC_050519.1:23939789-23955159 GCF_002922805.2 Oryzias melastigma | reverse complement strand
CCTCAGCAGTCTTACTCTGCTGGGTTTTGTTATTTTAGTTTGGATCTTGGTAGTCTTAGTTTACAGGCTTTGTTTATTTGTTTTCTTGAAGTAGTTTTGGTTAGTCAGTCATTATCAGGAGCTGCTGACTCTGACGGTCGACATGTCTGGATCAGCAGTCTCCATGATTTATTTTATGTTTGTCTAAGGAGCCACAATTGAGAGATAAAAGAGACATGTGGATCTGGAGGTACAGGTTGAAGACCTCTGTTCTTCTGCTTTTCCACCCTCCTTGAGGAATATTCACCTGCACACACATTTACACATTAATCATGACTTCGCTGCTGAAGACTGGCGCCAACCGATAACCTCCAAAGTGAGTTCAGTGTCTCGCCCAAGGACACTTTGACACAAGAGAGGAGAGTGGGCAGAGTGGAAACCCAACCTGATCCCATGATCAAAGGTTGACCGCTATACACAGAAGCCGCCAACAGAAAGGTTCAGTGTTTTCCCTGCAAGAATTGATTTTGTGCTGCCCCTTAAACATGAGCAACCTGAGGCTGTCTGCATGATGTCAGAGTTGAATAAGCGTTCATAAACGCTAGAAGAGGGAGTTTGATTTACTGCTCTGCTGTAATGTGCTCTGTAATGATGCTGTGGGGGATTTAATGGTCCTGGGGGGCTCAGCATTCACTTGGTTGATGAAAACAGTGGCTGCATATTAACACCTCAGAAAGAGGCACGTCAGAGACTCGAGTGCAGCAAGTCCGTCCTACATGAGCGGTTTATAACACGGTGTTCTGAGAAAACCAGCTGGGGTGTAAAGCTGCTCTGCCAGCGAGGACTCGGGTGGAGGCTCCACTGATTTACAGCCTTAGGAGGAAGCAGAAAGACCGGCATAAATGCTCCGCGGGTTCAGGCAGCGATCCGCCATCTCCGGGTAACACGGTCATTCCAGGCTGACAGAAACGGGAGAAGATTCTGGTCCTCTGAGATACCCGGCCGGATGCAGAGAATGCTCATTTATCTGCTCCTCCCTGCTGCTTACACTTCCATCTCAGAACTTCTCCGGGGTGTTTAGATGTCTGTGAACATGGTTGTGAAAGCTGGCTTCTTTATGATGATGACATTAGTCAACAGGTGTCACAGTGTGTCTCCATGGAAACCAGGGATGTAGGCCAGAGCAAGCTGAAATGTAGGGTTACAGACTGTAAAGCACCCCCCCCCCCTCCACACACACACACAGGCAGTCAGGGGTCCGCTCTGGGAGGATGCTCAGACTCCTCAGCCCAGCGGGGCTCAGCCTGAGCTCCTGCAGAGGGATGCTGCTTCTCTGGTGTCAGAGCAGCTGCACGCATGTCCATCAGTGAGATCAATAACAGCTGTACTGCATGTCCTGAGTGAGGACAGGGAGGGAGGGGGTCCCCGGGGCTTCAGCAGCAAACTGAAGAAACCGTTTTTATGTACAAATATCATATTTCTTTATTGATCCTACAGGAGGCAGAGCTGTGGAGGCGGTCCACAGCTGTCTCTAAACAGCCAGGAAGTTGACTTCACTGAAACTGGGACTCTATTTATGAAAAACTACCTGATGAACACATCCTCTCTTTATTTACCCTACTGAATGTCCCGAACATGAACCTGTTGTTTTTATGTTGTTGGTTTTAAAGTGTTAATAAATCATAAGAAAGCAGCTGAATTTCAGAATAAAAGCTTTCCGTTCAGTCTCTTTGACTTTTTAATGTGAAAAAACACCTTTAAGAGGCTCGTGATTGTACCCACGCGCCTGCTGCAGGACGCAGGTGTGTCATAACACGCGGGATGTCATCGCGCAGAAGAAGTGACGCACCACGAAAGCTGAGCCTGCTGCCAAAAAAAAAGGAAAAAGTGTCTGTGGACGTGAACGCGCGTGGATGTTCGCGTGACCGGGAGAAGAAACGGAGGAAGTCGTGACAGAAACGCGGAAAAAGTGTTAGGCGTCTTACCGGAGGATGTCCGAGCCCGCTCCCGCCTCCTGACTCCTGCCTCAGCACCGGAGAGCTGTCCTCCGTGCGTCTGCCTGCAGAGCGGCGGCGCGCCGCGGGGTCCTAAAGCCCACCGACTCACAGTCCCACAGGAGGCCAATCAAACAATCTAAAACAGGTGTCAAAGTCAAGGCCCGGGGGCCGAATTCGGCCCTCCAAATCATTTTATTTAATTGTTATTATTGGAACGATGTTATCTTGTACTTATTTCTAACATAATTTTGCCAAAATATATTTTCATGGAGAGAAAATGTTTTAAAGTTATTTAAGGTTTAAGGATTTATTCTGGAATAATATTCCTGATTTTTTATTATTCATAATTATTAATAATTAATTATTATTAATTATTAATTAAAGTTTTAAAAACGTGCATTCTGCTACCTTTTTGGATTATTTTGGCATTTACTGAGATTTTTTAGGCTATTTTGGAATTTAGCTAATATTTCAGCTACATGCTATGTGTTTTGGCTAATTTTGGCCTTTTAAACGTTTTTTTATGCTCTTTTCGAGTTCTGATAGTATTTGTAGTTATAAAATGAGATAAGATATAAAATGTAGTTTAAAAGTGTTCTCTAAATGTTTATCCTGTTCAGGATGAGACCTAATGAGTGTGTATGAATCCTCCCTTTGGTCCAGAAATCAGCCTTCAGTTGATCTGATTTTAAAGAAACCACATGAATCCCTGCTACAGACCTTCTTACTTCAAACCCCCAGCTCACCTGCTCCTATTGAGCGCATGAACAGAATAAAGGGAGGCGACATCACAGCTGATCATCAAATATTAAAGTCCTTTATTCTCAATAACGTGTGGATAATGAAAAACTGCTCACATGCATTTCCTGCAGACCTGAGGTTACAATATAAAACCAGAGATGATGTTGGAGGAGGCCGCAGGTGGAAGTCTGCTCCCATCATGAATCAACCCATCCTCTCCCCCAGGGAGAGGGTGGTTATGCCCCCCCCCCGTCAGTCCTTAAAGCTAATCATGAGACATTGACATCATGAAGACTGAATCTTCAGGACTTCTTTTCTCCCGTCATGGTAATACACAAACCCCTCCTTCAGTTCAATGGTTTTCTGGAGGGGGGGACGCTTTGTGCTGATGCATTCTTAAGCAGAATTTTTCCAGAGGAGGACATGACCTGTTGTATAACTGTCCTGCAGCAGCTCCTGAGACAGCCTCACAGCGCCCCCCTGTGGTCAAACCATCGCAACAGGTTGATCAAGTTCTGGTCCATGAATGTGATCGTCTGTTGAGCATCCTCCCCTCATTCTTATCGTTATGTATTCACATTAGTTTTTATTTTGCACTTTTATTCAGCTTTTAAGATGCAGCCAATCACAGTTTGTGGAGCTCTACTGTTACAAGTGTAGTAATACTTCTACTGCCATTTATCATTTAATGTTTTAATGACTCTTTCCCTGAATGTGTTTTTATTTCTAATTAAATCATGCTAAGCAGAAACTGCAGAAGGCCTTTAATGCATTTAATACGATTTTTAAGGCATTTTTGAGTTTAGCTTAAGCCAAGTACTAGATGTTTTGACTAATTTGGGCTTTTTAAAAACTTTTTTAGGCTGTTTGGAGTTTAGCTATTTTTTCAGCTACATGCTAGCTGTTTTGACTTACCTAAGTTCTTTTTTTTTGCCTAATTTGGCATTTAGCTAATATTTTAGCTGGCTATCAGCTTCATCATTTTTAGCTATCAATTTCAGCATCTTCAGCAGCCAAATTCAGCTTACAGCATTAACACTAATAGCATCACAAGTAATGTTATATATCTAGTTCATAATTATGTTGAAAAGTTACTGTTTTAAAGTTTTAAAAATGTAGTTTTAGAGTGTTTAATAAATGTTGATCCTGTTCGACCTAAGGTGTGTTTTGGATTTTGGCCCCTTGTGTGATTGAGTTTGACTCTCCTGCATTAAGAGATCAGACGTTATTCAAAATAATAAAACATGTTTAATAATTAACAAGCACTTCAGATGCTATGCTCAACCTTTTAACAGCGGAGCTCCAATGTTTATGTTTTTTGATTTACTGTAACTTTTCAACATTTCATGAGCTGCTTTTCTCCTTCACAATCTGCTGGAATTATTGTGTTAACGGTAGAAAAGTCACCATATGTTAAAGATTTTGTGTTTAAGCGTCACCGGTGACACCTCAGGTGTTAAAAGGTTAAATTGAGTTGATGACTAGTTATTTAATATGTTTAGAAAGCAGACTAATTAGGAATAAAAATAACATCTTAGTGCAATTTATACCTTAAATGGAACTGCACAAACTTAAACTATTTGTAGATTGAAAATCAACCAGTCTGCCTCACAACTGTCCTAAAAGGAATACTATAGAATTCATAAATGGAAAAATTAGAAAGAGACCGGTCCGATCCTATGTTAACATCACATTACAAGCTTCTGTAATCGCCTGCTCTGTATACTAACTTCTGTTTTTAGGTCTTTGTTGTCAGACAGTGCAGAAGAGGAAGCTTGTTTTTTTCCACTTCCTGTTTGGTGGAAAACATCAAAACAAGTTCAGTGAGAAGTGAGTTCATGTAACAGAGGACCAACCCCTGCCAGAGAACACGCTCAATGAGGGAGATTTTCTGATATATTTGTAGGTTTTCCAAATTTTGTCATCAAACATGCTTTTATGTCCCGTTTAGTCTGTAATTTAAAGGGTACCCAAACAGGGAAGTTGGAGGCTGACTCCACCCACAGCTGAAATGTGAAAATCCAGTGAGAGGGGCGGAGCTGGAGATCAGGACTGTTATCATTACTGGAGCTGCAGATTATGAAGTAAGAATTCTGAAACTTGACCAATCACAAAATTCATATGTAATCCCTTGTTTAAACCTGTAGGGGGCAGCACACAGACGGTTTTTGACTAAGAATTAAGCAAGTTTATTTTAATTTGTCAAAAATGTCTCAACAGACAGCACTTTTAAAGTCCCGTTTATAGAGGTCAGCAGCCAAAAATAAAGTTGATTTAGGGTTAGGTTGCCCTTTAACAACTAACACAGGAACCATCTTTACATCAGGTGTGAAGGCCACGCCCTCTTCTGTTCCTGTCAACACCCCCAACCTCTTGTCGTTATTCACTTTGAGTAGATACTTCTCTGAATGTCAGTTCACTGATGTGCTGAAAATATGGAAACTAAAGAATCTGGATTTTAACCTAAAGCGCCTTTGATCCCCCAAAAAGTGTAGATTTGTAACCAAGTTGGATTTAAATGAAAACAGAGTTGATCAAACAGAACCCGCTCAGGGTGCTGGCTCCACAGATCCTCGCCTTCCCTGCCGGTATCAGGACCATGGGAACAGGAAGTGACCCGTGCTCCTCCATCTGAGGGCTACTGCTCCACATCTTCCTTTCGGAAGGCTTTTGTAGAAACACTATGTTGACATGGTAACAACTTGAAGTTCAAAAGGTTCCAAACTTCTCCTGTCATGGTCATTCTTTTAATGCAGGGGCAGTGGTTTTTAGGAGGTTACCATGGTAACCTTGTTTGTGTCTGTACAGCTGTTCTCAGTGTTGGAGGTGTGGAGATCAAAATGAATCTGAAACTACAGTTACAGACAAGAAAATACAAACGTACAAGTACTTATTAATTTATTTACACAATTAAAAAAGCACAAATACAGTGGCATTACAAATGAGGAGCAAGAGTCTTAAGATGGGAGTGAAAAGAGATTCCCCGTGAATCCACAGCTGAAGATGCAGCGTTCCCTCTGCAGGTCGAAGCATCATCGAGCAGGAGGTGACAGAGTCAAGGACTCGTCCAAGAAAGTGTTCTCGCATCCAACATCAGTGAGACATACAAGTCTATCCATCACATTGTTTTTTCAAAGGTGAAATATATTCAGGAAAACTACAGAAACAAAAACAGCCTCAGTATGAAGTCTACTGGAATGAGGCGTCCCCGCCCCCTCTACACGTCGGAGTCCTGCAGCAGCTGCTGAGGACGTGGCACGGAGCAGGCGATGCATCCTACACACAACAACAAAACTACAACCCCCTCAGCTACACAAACCAACCACTTCATCACATGAAGACATCTCTAAAACCTGACGGTTCTGATCCGATCCCGAGATCGGGCCCGGAGGGCTCTGTCTGCGTCTACACTCAGTCAACAGCTGGGAAAGCTCAGAACTGCTTCCTTTGGGGTCAAACTCCCACAGAGATGCACGAGGCACCACCTGATCATCTCACACCACCATTTATCTGAATTCCTCTTCAGGACAGCAGGACCTCGGGTCAGGACTCCAGGGGTCCTGTCCTTCAGAGAATGAACCCAAATCTCAGTCTCAGCAGGAGACTGAAGACTGAGGGGAGCAGGTGGATAACAGTCATTAAAGTTTGGGTTCAGTAAAAATCTACCTTATTAAAACAATAAACACATGGTGACTCGGGTGCAGAAGTGTTCATGTGAACGGCCTTCAAACGGCAGCAATGACAGATTCTCAAAAATGAACTTGGGTTGATGATTGGCTGAAGAGGAGAACCAGTCTGACACCAAAGGAAGCAGATGGAGACGCCATACGGGCTGAGGTACAAAAAAAGAAAGAAAAAAGTCAAAATGTCAAATAAAAACCTGATCACCCGGATCCCTCACCCCTTCCAGAGTGTGACACTCTGAGACAGAAGCACATAAATACACACAAACACGCACGGCTCTAAAACACCAGCCGCTCTGCACTGCCTTATTCACAGTTTTCTGACCTGAACGCGATGTGGCTTCACAACCTGCGCTCCTGAGCACGCTGCTCTCATCCATCGCATCCACAGCAACGTCACAACTCAGAAATTAAGACAAAGAGTCACTTTGTGGGCATGCGAGGTCTCTCCACGCCCTTTCCACCTGAAGGAAATCAAAAACACGTCCAACACTCGGGCTGTCACGAGGATGACCAGCTGCTTCAGGAGAAGATTTAATGCTGAACAGAAACATAAGTTAAACCATAAAGGAGGTTGCCAGAGAAAGATGAATCCATGGCTTCATCACCAGAAGGGGGAGGAGGAGGAGGGGCGTTTCCACATCTTCCACAAGACAGGAAGAAGAGTTTTTGTGGCTGCTACTTTGTCAAGATGGTAGTTAAGGCAACCAAACTGCTCCACCTGCCCATCCCTTTGTTTCCCACACACCCACACACATATACAACATCCTGACTGTGCGTCTTTTTTCCATGAGTGAACAGAAGCACAGCCAGGCTCTTGTGCTCTGGTTGGCAGTCCTCTGAGTCACGTGAGGCTTCTGGCAGTCCATGTGGAGGTGTGTGTGTGTGTGAGCGAGTGTGTGTGCTGCAGGCGGTGCAAGTCGAGGCCTCCGTGGTGGACAGGTGGACACAGGGGGGTTTCACCGAGGAGCCGCAGACTGGAGCCCGCTGGGTGTGACCCGGGACAGAGCCTGGGAGACAGACGCGGTGAGAGGATCAAAGCTTTACTGAAACCGTCGCATGTTAGCAAGTGAAGGAAAATGTTCAGTCAGGTCAGGGTGAGACTCCTCACCTGTGAGGTGGACATGCGAGATGTGTCCTGGCGTCCCGTCAGGTCTGAGGAGGAAATGTTGACCGGGGCTCCACGATGAAGACGCATGCTCACCTTCCTCTCTTTCTCCATGCCTAAAAGAGCAGCAGCACACAATCCTGATGAAACAGAGGCTGAAAGTCTGAGGTGAACCGCACATTAGGGCTACCACGATTAGTCGACTAATCGTCTATTAAAATAGTCGACGACTAATTTAATAGACGATTAGTCGTTACTTTATATTATATGGAGTCAGAGTGTTGTAAAGTTATAATAGCATTCTGCTAGATTTATGGACTATTTTGGCAAAGCAGCAGCTTTCAGAGCTCAGACTGAGAAGCTCTGCAGCCGTTACTTCATGGCAGATTCTCCAACAGCAGAAACAACTTCCTTCACTGGACCTAACTTTACATGCAGAATGCTGAACAGCAGCTTTGTTCCTCCCATTGTAAAGATGCCTGTAACTTTCAGTCTCTCCTCAGTCTGTTAAAGATGCTTAAATTAATGCACATTTGTTGATCAAAGGTTCCAAAAATCTTGAACATTATAGAAAGATGCAGAATCCTGCTCATCAAGAGGAGCTGCTACAAAACAAAACAAGAGGCATGCTGGTTTTAGCTTTACAAAAGTAGCCTTTTTGATTTGGTGTAGACAGTAAAAATCTGATTAAAAATTAGTCAGATTAAAGGGTAACCAAACAGGGCAGTTGGAGGCTGACTCCATTCTCAGCTAACAGGATAACGAGCGACCGTTACAGAATCAAAGATGGGTGGGGCTTTGATACTGGAGCTGCAGAGCATGACGACATGAACATCTGGGTCCCCCACCAGTTGACCAATCACAAAATTAGACTGTAATACCTCATTACAACCTGTAGGGGTCACAGACGTTTTTTGACTATATATTCAGGAATTAAACAAGTTTACTTTAAATGGTGTCAAAAATTTGGCAATGACCAACAGACAGCACTTTTAAAGCCCCATTTATGGAGATCAATAGACAAAAAATAGGGTTTGGTTACCCTCTAACCACCTGTCATGATTTTAATGTTAGCGAGTCTTCATGAACCGACTCAATCCCTCCTTTTAGTTGACTTTCTTGTTTTAAATGTCCATAAATTGACCAAAAGGAATCAGAACATTAAAAGACCTGCAGCTGTCCTGCCTTTAACCCCCATGGAGTCTAAAAATGAGACTTCTGAGGACAGCTCTGACCTGTGTGAGAGGCGGGGTTAAGTGGGGATGGGGCTGCAGCATCCTGGGGGGCCCTGGCTCTTCCAGAGCCGGACGCCATGCCTCTGGCTCCAGGGTTCCTGCCGTGCCTCAGCCTGTCCTCGCGCTCCCGGCGCTCCCTCTCTGCGTCCTCCACAGCTCTGTTGGCACCCTGACGAGACAGTTATCCATCTTTGTGTCAATGACAGCACCAAACATGAACAGCATAAACAACATTCTGTAAGGCCACGAGAACAGCGACTGAGTTATTCAGTGTTTACACATTTCAATCGGACGATTATCAAACCCAAAGAATAAAACCAAGTCACTCAGAATTGGATTCAACTAGCAAACATTTCTGTCTTACTGAATGCTTTCTCTCTTTGCAAACAATGCCATTAGAAAAACCCAAAAGGGTTGGAAGGCGAAGTGCTAACCCATCTGCAGCTACATTAGCCATGTGACTGATTAATTTGGTGCTGTAACTTACAAACTTGAGCATGTTCCAGTCGAAAACGTAGTCGTAGGAGAAGCCTTGTCTGTGGAAAAGGTTCCTGAAGAGCTGCCGCAGGTACGAGTAGTCGGGTTTATCGTCGAACCGCAGAGAGCGGCAGAAGTTCAGGTATGTGGCAAACTCGGCTTCAGAGGGAAGAAAACAGAGGTGAGAATCAGAGCAGAACAGATAGAGAGGCTCAAACGCTGCCGAGCTCCTTCAGGAGGGGCGTAGGGTGGAGCTTTCTTTGACCTACATGGGTAGCCTTTGCAGAGAACCTCAATAGGTGTGGACATCTTCTTCTCACTGATGCGCTCGTACTTTTGCCTCTTGGTTGCGGCTTTCAGCCCTTGCCAGGGGAGAGAACCCAGGTTGAAGTACATGAGAACGTATCCCAGAGACTCCAGATCGTCTCGCCTGGACTGTTCTGGAAACCATAGGACCATGGAACATTAGAGTCTGCAGATCTAAGGCTTTGCACCTTCTCCACCTGAACTGTTCTTACCGATTCCCAGATGTGTGTTTATGGAGGCGTAGCGGGCAGTGCCAGTCAGGTTCTTGTTCTCGCGGTATGGGATGTGCTGGTGTGTGCGCGCATCACGATACTTCTTAGCCAGACCGAAGTCGATGATGTAGACCAGGTTTCCCTTCTTGCCCAGACCCATCAGGAAGTTGTCTGGTTTGACATCTCTGTGGATGAAGTTCTTGGAGTGGATGTACTCGATGCGGCTGATCTGGAGACCAAATGAAGGACTAACGTTGGAACACGGCAGATTCAGCAGGAATCATTCTGCCCAGACTTCCTTTGCTGCAGAGCAGCTCAGATGATCACTTTTCTCCTCACCATCTGGTCTGCCAGCAGAAGGACCGTCTTCAGACTGAACTTGCGAGAGCAGAAGTTGAACAGATCCTCCAGACTCGGCCCGAGAAGCTCCATCACCATCACGTTGTAGTCACCCTCAGCACCACACCACTTTATTGTTGGGATCCCAACTGAAACAGAAAGATTTTGTGCGTTTATTAACCTTTACAATTGTCTTTGTTTGCTGTTTATATAAACAATTCTCTTAAACTATGGTTTAGGTTTAAACAAGCACTGCCACAAACAATTATTTTAATAGTCGACTAATCACAGATTATTTTTTCCGATTAGTCGACTAATAAGGTCATGCACAAAGTGGATGTAAAGCACACATCTAAACCATCATTAGCTTTAAACTAACTAAAAACAAGCATTATACAGCATTACCTGCGATAATGCTAGTGTGAATGCTGTAAACTGAATCTTGCCCCTGAAGATAGTGAAGCTGATAGTTAATAGCTGAAAATGCTGAAGATGATAGCTAGCTAAAATATTAGTTAAATGCCAAATTAGCCTAAAAACTGAAAAAAAGTCTACATTAGAAAAAACAGCTAGCATGTAGCTAAAATATTAGCTAAACTCTAAAATAGCCTAAAAAAACAAAAAAGCCTAAATTAAACAAAACAGCTAGCGTGCAGCTGAAATTTTAGCTAAACTCCTAAATAGCCTAAAACACCTTAATAAATGCTAAAATAGTCCAAAAAGCTAGCAGAATGTCATAACTTTCAATTTTACTACACTCTGACTCCATATAACATAATGTAACGACTAAATTAGGCATCGACTATTTTAATGGTCGATTGGTCGTCAATTAGCCGTCTAATCGTGGCAGCCCTTGTGTAAACATAAATGGATTCTGACTATTTTCCATCACTTGATCTAAACATTTTAGTGATGAACTTTGTTTTCCACACCCAGAACAAACTGAAAAACAGTCGGAGGTGTTTGCGTATTCTGATGGTTCCAGAAAAAAACATTCCCCACAGTGTTTGTGTGTTTGTGTGATTGTGTGAGACACCCCTGACAGTACCTCCTCCCTGCATCATCTTGTAGATTTTGCTTTCGATGTGGAGCTGCGGGTGTTTGGTTTTGACACATTCCAGTTTTATGGCGACTTCTTCTCCGACTGAGATGTCCGTGCCTGAAACACAGAAACGGAAACTGTTTCCATGAAACTGTTTTCATGACAACAACAGACTGGTGTTGGGCCACGGAGGAACTGAATTAGAAATGACTTTAAATTATTTAAGCTACAATTACAAACGAACTTCTCAGATAAGCAGAGCTGAAGAAAGAAAAATATGAAAACATCCAAAAGCTTTAGGTAAGACTTTACAACACAACTTTGGGGAGGGCAACAAGTCGTGCATAATAAGAATAACAAGCTCTCAGACCTCCGACTTTCACATGTTAAATGTTTGGATCAGATTGTTTGAGGACCTGTTGAGCAAGCTGTGGCGCTTCAAAACAAGAGAGCAGGATATGGAAACCTGAAAAAGGAACACCAATAAAACTGTGTTGATTTGCCTGGAGCTTCTTAGATAACAGATGAGATCCAACACCGGCTGTGTTGCCAAAAACAGCCGAGAAGTCTAGTGCTGATCAGTGTGTAATCAGAATGGTCTCCAAATTCTTAAAAACGTGAAGTGATGTTTACAGAACAAAACATGTCTGAATGTGGTTCATGTTGATCAGGGACTTCACATACCAACTCTGACTGTTTTATTTCTGAGGACAGTAGATTTTAACTGACTGTGTAATCTGGCATGATTATCCAATAACAGAAAGATTCTGATGGTGAGATATCAAATAAAAGCTGATGTTTTCCAGCATTGAATTTCTGTTAATCCTCTTTATTTTTAGAGTTAAACATCTGTGCATGTTACACAAGAAGAAAAGTTTAGCAAAAAGTTGCAGCTATAAAAGAGAAGTGGCAGTAAACGTTCAAAACAAAGACAGCAGCTGTTTTTCAGACTTCATGACAGCGCATTTCCTCCTTTACTGAACAGAGAATTCTGAAAGCGGTTTCAGGGTTTGGGCAGCGTTTTCATCTAAATAAGGTCATGGGATCCGGTTCCCTGCTCAGCAACTGGACACCAGGTTACATAATCCCATTTCTGGCTCACATGCACGGACATGCAGCCTCACACAACAGCAGTGGTGGAGCATCACTGCTGTCTCTGCATGTCATCTGGCAGCTCGCACTCAGCAGGGTGGGCTCTACAGCTCCCAACACGACCAACCAAACGGCGGGGAAGGGCGTTCTGATGTTCATCACATCCTTAGGAAGCAATGGTCCACATCAACATAGGATTACAAACCTCTTATATGTTTATTTTCTTACCATACAAAAACCTAATTAGAAAGTCTATGAGAAACTAAATCTACTGAAGTTCTTTCATAAAATGAACAGTTTGGAGAAGTTAAATGTAAATTTCAGTGGTAAAATCTAAAATGATTCCTCTGTGATTTACGTTATATAGTAAAAAACACTCAACAAAGTAATGCAGCTGAAGTTTTACTTTTTATCTGTTAGTTCTTCTCACACTAGGGTGGAAATATTCTCCATAAAGTGTCTAAATGACTGCGATTGGGTTTGTGCGTCACAAGAATTTGTCTGAACAGATTTTTCTGGGGAATGTAGCCCCTCCTCCTGTTCAGATGGTGTGCAGTTAGTGTGGTGCAACAGTCTGATCATGGCGTGTTTTCATTCTGCACAGAGCTGTGGGCCAAACATGTTCAGGCAGATCTCTACAATGCATGAGCAGCAGAGCTGACGGCCTGAGACCCAGCACAAACACTGTGGATTCAGACGTCCACAGACGCTGGAGGACCGCCGCCTTCACTGAGGTCCAAGAAACTCACATAAACATGTCAATAAAGCAAACCTACAAGCGCAATGAGCTCAGTAATCTGATTTTTTATCTTGGTGAGAACTAACATGAAGTCCAGAAAAAAATGTATTCCTTTTACACAATATATTTTACAGATTAAACCAAACTCCTGTTTATCTTTAACTTCTCTTTTTAGTTTAAATGCATTTGTAACAAAACCGTGAAGTCCTTATTTTTCCAAAACACATCATGACAAACAGCTCGTATTCAATGAGGGGCAGATTTTTTCTTAACTATGACGACAGAGGACAATCAAAGTCAATTCTTGATTAGATCAAGACTAAAACATGGAGCTGCAGATAAGATGTGACCAACAGGAACGTCTACAGCGTGTTCTTCCCAAAAACTGTAAATATGGGGGAAGTGTGAGCATCGCAGGAGACCCTGACACTCTGGAGACCATCGCTTACGAGGACAAAGGCGGGCACACTAAACAAGGCCTTCAGAGACCCTCCCCCCTTCGGCTTTGTTAAAAACCAAAGTGTAAAGGAAAGTGACCACCCTGATGAAGTACAGCGCCCGTCGTCATGGTGACGTCAGCATGACCACAGAAACAGCAGTAAACCGTCACCAGTGATCATGATAAGTGAGTCAGTGGCTGTGCCGAGCCCGTCGGCCGTTAGCGCTGTGCTTCGGTGTTAAACAAACCACTCCCTGCAGTACATTCTCATGTTACCAGCATACCACGGAGCAAGTATCTGTTGGACAGGCTCCCGTCAGACAGGTTACAAACGCTGGCTGCAGGTTGATGTTATAAAACACAAGTTTACAGTTGTGTCAGAAAGACTTCATTGTTAGAGGACTCAACAGCTTTTAATCTGTACTTTTCAAACAAAACATGATTACATAAGTCAGGCTCTTTTCAAGTGTTAAATTGTAACACTCGTGTTAAAGATATTTCACTTAAAACAAGTATGTCAAAGTCAAGGCCTGGGGGCCGGACATGGCCCTCCAGGTAATTCTATCCGGCCCATCATTTTATTTTATTGTAATTAATGGCCCAATGTTATCTTGCATTTCTCTAACTTGTATAATTTTGAAAAAATATGTTTTTATAGAGAGTAAAATATTGAAAGTTATTGAAGGTTTAAATGGATTTATTCTGGAATAATATTCCTGTCTTTTTATTATTCATAATTATGTAATGAAGTTATGGTTTCTGCTAGCTTTTTAGACTATTTAGGCATTTTCTAAGTTTTTTCAGGCTGTTTGGAGTTAGGCTAATATGTACACACTAGCTGTTTTGGCTAATTTAAGCTTTTTTCAGATTTTAGGCTATTTTGAGGTTTAGCTGTTTTTCAGCTACATGCTAGCTGTTTTGGCAAACCTGATTTTTAATTTTTTAGGCTAGTTTGGCATTTAGCTAATATTTTAGCTGCTATCGGCTTCAGCGTTTTCAACCATCAGCTTCAGTGTTTCAGCCATCAGCTTCAGTGTTTTTAGACATCAATTTCAGCATCTTCAGCTCTCAGCACTGGCATCTTTAGCGGCCTAATTCTGCTTATAGCATTCACACTAGCATTATCCCAGGTAATGCCATTTATCTGGTCCAAAATTATGTTAAAAAGTTACAGTTTTAAAGTTCTAAAAACGTAGTTTAAGTGTGTTCAATAATTGTTTATTCTGTTCGGCCTGCGAGCTAAGGTGTGTTTTGGATTCAGGCCCCTTGTGCGACTGAGTTTGACACCCTTGACTTAAGAGATAAAAAAAACGAAGTCTGAGAAGATACAAGGCAATAATCGCATATACTTTAGATATCACATTTTTAAAGCTTGTATAAAGATAAATACTTTTTATGTCCTATAAACCAATAATGTGTAACCAGGATGACTTTTCAGGAACTTCTTTTAGTTTGGCAAGAACATCATTGAGACAGCTATTCTTTCTCTTGGTAAATTAATGTTCTTAGACAGCTGTCCTGCTTCTTTTCCATTATTGTGGACTTATTGATAGATTTATTCCAGATATTCAGAAAAAATATAGGACAGGGATATCTGGACAACAAGCAGCACACTGGACGCCAATGATTTACAGTGAAACAGAATCAATATTTGGTTGTTGGCAGAAAAATGGTCTAAAGGTGTGTAGTGTCAGGAGATAACAGTCCTCCTCTCTACACAGCACTTATTTACATATTATGAAACAATTCAAAAATATTCTAGCTATGGTACAAAGCTAACAATCACGTCTTGTTCTGTGTAGGGCTGCCACGATTATTCGACTAATCGACGACTAATCGACTATTAAAATAGTCGACGAATAATTTGGTCGTCGAAGTGTCGTTTTTTGTTTGGTTTTTTTCCTTGTTTTCATCTTAAAACTACTGTTCGCGCGTTCTAATGCCGGGTCTGCCTTTGTCTTTGTCACACATGCGCAGTGGT
>NC_050519.1:23912978-23939732 GCF_002922805.2 Oryzias melastigma | reverse complement strand
AGTCGCCGCACGAACCGATTAGTCGACTAATCGAAAAAAATAATCTGAGATTAGTCGACTATTGAAATAATCGTTTGTGGCAGCCCTAGTTCTGTGTGAAGTATCGTTATGCAGTAAACACGGGAATTCAGAGACACCAGCTTTCTGTTCTGTTCCTTATCACTGATATTTAGCCAGGGATGTCCAAAGTCAGTCCTGGAGGGCCAGCCTCCTGCTTTTTTTTGCAGAAATTCTGCCTCATCTGCTGCCGATTACCTGGATCAGGTGTGTTTGGCCAATAAGGAGCAGATTGGTTGGAAAAGATGTAGGGCATTGGCCCTCGAGGACCAACTTTGGACACCTCTGCCTTAAGGTTATCCAGCTATAACTTACTAAGGAAAGGCATGAACAGCTAAGAACTTCACTTCTCAGCATACCTTTCTACTGTCATGAAGACAGAATCCGTCTGTTGTTAACAGGTCAAATCTACAAACTTCTCATACAAAGACAGGGTTGGTTTATGTAAGAATTTGTGGATTATAATAAACTCTTTTTGAAGCAAAACATATACAAGGGGCTGCCTGCTGGAACATTTAAAATCAACTTTTTTTAAGTCAGGTTAGTCATCTCTCTGGGAGCAGAAGACAAAAACCACAATGTGGTTATGCAAGCAGCTGGCTCTTCAGTATCAAGCCCGGCGGGTCACGTGGAAAGAGGGCTGGATCCAATTATTTACTTTCCTATGTCCTGTTTCTGCCTGCAGAGCCCTATCCTCTTACAACTTTAAGATGTGTTTTCTGTGGATTAACAAACTCAAGCAGAGCCAGCCTTCACAGGCTGATGGCAGCCAGGTGTTTTTCGTGGAGTATTTTCCAGTTATAACATGATGTCCACACGTGTTAAGTTTTTAATGATAGGATTCAGTTTGTGCTTATTAACTGAAGTGCTTACTGAGAAACCACCAACACTGGATCTTTAGCAGTATGTTCCTGATCAAAAAGCAACATTTCCCTCAAAACAGAAATCCAATTAAGGTAAAAGTCAACAGTACAGTTTACTGGTTGTAATCACCCCAGAAATAAAAAACAAAACACATCAGGTTCTTCCTGCAGATAACCTAATGTGGTTATTTGTTTACTGCCTGTTCCTCTTTGCTGATTTGTTGGTTGGTGTTATGAAGGGGAAATATTAAACGTTGAACATTACCAATGTAGATTGGTCAATAAAATCAGTGAAAATGCAATGCTGTACAAACATATTCCTCTTTCTGAAGAGGTTTCTAAAATGACCTCCACATGTCTCCATTCTGGAGTCAGCAGTCACAACAACATTTTTTCCTCATGGGGGCTTTTCCCTGATCTTACTTTAAAATGTTCTGGAGTCACTAAAGAGTAAGAATTACATATATTTGAAAGAAGCTTTGAAAGGCCAACCACATTGAAGATGCAAAGTCACGGGCATGTGCTGCTTCTCCAACACTGATCTCATCTTATTTGGATACATTCAAATTAGCATCTGTGGATGAGAATAACTGACTACCAGATACATCCACCTTATTTTGTAAGGTCTTCTGAGTGGAGATCCGGCAACGGTTTAATACAATGTGAAAATGTTCCTGCTTTATAATTAAATGAATTAAAACTCAGAACTGGTTTTACTAGGGCTGCCACGATTAGTCGACTAATAAAATGGTCGATGATTAATTTAATAGTCGATTAGTTGTTACTTTATATTATATGGAGTCAGAGTGTAGTAAAGTTAAAAGTTATAATGGCATTCTGCTACATTTTTTGATTATTTTGGCATTTATTAAGTTTTTCAGTCTAATTTTGAGCTTAACTAATAATTCAGCAACATGCTAACTATTTTGGCTAATTTAGGAATTTCAGTTTCTCTAGGTTAGTTTGGAGTTTAACTATTATTTCAGCTACATGCTTGATATTTTTGGCTAATGTAGGTATTTTTCTGTTTTTAGGCTATTTTCACCTTTAACTACTATTCTAGCTGATTATCAGTTTCACCCATTTCAGCTGTTGGCTTCAGTGATTTCAACTTATTTTTGGCTAATTTTGGATCTTTTCAGTTTTTATGCTATTTTCGCGTTTAACTAATATTTTAGCTGGCAATCAGCTTTTGCGTTTTCAACAATTAGTTTCAACCATTTTTGCCATTAGCTTGATTTTAACTATCAAGCATTAACTAACCAATAACTACAAGCATTATTGCGGGTAATGCTATGTATGTAATTTTTAGTTAGTTTAAAGTTAATGATGGTTAAGATGTGTGCTTTACATCCAGTTTGTGCATGACCCAATTAGTCGACTAATCGGAAACAATAATCAATGATTAGACGACTATTAAAATAATTGTTTGTAGCAGCACTCGTTGTTACACACTATTATAATGTTAAGAACTGAAAGTCAGACTCAACCTATGGTGTTTACGACTTACGACTAAAAACATAATCCAATCAGAGATTGTAGCCATTACCAGAAAATAGAAAGTCAGATGTGATCAAGTGACAGACAGCTGGATTAAAGAAACCTTTGCCTGGACGTTTTCAGGACGTTGCTCCTTCCTGATTATTTTACAGGCAGCCAGGACGCTCACTTGTGATGTTAGATGTGTTTCAGGTAAATCCACACAACAAAACTGTAACACCGTTTTAAGAACACACGATAAATGAACAGAAAGTGGTGTTTTCAAGGACATGAAGCATCAGTTTCTGTGAGCTGGACAACCCTTCAGACAGACAGACAGACAGACAGACAGACAGACAGACAGGGCCTTGTCACAGAACTGCGTCCAGGCGCACAAACGCTGCGCTGGCCGTCATGACATGAACACGTCTGGGTTCAAACACGGACAAATCTTTAAGAGTATAAAAAGGAAGAATTCCTGAACATGAATCGTATCTAAGAAAAGACGGGTGCCGCTGGACTGCTTTCAACACCAGCAGAGTCTGCTAGCCTCCTAGCTAATGCTGCTAACAGCTGATCGTCGCTGAGCCGTTCAGGACACCCCGGAAAGATCAGCTACCCAAGCCCCTGATTGATCTGTATCGACAAGACCAAACCACGGTGACTACATACCCAGATAGATGTCTCCAAACGAACCGCTTCCAATTTTTCTACCCAGTCTGTATCGGTTTCCAACTCTCAACTCCATGGTGAAGGATGTGGTCAACCAGCTTTCTAGCTAGCTCTTAAATCTTCTGAAAATGCTCAGACTTAAAGCACTTGGCAGTAAAAAATATATATATATATAAAAATAAAAATAAAATTTGGAAAAGTGGAAACAAGCAGCAGCGGCGGGTTTCTGTCCGAAAATTCGTCCCTCCGGATGAAGTCGGATCCCACAATCTTTCGCCTTCGCTTTAAAATATTACAAACGTCATATCGTGACAATACAGGGCTTTCTGGAAAGTTTAAAGTGTCCACGTTATGCTCGCGATGTTTTTGATGTCGATAAAAAACAAATTTCCGAGGATGAAGACGGATTTTGGACAGAGTCCGTCGTAGCTGTAGGTCTCCCGCTTCCTGTGGTGCTGCTGTGAAGGGAACCTAGCTCAGCAGTCTTCTCCCCTCTGACGTCACTTCCTGTCCTGATGAGAGAGGAGGACTCAGACTGAAACCGTTCTGGTGTCGAGCAGACAGCAGCCAAACAGCCGTGTGATTATTAGTAAGACATTGAGAAATAACTAAAGATGACCTAATATGACTTTTTTGCAATATATAAACAAGTATTTTGTAATTACATTTTCAATATAAAACAGGAAATCTTATTTAAACACATATTCTCTGTCTTGCAACAGATACAAACAGATTACCGAGCAAAATGATGGCTACATGTTTAATCTATAATCAAAACTTATTATTTTTAGAATAAGTTTGTAACATATTCCTTGTTAAGACAGAACACGAGTTGGTGTTCAGAGACAAACTTCTTAAAAGTAATGGATAGAAAGTAAATTGCTGCAAAAGGATGATGTTATTTGTTTTAGGGTGTGTTTTATTTTGAAAATAACTTGTATGTGCTGCTGTCAAAAGTAGAAGTATAAGTTTTTCATAGAAAAATATAACATTGCTATATTTAGGTTATTATAAATATATAACAACAACATTTTATAAATATTTATGTTTTAAATGATGAAGTATAGGACCCTTGCTGGGTCTTGGTCAGGAGGACACCGTCCAAAAGGGCTCTGTATTCTGTAAAGGTTGCAGACCCCTGCTCTACACCAACAACATGGCTGCTCTCACCACATCTTCTATACCGGAATGGAATTTATCCTCTAACATGATTTCTGTGTTAATAAACTTCCTATAAAGCTACCGTCTGTTCACAAACAGGTGCTGCTATGTTGGAAACTAATGATTTCCAGCACAATTTTACTCCTCACCAAACTCCTATCTGGAAATATATATATCTTTTACTTTACCTTAATTGTTTATTTATTTTAATGATTTTATTTTTCTTTATTCAGTTTTTGTGTATGTTTGTCATTTGGATTCATCATAATTTTGTACCCACATGTGACTGTTACTTTATTGTTCATGTGCCTTATGTTTGTGCCGCTGTTTTGAAAATCTGTATGCCTTGAAGTTTGTGAACTCAAATCTTCTTCTTCCACCCTTCAGCTTATCCTTTTTTCGGGGTCGCCACAGCGAAACACCCACTGTTTTGCAGCAATGATTCGGAGGAAATTTTACGCTGGATGCCGTTCTTTACACAACCCTGTATTTGAAGGGCACAGGGACCCAGTTAGGCAGTAGCGTCAAGGGTCTTGCCAAGGGATCACCCCGGGGATCAAACCCAGGGATCCTGCATGCCAGCCCTACACAACAATCTCTTTTCATTCTTGATGATACTCCTTAGGCACACATCAAACCCTCCACCCATTCCAACCTGATTGCAGACTCCTTTCCACCTCTTTCTCTGGTCTGTTGACCCTTAGAACCAAAATTGTCCTCCGCCTTCTCCACCTCTGCTCACTGTAACCTCACCATTCCTCTGGAGTTCCTCTCATTTACACACAGATTCTCGGTCTTTATGCAGATGACCTTTATTCGTCTCCTTTCCCGATCAAACCTCTACCTTTCTACATGTTCCCTCCCCTGTTTTACACTCTCATTAAAGAGTAAAATGTCATCTGCAAACATCATGATCCACAGAGATTCCTGTCTAACCTCATCTGTCAGTCTGTCCATCACCAAAGAAACAAGAAGGAGCTCAAAGGTGATCCCTGGTGCAGTCCCACCCCCACCTTCAACTTGTGACTTTATTAAAGTTAAAGTCCCATTACTTGTGTGAAATTTGCTCTGTGCATTTGACTCATCTCCTGCGGGAGCGCTGAGCTGCAGACACAGGAACTATTTGGTGGTTTAACTCCTGAAATCCAACCCCTTAATGCTGAATGTCAAGCAGGGAGGCACTGGGGTCCATTTTTAGAGTCTTTAATAAGACTCGGGATGGATTTGAACTCACAACCTCCCAGTCTCAGGGCAGACACTCTACACAAGGCCACTGAGCTAACTGTAGTAATAAGTAATAATAAGTAATAAATGTATGGGTTTAAAACACTTATATCTATGAGAAAAAAAACAATAAATTTAGCCTGACTTTTAAAGTCATAAATACACAAAATTATTTTTCTAATTATGACTTTTTTTGTAAATGCATTAGATTTAATGTGGTAATTAAAAAAAAAGTTTGTAAACTGGTGTTAATACTTCATCATAAAGACCAGCCCCAGCCTCCTCCAATGGTTAAAGGTCTAATTTTACAGCAAAAAACAACTGAAAGGGATAATATTAAATAGTTCATTATAATTAAATGAATGAGAACTCTGCAACTGAAGAACTTTAACTATTTCATTTTAAAATCATTTATTTTATTTTTCCAGAAAAGTTTATGTTTTTTAAAAATATATATTTAAACTGTTTATTTTCTCTTTTCTTGTTTTTTTTCTCCCCATATAAATTTGAGTTTTTTCCCAGCTTTTATTTTGAAGGGCAGACCGGAAACATTAGGTGTGTACTTCCTGTCCCAGCTTTCTTTTCTTTCCGGTTTTTCTTAGTGAATGAAAAGAAATGGCAGAAACTGGGGACGAAATCAAAGATACTACAGCCAGGAATCAAGATGACGGACACACAGGAGCAAAACGCAGCAGGTAGAGGATTTAAAACGATCTTGCTGATCGTCTTGTTGTTTGTCTTTAACTTTCATGCTTCTTGAAGATCCGAGAAAACTGGCATCACTCCAGGAAGTTTCAATCATCCACTCCGTTTATTATACTATTGGCCTTTTTGTTGTTGGTATGATAAACATCTACCTTAAGACTGAAGACTGCTGTCGTAAAGCAGCAGTCATGCAGTGAAGACCCCTTAGACTTCTGCTTATATAACTGTAGATCAGGGGTCAGCAGCGTTTATGACATGAAGTGACAAGTTCACGTTTTCTCCTCAGCAACTGTACCATCACCAACTATAATGTGAACTCTAATGCAAACATGTTATTCAAATTTCCAGTATATCCGAAATGTTATTTAATTCACAAACAGCAGGTCAAATAGCCCTTTAAACATATTTTGGCACTCGTTTAAAAAAGTGCTCCCATATCAATATTGGACAAAGAAAACAGGCCAAAGATAAATGTTATTGTAGCTATGTTTATTTGTGGTGTTTTATGCTTACAGCAATATGATTTCATACATCAGAACAAAATATTTCTAAGAACTTCACAATCATGAAAAAAAATAAATGTATGTTTTATTCATCTTTTGTTACATTATGAGACAAGGTCTGAGAAACTTAATATACGTTTATTCTGTGATGGTGCTTTTATTCTATGTAAAATTAAATGTTTTTTCCTTTTTTGTGATTTTGCTAATTAGAGTAATTTTCCACAGTTGGACAGTGTCATTATTCTTGTTTTTTCATCCCCGTTAAATGGAGAAGTGATCCACTGTAGGATTAATTTTAAAACTTGTTCACATTTCATATTGACGTGTGGAAAAAAACAGAGAAATTCTAGGTAAAATCTGACCTTCCTGTTTATTATTCAACAAACGGATCTAATCAATCAATCAAATAATCATTCAATCACTGAATTCACTATTAAAAAACCAAACAACAAAATCCAAAAAAGTGAAAAAACTAAAACCAACCCACTCCTTTGCCCTCCCCTCCATTCACACTTAAACCCCATGGCCGCCCCGCACAATGCATAATAAATGACTAGAATTATAGCCATGTGATGAGACAAAATATCAAGAATCTTTAAATGCATCACTACAGCCCCCTCCCACACCAGACAGCAACAGGGTCCACTCCACAGCCGTGAGACTGTGATGTTAGACCCCAGCCGCCCCAGCAAGGGCGAGTACAATAAACACGACCAAACCGGTGAGTCCTGGTTCCAAAGATCTCCATATGGAAACAGAACTTCATGAATGTCAGCGGTGCCAAAAACGTGACCCAAAAACTAGCTGTGCTGTCATAAACGTGTGCAACAGCTGGCAGATCAGGCTCTTCACACTCACGCATGCGCTCACGTACCTTCCACAGACACGCTCATTAACACTTGGTGGGCGGGGTCACAGGAACAGCACAATGTGAATGGACCCTCTCCTCATGATCCCATGGAGAGAAAAAGCTCATTGTGAGAAGAGATTGCCAGTCAAACACAACACCTGCGCGGGCCACTGCTTCTTTGCGAGTCGACTGTGTCACTAATGCCCCACGGAGGGCTGCCACGATGAGTCGACTTATCGAATTGAAACAGTCGATGATTAATTTTAATAGTCGATTAGTCGTTACTTTATATTATATGGAGTCAGAGTGTAGTGAAGTTGAACAAAGCTATGAGCATTACTATAGTGTGAATGCTTAGTAAGCTAAAAAACAAATAAACTAAGTTTGCCGCGGTGAAATAAAAATGTTGTTCTGTTTAGAATGCTTAGTAAGCAATCACACTACAGTGATTCTCCAGCTCCTTTTTCTGCACATAAAAACTCAATCAGACTTTCAGTGATTTCATCAATCTTTGTTTCAAAATTTTCAACTCGTTCAGGACATCACTGCTTGTATTTCTGGTATTCATAAACTTTATAGTTTTTGAAATATTGAGCAAAATATGCCCCATGGGAAGTGAATGAGAAAGTCTTCAAATTTCAAAATTTGGAGTTAAGCTAATATTTTAGCGACATGTTAACGTTTTTTGGCTGATTTGTTTTCTACTGGGGGTTTTCAGGCTAATTTAGAGTTCAGCTTCTATTTTAGCAACATGCTAATGTTTTTGACTAATTTAGTTTACTGAGGACTTTTAGGCTATTTTGGAGTTTAGCTCATATTTAAGCAACACACTAAATATTTTTGCAAAATTGACATGTTATCAGTAATTTTTAAGCAATTTTATTACGAAATGTGAAGAAATTTAGGTAAACGTCTGCGCTCTTTCATAGTTCTTTAACGAAATTTTCAGCCAAAAGCTTCAGCATCTTCAACGACTACTTTGTAGTTGAATAAACTATCCTCTTTATTGTCTTTATTTTTAGATCGTTTAAAGCTAATGATGGTTAAGATGTGCTTTACATCCACTTTTACACAATACCCGATTAGTCGACTTATCGGAAAAAATAATCGGTGATTAGTCGACTATTAAAATAATGGTTTGTAGCAGCAGTAGCTCCAGGTTGACGACCCCTGGTCTAACTGATGTAAACTAGCTATAGACGCTTCCTGCTTTTGTTTTATCAGGTTAGAGTCTTGTTTGGATCAACCAGAAGAGTCTAGCATCTATGAGGTCATCAAGTATGGGCCTTCACCTCTCCCAGGTGAGCCGACGTGCTTGTTTCTCACCGGATGTGTTTCCTCGTGATGCTGAAACTTTAGTTCTTTTCCAGCAAAACATTATGATCCAGACACGACGGAACCAACCAGCTGTGGTCTTCACACCATGGAGGAGCTGTTGTCGTGGAGACGGAGTGAGGCCAGCCCCTTCAACGTGGCCTCTGTACCTCTAGCTCCTCGGGAGCCTTCTCTTGGCAGCTGTCTGCGCCGGACCCTGGTGTCCCACGACATGATGGGTGGTTATCTGGATGACAGGTCGGTACGCTCCAGAGATGTTATCAGAGCTTGTTCACGTCAGTGGAACACGTCTTCCCATCACGTTCCTTATCTTTTGTTTGCCTCCATTTGAAGGTTTATCCAGGGCACAAATGCAGAGACTCCATATGCATTCTACCACTGGTGTTACATCGACATCTTCAACTACTTTACACACCAGCTGGTCAGCATTCCTCCAGCCGTGTGGACAAACGCTGCTCATAAACATGGAGTCATTGTCCTCGGTGAGTAAAGGCTCCAGCGTCCCAGGTCTGAGGCTGTGCTGGAGCGCTGTCCAGGTTTCTGTGAAGTTTTGAGGCTGACTTTGATATTCCTCCTCCCCAAATGTTGTCTGGGATCTCTTTAGGAACTTTTATCACGGAGTGGACCGATGGTGCCACCAAGTGTGAGGCCTTCCTGAAAACTGAGGAGTCATACCGGTCGGTGGCGGATAAACTGGTCCAGATCAGCCAGTGTTATGGCTTTGATGGCTGGCTCATCAACATAGAGAACCCCCTCAGTGTGAGTGAAGGTTCAGACGCTGGACGGCCCAAACCGACGTGAGAGCATCTGTGTGGTTACAAGCAGACTGAGTTTGATTTGGTTTATTCTGAGTGAAAAGTACAACATGGTTTTAATCCAAAATAGTGATACTTGCAGTATAACAATGAAGAATTGGTCAGATTTGTATCTGTGTTTTGTAGGTTTTGTTGTTTTAGTTCACTGACCCTTCAGACAAATCTGTGTTCCTCTGTTTGGATCTGGGAGAGTGCAGCACCTCCTCTGTTCCTCCTCTACCTCACCTTCTCCTCTGTTCCTCCTCTGTTCATCCTCTGTTCCTCCTCTACCCCACCTTCTCCTCTGTTCCTCCTCTGTTCCTCCTCTACCCCCCCTTCTCCTCTGTTTCTCCCCTGTTTCTCCTCTGTTCATCCTCTGTTTCTCCTCTAGTTCCCCTCTTTTCCGACCTTTTTTCTCCTCTGTTCCTCCTCTGTTTCTTTCTTTCCCGTCCATTTCTTCTCTGTTCCTCCTCTCTTCCTCCCCTGTTCCTTCTCTGCTCCATATTTCTGGGTGTTGTGTGAATCAGAACAGTGAGTTCTCCTGCAGGACAGCGTAAACTCTTGTTTGCCATCTCAGTTGATAGATTACAGCAGTTGGATGTGATTGATATTTCAGAAGACGTGATGCACCACGAGACTCTTTGATGATCTGAAAAACTCAGAATCTATAACCTCAAATTTATTGAAAGAGCTTCTATTTTCCAGGTGAAGTTGTTATCGTAACAGAAAGAAGGCCTGATCTTGTGAATGCTTGTGTCATAATGTTGGGAATGCCGTGGCTAATTTGAAGTCAGAATAGAAGTAATTCACAGAATATCACAATCGTAAAATATCAAATAAACGATGTGTTTTGTCTGGTAACGGTTGTGACAGAAGTAAGTTTCAGAGTGGAGGTCCACGCTCCGTCTAGCTTCAGCTCTTCTTGGTCGAACAGATGAACTTGGAGTTGGATGGAGATGAAGGTGGTGTTCCTATCAGCTTCCTGACCTGGGATCACATGACCTTTGCTTTCAGGAAGCTGCGGTGAAGAACACCCCATTGTTCCTCCAGTACCTGACAGAGCAGATGCACGAGCGCGTGCCCAGCAGCGTGGTCCTGTGGTACGACAGCGTGATCCAGAGCGGAGAGCTTAAATGGCAGAATGAGCTGAACCAATCCAACAGGTAGAGGGAGAACATGCTGCATCCACGCTAATGCTGCCACAAACGATTATTTTAATATTCCAATATTTACCAAATATTTTTTCCAATTAGTTGAATAATCAGGTCACCGCGAACTGGATGTAAAGCACACATCTTAACCATCATTAGCTTTGAACTAACTCAAAACTAGATAAATAGCATTACCTGTGACAATGCTAGTGTGAATGCTGTAAACTGAATTTGACTCCTGAAGATGCTAGTGATGATGTTGAAATTGATAGCTAAAAATGCTGAAGCTGATAGCTGAAATCACTGAAGCTGATTGCTGAAAACGGTATAAAATATCAGTTAAATGTAAAATTAGCCTATAAACTGAAAAAAGCCAAAGTTAGCCAAAACAGCTAAGATGTAGCTGAAATATTAAACTTCAAAATTGACTAAAAACTAAACAAATCCTAAATTAGCCAAAACAGCTAACATGCAGCTGAAATATTAGCTAAACTCCAGAATAGCCTGAAAAAGCAAAAAAGCATAAATTAGCTAAAATAGCTAGCATGCAGCTGAAATATTAGCTAAACTTCAAAATAGCCTAAAAAACGGAACCAATCATAAATTAGACAAAATAACTAGCATGTAGCCTAAAAAAATTGCCTAAAAACCTTCATGCTGAAGTAGTCCATAAAGCTAGCATAATGCTATTATAACTTTCAACTTTATTACACTCTGACTCCATATAATATAAAGTAACGACTAATCGACTATTTTCAGTAGTCGTCGACTAATTTAATAATCGATTAGTCGTTGTTTGGCCGGCTAATCGTGGCGGCTCTCATCCACGCTCACAGCAGACAGCAGAACTGCAGCTCCTTCTGCAGCTGTTTCTGCTTCTCTGTTGCAGGATGTTCTTCGATTCTTGTGACGGCTTCTTTACTAACTACAACTGGACGGAGCAGAGCCTGGAGTCCATGAAGGAATACAGCGGCGTCCAGGGCCGGCAGGCTGACGTCTATGTTGGGGTGGACGTGTTCGCCCGAGGGGAGGTGGTGGGAGGGATGCTGGACACAAACAAGGTGGGACAGGAGGCGTTTCAGTCAGTCATGAAGCCGCACTGATGTCTGGCTGATCTCTGCAGGCTCTGGATCTCATTCGGAAGCACAACTTCTCCACAGCCATCTTTGCTCCTGGCTGGGTGTACGAGTCGCTCGAAGATAAGACGGAGTTCCGCCAGAAGCAGGACAAGTAAGAGCAGCACTGACAGGGAGACACTGAAGACGCAGAAACTGAGCCGCTCTGCTGTCCTCCAGGTTCTGGGCTCTTCTGTTAGAAAACCTTTACGTCCACCGGCCAGCGTCTCCTCTGCCCTTCGCCTCCTCCTTCTGCCAGGGCTTTGGCAAGGCCCTCTACTGGAGAGGACAGGTACGTCACCTCTGTGTCCCTCACGTGTCTAAAGCTGTTGGCCACATGATCAAAGCATAATCAATGACCCGATCAGCTCAGAGCTGAAACTGAAGGAGTTCTAAACAATCAACCAATAAAGAAGAGAAAAGGCAGGAGCGTATGACGCGTATGCAAGTCCATGCTGATCAATTTAACAAGCCAAATTAATTTAATCAAGTAGAAAACAAACCTTTACAAATTAATGCAAGTTAATGAAATCCTTTTACATAAGGTTTTTGTAATCATTTATACATTTACATTTTAGAAAATTTTTAAACTTCAAAAAAAAGAACTTTAATTCATCACTCAATTCATTTCATAATTTCACAATGAGACCTGAAACACATCTTACATTAACATTAGTTCAGATTTTAACCTAATCAAAGCAAAAAAGAGCTCTGACATTAAACTGACTGACTCTTCAAGTAGATAGTCTCTGTATAATTTTTGGAACTAAATTATCTTTAACTCCAAAATAGCCTAAAAACATCTTAGTAAATGTCAAAATATTCCAAAAGTTAGCAGAATGACCATTTTTAAAACTTTCAAACTGTAACTTTTTAACATAATTATGAATATTAAAAAGGCGGGAATATTATTCCAGAATAAATCAACTTAAACCTTAAATAACTTTTAATATTTTACTCACTATAAAAATATATTTTGTCAAAATTCTAAAAGTTAGAAATAAGCACAAGATAAAATCGGGTCATTAATAATGAGATAGAGTTACCTGGAGGGCCGGATCCGGCCCCCGGGCCTCGACTTTGACACATTTGATATAAATGGTCTCAATAAAATCAGGATTTCCAGTGTCACTGACTTCATCTTCACACAGTAATAGAGTTTAGTCCTAATAGTTTAGGAGTTGTTTTTAATTTTCATTATGATAATAATAGCATTATTATTGCATAAATATAAAGAAAAAAAAAGCCAATTTTATCTCCACTGGACCAACTTACTCTTCAAGATGAGTCAATATAATCCCCATGCTTATGAAAAAGAGAATAAACTGTCTGCAGCAGATAAGTTAACACTAACTTATCTCTTTATGCATCGAGCTACAATGGTACATAATTGATGGTGACTGGGGGGTTAAAGCCCGTCTGAGTGGGCTTTAGAGCATTTGCTCCTCTACGTTGCAGAAAGAGAAGACTAGCAGCTGGTTCAACCTGTCGGCGCAGGACCTCCAGCCGCTCTACTCCCAGATGGATCTGGAGGGAGGGGGGTGGCTGAGGAGCAGCGGCTGCCCGGAGGAGGCCTGGAGCGGAGGCTGCTCGCTGCTGCTGGACGGACTCATGCCTGCAGACCTCAGCGCTCCGGCGTGCGCCAGGTATGTGCTTTCTGGGTTTCTCTCATCTTGAATGTCGTTCACAAACCGGAGGACAGTTTTGTTGCAGCTTACAGATGTTTGAATATCTGTGTGTCCAGTTAGAATTTCAACAAGCTTTCTAATGAAGTTCCTGCGGTCCGAGAGTGACAGCAATGAACCCTAAAAGTCATACATGCACAGATGATCTACATTCCAAAAGTTCAAACTACAGCAACAAATCACGAATTAAAAATTACAAGGACAATTAAAAAAGCAAAAAGAAAAAAAAGAAAAACCAAAATTAAATCAAAGCTAAATCCCAGAAGCCAATTAATAAACAAATAAAAATAAAAAGGAAAAGTTTCGGAAAGCAAAAGTAATTTCCAGAAATCAAAATGTAAAAAAGAAAGACAATAAGAAATTGGAAAAGGGAGGTATTATGGGACATCACTGATACCACAAGGATGTTTGTTCACCTTCTCAACAGGAAGTTATTAGGCATCCCTTTGAACCAGGGGTGTCAAACTCAATCACACAAGGGCCAAAATCCAAAACACACCTTAGGTCGAACAGGATAAACATTTATTGAACACTCTAAAACTACATCTTTAAAACTTTAAAACTGTAACTTTTTAACATAATTATGAACTAGATATATAGCATTACCTGTGATAATGCTAGTGTGAATGCTGGAAGCTGAATCTGGCTGATAAAGATGTTAGTGCTGATAGATGAAGATGCTAACTGATAGCTAAAAATGTTGAAGCTGATAGCAGCTAAATTATTAGCTAAATGCCAAATTAGCCTAAAAAAAAAAAAAAACTTATGATAACCAAAACAGCTAGCATTTAGCTGAAATATTAGCTAAACTTCAAAATAACCTAAAAAATCTTAGTAAATTCCAAAATAGTCCAAAAAGCTCGCTGGATGCCCATTTTTCAAACTTTAAAACTGTAACTTTTTAACATAATTATGAATAACAAAAAGGCAGGAATATTATAACAGAATAAATAAATAAACCTTAAAGGTGCCCTACTGGGATTTTCTTAAGCCTTTCAGAGTGAACTATATCCATGTATATGATCATATATTCCCTTTGGAACTCTAAAAAATAAATTATTTATGAATTATTAGATGTTTTTCATGCATTTTTTCCTACCCAAAAATTAAACAGCTCGATTCCTGAAGCTCCGCCTGCCGCTGCGTGTGGCTGCCGCCCATTTCATGGCATTATCTTAGAGTCTTTATTATGTCTTTGTTTCTCCCACGAAAATCATCCAAACTTCTTCAAAGATGGATGCACATACCAAATATCTGCCTTTAGTTGGCCCGGCCATCTCTACACTGGTTTACAACAGAAATCCACTCGACATCTGCTCGACTGTGAGGGGGCGGTCTTAAAGGAGCCCCGCGTTTAAAGTAACAAACATCTTTTCGAGCAGGAATTTACTGAAGACAGGACACAACTGGAAGATATACGGTATTCTGGATCTAAAATGAACGTTTTTTTGCTGATCACCACTGGCTCAGTGGAGACACTGAGTGTTGTGTTAGTCTGGGGGCGGAGCTGTCAGAGTAGACTCTTCATGGAGAGGACGGTTCACATTGTGCTGACATCAGCACGTTTCCACCCGCTCGTTTTCATGGGTATGGGAGGGGGTGCTGCAGACTGTGCAGGTTTCTACAGGATTTCTCTTAAATGCATGAACTGATCAAAATACCGTTTTTTTTGGTTCTTTATAGAGAGGAATGAACATTAGAATGCATTTAAAACCTCAAAAAGTAGAGTTTTCATGGTAGGACCCCTTCAAATAACTTTCAATATTTTACTCTATATAAAAATATATTTGGTCAAAATTCTACAGGTTACAAATAAGGGCAAGATAACATCGGACCGTTAATAACAATAAAATAAAATGATCTGGAGGGCTGAATAGAATTACCCAGAGCGCTGCATCTGGACCCCCGGACCTTGACTTTGACACGTGCTTTAAAGGATAACCAAACCCTAAATCAACTTTTTTTATCTGGTGATCTCTACAAATGGAGCTTTAACCCTTCTGCTCTCTTTGGGGTCCAGATGACTCCAACCACGTATTGATGTGTGATTCTTTCCATGACAAATGTGGACAGAGATGGACAGGATTTTATGTCTGCCATGGACATTAGTGAAACTCAAAAATCAATGATAAAAAAAAGTTCAGCGCACTGTCTAGTGGGGTCCAGATGACCCACTTATAATGTAAAAAAGGTGGAGAGTGGAAGGGTTAAAAGTGCTGTCTGTTGATCATTGACAGATTTTTGACAAATTAAAATAAACTTGTTTAATTCTTGAAAATATAGTCAAAAACCGTCTGTGTGCTGCCCCCTACAGGTTAAAACGAGATATTACAGTTGGATTTCGTGATTGGTCAAACCATTTCAGTCCCACGTCATTTCAGAAGTCCCATGTCATGATCTTCAGCCCCAGTAATAGGTGTGTTTGAGATCATGCAGGCAGACACAGCGCTGCGCAGATCGCCTGGATTGTGGTGCATGCTGGGTAGTTTTGCCTGCAGCAGCCTGGTCTCGTCAACGATTCAGGCGAGGAGCAAGTCATCTCAAACACTCCCAATGATAACAGTCCTGTTCCTCAACCCCACCCCTCTGACTGGATTTTCACATTTATTCTGTGGGCGGAGTCAGCCACCAATTTTCCTGTTAGGTTTCCCTTTAAGCTTCTGGCCACGCCCACTGCAAACGTTGTGATTGATCAGTCAGCTCTTTACTTTAGCTCAGGTTAAACATCCTTCTGCTTTCCTCTTCTTCAAATCTCAAGCATTATTTTGCTTTATGAAAATTACTTTGTTAAAAGTGTTTTTTTGTGTTAGTTTGTTTGTTCAACTTTGTTTTGATTTATAAAATGTAACGTTGTTTTTACTATTTGTTTTGCTATTTTTTATTGTAGTGTTTTTTCTTTGTTCTTGCGTTTAGCGAATAATGAATCTGATTGGAACTTCAGGGCCACCGTATTCATGTCTCACACCTCAAATCCTCATGTTCCTTCTTGGTTCCAGGATCTTCTCGCTCCATGTGCCGCTGGACTCCAGGATCCTGGTGGCTCTGATCTACAAGGCGTCTCCTGGGATCTCCGTCTCTCTGCAGCTGAACACCACAGACGTCCATCATTTCTCCCAAAGCGGCCCGCAGGACGTTAAGAGTGAGGCTTTCTTCTGACGACACGTTTGTTTTCATTTCAGGAACAAACGCCGTTGGGCTGTGTGGCCGTTTCGATTTACTTTGTACGATAATTTTAGGCTGAAAGCCCAAACAAAATCGCCTGTAATGGCAGGATTTTTTTCAGCTCTGAGTTTGTGCTTAGAGCTGTAAATGTCTCAGTGCTCTCCAGTCTGTGAGAAAACTGCCATCACATTTAAAAAACAAGAATTATTTTTGTTCATATGTCAGATTTACTTAAAAACTGCATCACATCTCTGAATTCCTTCAAAGAATCCGGTTTGTGGTGGAACACCTGAACATTCAAAGCATCATAGAGCTCTGGTCCTTAAAGGGTAACCAAACAGGGAGGGTGGAGGCTGACTCCGCCCACAGCCGAAATGTGAAAATCCAGTCAGAGGGGCGGGGCTGGAGAACCGGACTGTTATCATTACTGGAGCTGCAGATCATGATGTGAGAATTCTGAAACTTGGTTTGACCAATCACAAATTTCAACGGTAATACCTCGTTTCAACCTGTAGGGGGCAGCACACAGTCGGTTTTTGACTATGTTTTCATGTTTGTGTGTTTTGTTTTTCTCAAAAATTTGTGGATGATCAACAGGCAGCACTTTTAACCCTTCCGCTCTCCTTGGCTTGTTTACATTATAAGTGGGGTCATCTGGACCCCTCAAGACAGTGAGCTGAACTTTTTTTTATCTTTGATTTCTGAGTTTCACTAATGTCCATGGCAGACATAAAATCCTGTCCACCTCTGTCCACATTTAATATTAATTTCTTCACATTATTTTTCTTTATTATATATCTGACCAATCAGATGCCTCAATAAAAATGTGTGGCCCAATCTTCAACTGTCAAAACAGATTTCATGTAGCCCGCTTTTCAAGCTGTAGGTGTGGCCTTCCAACAAGCTCACTCCTTATTAGAGAGAGTGGTTGCCATGGAAACGTTAACTTAAACCACTCGGACCAATCACTGCTTACTGAGGTCATCTGGTTCCAACATGGCGGCATCTGTACCTTGAAAAAAAGGGTGATTGAATTGACTTCATTTTGCTGAAGCTGGAAGTCAGTCATTTTCTTTGGATGATGTCACACTCATTTGGTCCAGTTCTCTTTTACAGTCGGTGGTATTGACATGCCTTCCTGTGAATTCAAATGAACTACTTTAGTCCAGATTAAATCTGTTTTCAATCCTCTAAATGCTGCAAGCTGATCACTGCCAGATTCCCACCTTTAACATCCAGGAGGTTCTCACTGTGGTGCTATCGAAAAGTTTTCCTCCTTTTGGCGGAAAATGTTATGTTATTTAACTGGTGCTCTCATGGAAGCATCAGCTCTGATCTGAGCATTATTCCTGGCTCCTGGTGGCTCCTCAGGAGCTGAAACAGGACATGTATCCTTCACTGGAGCAGACCTGCAAGACCCCTGAGCTTTGTGCTGATTGTTGTCCTCCTGCAGCCATCAGTCTGACTCCTGAAGCTCTGGACAATGGACACCAATTAATGAAGCACTTCCCTCATGCGTCTGGAAACCTGAACACGCACGGTTGGACCGTCAGGTGAGGGATGCCGGCAGGTTTTTTTTTTTGTCTCAGAGTTGAGTTTGTGGCACAGGTGTGTTTGTGTCTGACAGATGCTCAGAGTTGGAGCTTCACGGCTCCATCCTCAGAGAAGTCTGTGTGCTCATCCAGCGGCATGGCGAGCCCAGAGATGTGCTCTTCAGCTGCAGGCTGGGCAAGATCATGGTGAGATTACAACTCTTTACATGTTTTTGCAAATCAAGCTTTCATCTAGAAAACAATCATGGATGAAAGCACAGCAGGATTACAAAGAGGTATATTTTATTGCTGAAATAAGCCTACCCACTATCATCTTGTTTGTCTTTATTGTGTGAATACTTAGCATTTTTGGTAGCTGTTTTTGGCTAACTTGGACATGTTTCCATCTTTTCTACTAATTTGGAATTAAGCTAGCGTTTTAGCACTTTGGTAGCTTTTTTGGCTAATTTGGACATGTTTCCGTTTTTTTTTTTTTTTTTGGATTTGGATTTAAACCACCATTTTAGCATTATGCTAGCTATTTTTAGTTAATTTAGACATATTTTCAGTATTTTGGCTAATTTGGCATTTAGCTGATGTTTTAGTAAGCTTTCAGCTTCAGCATTTCCAGCTAACTGCTGGTTGAAAAGATTTTGTGTTAAAGTTTAAGTGTTAAAGCAAAAACAATTGTAACTATCTAATGTTCTAAATCTGTGAGTTCCAAGATAATCTTAATCTCCACCTCACTGGTCTTCTCCCATCAGGTAGTGGACGTTGCGAGTCTGGAGGCGCCCCCTCCAGCGGTGCAGGGGGTGTGCGTTGAAGACCTCGTTTGGCTGCGTGGGTCCGGTACCTCCCCACAGCAGTCTTCGCTCCTGAACGCCACTCTGCGCTGGGAGTACTCCTCTGAGCTCGTGCACCATTTCAAAGTCCACTGGCGCCGGCTCAGAGGACCGGATCCCCGCGTCCCTCCGGGCCAACTGGAGCTGGTGGGCAGGGCGCACGCAAATCTGTTCAGGGTGACGGAGCTGGCTGTGCCAGAGCCGCCCAGCCTGCTGGAGCTGGTGGTGGAACCGGTCCTCCTGATGGACGTCCCCGTCCCCGAGGAGCTCTGGGGCAGGAGACAGCTCAGCTACACGGAGGCGGTTGCACAATGATGAGGGGGTCATGCAGACTTGAAGGAGAACTCAACAATGAAATATCCTGGTGTGTTTATGTGATCCACCAGAGGATTTTTGTTTAATGGGCTTTAAAAAGTCTCAATGAGAAAATAAAAATGAACTGCAGGTTGTGGTCATCAGAACAGTCTGGGACACAAACTTTGAACCAAAGAGTTCTGCTTTCATTACTTGTTGTTTTGCATTCAAAAGCCTAAAGCTGAATCTGTAGGGTTAAATCAGCTTGAAGTCAATGAAAAACAAAGATTGTAAATTTGAAAAAAAAAATGAAAGCAGTTTTAAACTTGAAAATAAATATTTAAACTTAAAGGAATTATTGAAAATTTGAAGAAAAAAAAAAGGACATTTCAAAGTTGGAACAACCAGAATAAAAAATGAGAGAAAAGTGTAGAAATGTGTAGTGAGGAAATGTGTAGTGTCCCCTCTGTCATCCAATGGGAAACATGTCCCGGTAGCCAATGAGCTCAAAGCCCCGCCCCCATCTAAAATAATGATCAGCTCGGCAGCGAAAACTTCAAAAGCTGTTTTGAAGTTCAAAATTCAAAACAGCACCTAATGAATACATTATATTTAAATTGTTGTGTCAAAGGTTGCAGACCCCTGACCTAGAGGGAACAAGAAAAGCACTTTATATAGTATTAATATTCCAAGAAAAAGGCTCACAATAAACTGGAAATATATTAAAGCACCATCAAAAAAAGGAAAAAATAAGTTAATGTAATGGAAAAACTCCCTACATATGGAAGTAGATGTTTTTAACCAGAGATGGAGTACAAGAATATTTACATTTTTAAGTTTGAGGATGTTCATTAAAATTAATATCTCAATACAAAGATATATGTATATGACTGTAGACACAAACCTAAATTTGACAAGTACAAATGAATGGAAGATGGAAGCTCAAGTAACATCTTTTTTCCTGTTTTTATTTCCAGCCTTTGTCCTTTTCTGTTTACCGTTAAATATATGTCTGAATCCATGCCGTGTTTGGTTATGGGATGTTGTGACATCCTCTTGTTTGTTAAGTAGCTTTTATGTTTTTGTTTCTACCATTAAACACTTTTTGTATAAACACGTTTATGACAGGAAATCAAACTGTTGACAGCGTTTGGACCATGAGGCCGTTCCAGCTCATGTAGGATGTTGAGTGTTGACATCGGGAGCAGAGGGTCTCACCATCTCAGTGTGAGCCACATGAGGTCCATTTACCTTAGATCAGGGGCCTCAAACTAGCGGCCCGCGGGCCATTTGTGGTCCCTAAGGGGATATTTTGTGGCCTTCATATCCAAGTTCAGTGTCTATTATATCTTCTGCATGCCCATTCTTCTTTGATGATAGATTTGTGATGTTTCAGATTTATGCTTAAAACTTTGCATTTGCTATTGTGGTTGGATTTAGTCATCAGAAAAGTTCTTAGCAACAGTTGCTAGCGTCGTTAGCGCCTGTCGTTTCACAGAAGATATTGCTTAGTAGTACATAGACATGAACAAATGTTCAATAAACTTGTTCAGTCGACATAGACAATGGGCGCAAAAGCGTTTTTGGCATGAATAGAACTCCATACAGCCCAGCCTCAGCCAGACTCTGCCTTCAGAGGCCTCAAGGTAAACTGAGTTTGAGAACGCTGACAGACAGGTGTACCTCTGCAGGAAGGGAAGCATTGGAGTGGAACCTGGATGTGAGCTTCACTATGACACCAGTTCAGTCTGTTCAACACAGTAACAAAAAAAACTTTATTGATTCTATGGATGCAGACATACAAAACTTAGAATCAAACAAAACAGCGTTTGTGATTTTGGTTCTGCAGAAGTGATTGGTGATTGTCTGAGGCGTTGAGGCGGCTGCAGAGGAGAATCAGTCCTGCTGAGTGATCATCTTCAGCATCTTCAGGGCCATCGCTCCCTGGTCTGAAGGGATCTGATAACAGAAGAAACAGACTGACTCTATACGAGTTCTGAAGACAAAGACCATGTTAGAAGTCCTACATGTGGAGCTGCAGAATGGAGACTAAAGGGTTCATCTTGTAGCATAATCCATACAAATGGGTGGTTTTCTATATATTAGACCAGGAGTGTCAAACTCAATCACACAAGGGGCCAATATCCAAAACCCACATTAGGTCAAACAGGATAAACATTTATTGAAGACGCTAAAACTACATTTTTAAAACTTTAAAACCATAACTTTTTAACATAATGATGAACTAGATATATAGCATTACTTGTGATAATTCTAGTGTGAAAGCTGTAAGAGGGATTTGGCCACCAAAGATGCTAGAGCTGATAGCTGAAGATGCTGAAATTGATAGTTTAAAACACTAAAGCTGATAGCTGAAATCACTGAAGTTGATAACCAGTTAAAATTTTAGCTAAATTCCAAATTAGTCTAAAAAAACACCAAAAAAACAGCTAGCATGTAGCTTAAAATTTAGCTAAACTTCAAAATAGCCTAAAAACTGAAAAAAAGCCCAGATTAGCCAAAACAGCTAGCATGAAGCTGAAATATTGGATGAACTCAAAAATAGCCAAAAAACAAAACAAGTTTAAATTAGCCAGAACAGCTAGCATGTAGCGAAAATAGTAGCTGAACTTTAAATTAGCCTAAAAAAATCTTAGTAAATACCAAAATAGTCCAAAATGCTAGCAGAATGCCAATTTTTAAAACTTTAAAACTGTAACTTTTAAAAATAATGACGAATAATAAAAATGCAGGAATATTATTCCAGAATAAATCAACTTAAACCTTAAATAACTTTCAATATTTTACTCTTTATAAAAATATATTTTGTCAAAATTATACAAGTTAGAAATGAGTACAAGATAACATCAGGTCATTAATAACAATAAAATAAAATGATTTGGAGGGCCGGATAGAATTACCCAGAGGGCCGGATCCGGCCCCCAGGCCTTGACTTTGACATGTGTACTAGACCCTCTCAGAAACATTCAGATGTTCGGGATACTGGTCTATCTGCCTCACCATGTGGCCAGCTTTGAGGATCCAGTAGAAGGAGAAGTTCTTGTAGGTCTTGTAGAAGGCTCCGGTGGCCCCCTGTGAGGCCGGGTCATCCAGCGGGGTCCAGCGCAGCTTGCTGAAGCTGGGAAGCCCTTCCCATGTGAGCCGCTTGACCCACTGCTCCTGACCTGTGAGGACAGAGAGGTCACCGTCAGCCCGCAATATTACCACACACAGCGGATGATTCGAGGTCTGCTTTACCCAGCGTGTCCACGATGAGGTCCAGCTGACCGTTGTAGACGGTGACGTTGACTCCAGCACTCAGCAGCTGGTCAACCACGTCCACCACCGACTTCATGAAGTCTCCTGCCATGTTGCTGAACACGTCCTCTGCCTGACCTGAACACAGCAGAAGTGGACACTTTATCTTCTACAGCCAAAGAAATAAAGATGGAGGTCCAGGTTTAAGGACGGGATACCTCCCCAGGTGACATTCTGGGGGATGATGCCCAGCTTCTTCCTTATTGGTCCGTTCATGAGCTCGCTCAGAGACAGTCTCTGGAGGGGGCTGATGTGCCGCAGAGCCTGCAGAGCTGATGGAGGGATGAGGAGCGGTCAGGAAAAGACGACAAGAAACATCTGAACACACAGATCCTTACAGATGAAGTCCTTAGCAGCGGAAAACTTCAGTTTGTCCTCCGACTCCTGCGTGAGGATGTTGTAGAAGTTGACTCCGTTTGTGTTCTGGCAGAAAAAAAAAATCAGTGCATTTGTGTGAGTAATGCAGAGGAGTCAAACACAATCACACAGGGGGGGCAAAATCCAAAACACAACTTAGGTCACGGGACGAACAGGATCAACATTTATAGAACACTCTGAAACTACATTTTAAACTTTAAAACTGTAACTTTTTAACATAATTATGAACTAGATATATAGCATTACCTGTGAGAATGCTGTAAGCTGAATTTGACCGGTGAAAATGCTGAAGCTGATAGCCAGCTAAAATATTAGCTAAATGCCAAATTAACCTACAAAAGAATGTAGGTTAGCCAAAACAGTTGGGAAGTAGCTGAAAAAATAGCTCAACTTCAAAAGAACTAAAAAAACTGATAAAAGGCCTAAATTATCCAAAACAGCTAGCGTGTAAATATTAGCCTAACTCCAAAACAGCAAAAAAAAAAAAAAAAAAACTGGAACAGCTAGCATGTAGCTGAAATATATATATTGAAGTTTGTATTTCATTCATTTTCTACTTGTTTGGGAACTACAGATAGAAACTAGCTTTGGCTATAATCTGGTGTGAAGTAGGGTGTAACGGATCACAAAACTCACGGTTCGGATCAGGTCACGGTTTTAGGGTCACGCATATAAAGTACTTCACACACAATATTTATATATGCAACATCAAAACATTTAATCATTGGGACCTATTTATTAAAACAAAACATCTTTAAACTTTGAACACAAACAAAATGTTAAAACATGTAGTTTCTGATTACATTAGCATGTCTTTGGACCAAATCTACAAAAACTGACAGAAAAGAATGTTTAAAAACAGTGTTGAAAATACAAAATCTATCTGGAGTTCCCCTGAAATACAAATGTTCTCATCCCACTCACCTAATGTCCAAATTAAATCATAAATAAAACAGTTAAAATTGTTTTTTGGTATTAATTGTTTTTTCAAAACTAACTGTGGGAACATTTAAATATTTAAAATAATAATTATTATCTGTAAAACGTGGCACTGCTTGCTTTTCCTGGTGATTTTTGGTCTCTTTGGCTTGCCATACAATCGTCTCCTGACACCACCAGCGAGTCTGTTACAGAGCGGCTTTCTCCTGTGCGGGACAGTTACTGCTCCTTATTAGGAGATTCTCTGAATCCAGAAATGGAAACGTGTACCGATGCTTTTATTCAGCTCTTAAAAGTAAATAAACCTGATGTCTATTGATCCGCGTCCTCATTATGAAGCTGAGAAACGTTTTTGACGGAAGCTCCTCCCACACGCAGCGGGAGCATCAGGTGAACAGACTTTAACCGTGAAGCTGTTACTTCAGCGCTTGTCAAAATAAAGAGGATTTACATGAATTTGATGTGAATTCCATTCAATGTGAACGGAACATTGATTTACATTATGAGAGCCTGAGGTGTGTGCGCTCGCAGGGGGTGGGGGTTGGAGTGGCCCGCAGTACACACGTGTCCCGAACCGTGGCTCCTGATCCGTATGGACCACGGATCATCCGTGATCCGTTACACCTCTAGTGTGAAGCATCTTTAATGTTTTTGCACATTGACCCTGTCAAATAAACTACTAAAAAAAACAAAAAATATTAGCTAAACTCCAAAACAGTCTAAAAAATAAAAAAGAAAAGCCTAAATTAGCCAAAAGAGCTAGCATGTAGCTTTAAAAATTAGCTAAACTCCAAAATAGACTAAAAAATCTTAGTGAATGCCAAAATAGGGCCGGATAGAATTACTCGGAGGGCCGGATCTGGCCCCCAGGCCTCAACTTTGACACGAGCTCTAATGTGCTTGAATGAAAGCATGAATCAACCTGCTCCACCACCGTCTCTGCCACAGACCACAGCTCTGTGGCTTTCAGGAAGCTCCGCTGCTCCACGGCCTGCTTCACCGCCTCCGCCGCGCTGTTCACGTCAGCCAGGCCCGAGTCGTCCAGCAGGGACTGCACACAGCAGAGACGGACACTGCACCACCCGCACCACCTGCACCAATCAGTGCTGTCTGTGCGGTACTCACTGTGGTGTAGAGATACGGACCCCACGTCATGACGGAGTCTGGAAAGAAGGTCCTCAAGGTCACCAAACACACATTTTCCAGGAAGCTTTTCTTTAAAGTCCCACTGCAATCATCTTCTGATCTATTTTCAAATCGTTCCTAGTGGTCTTTAAATGATGATTATGCCGTTTTTAGTCAAAAGACATAGTTTCTGCAGTTCAATAGAAGAAGTTGAGGGAGTGTGGTGCAGAGTAAGTCTGCCCACACTTCCCATCACCCATACTGAGCTGAACTCTCTGTTAACATGCTCTCCCACTAGCTTAAACCCCCCACAACCTAACCTGAGCGATGAAACAAACATGGTGATCAATATCAGAGCTGTCCAGTCGTACAGTTCTGACCCAGATTCCAGCTCAGACCAGAAAACAAAGACGTTCATGGATCTATTCGACTGTTAGTGGATGATCAGAAGCTTAAGGCCTGCAGACTTTAGCACCTACGTCAGGCTTTTTCAAACATCTTTTTTTATGATTGTCATTGATTTGAATAAATAATACTCAGAAATAAAGCCTTAAGCTTCATTTTCGTTCTATGAGTCCTCCATCATGAGAAAATGTTACCAGCACATGTTAAAAACACCTTTAAATCAGAGTGGGTCTTTAAGAACAATTACTAAAAACACAAACTGAGTGTGTTCTGCTTGAACAGAGCTCGATACAGACCCAGCGGTGAAATCCACGAGTCTCCCAGAGCCACACCAGCGAAGCTGCATTTGACCGATCCCTGAGCTACAGCCTGAGGACGCAGGAGAGACGGGTCAGAACCAAGAGCAACTTCCCAACCATCCCCCTCTAGAAGTGGGAATCTTGAGGCACCTCACGGTTTGATCACGATTCAGGAGGCAACGATTCAATTATGAAACAATGATCAATGCATCTCAGGTCTGCATTTTTTTGGAGAAATGTTTTTCTTTCCAAGACCCCAGACCAGGGGTCTGCAACCTGAGGCTCCAGGGCCACATGTGGCCCTTTTACCTCTCCATGGTGGCTCTTTGGGTGAAGAAAAACAAAATGATAATAAATGACTCTACTGTTACTCTACTACTTTGAATAGATATTAAATACTATCAAAACTTCAGCAAAGTTTTTCTCTGATTGCTCTTTTTGTGTGTTTATAGAACATATTTTATGCTGCACAACAATGTTTCAAGACGGAAGAAGCAAAGAAAATAAATGTGTTTATTTTAAATATTTCTACTGAATCATGAAGCAATAACAGCAGTAGGGAAAAGGATGACAGCCCATCCAAGTAGATCCAAGAAACAACAAGAGAAAATACTTTTGGGTGGGACGATCCTATGTGGAACAGGAAGTCTTTTATTTTGAAGGAAGTCGCATGACCTTCTGTCAAAAGTAAAAAAAAAATAAAAATAAAAAATAAAAAAGATTTTTCTTTGTAAATTCCTGTTTTTATTTGTGCAAAAAAAAAGAAAAATATTTTATATTAAAAGAAAAAAGATTTTCAAAGGTTGAATTCCGACTTTGCAGCTCCGACTTATTTCTGACCAGTAAGAAAAAGACCCAACTGGCTC
>NC_050519.1:23910201-23912607 GCF_002922805.2 Oryzias melastigma | reverse complement strand
ATTTTTCTTTGTAAATTCCTGTTTTTATTTGTGCAAAAAAAAAGAAAAATATTTTATATTAAAAGAAAAAAGATTTTCAAAGGTTGAATTCCGACTTTGCAGCTCCAACTTATTTCTGACCAGTAAGAAAAAGACCCAACTGGCTCTTTAATATAAAGGGTTGCAGAGCACTGAACCAATATGACTCACTTTTCTCCACTAAAGTGCATTTGTAAGTAATGATCGGTGTACCTCTAACTTTTATAGAGAACATAAAAGCTTGATAATCAAAAAGCTTCAATAAGGAAAAATGTTCCCTGAACTCAACGACCTTAAATAAGATAATGTAAGGTTTTATCATTAGAACAGATTTAAAGCCCCCCTATGAAAATTCTTTTTAATAAAAAAAAAACATTCCCAGTAGTGTTTTAATGATTATGAAGTTTTTAACCAAAATCCCACAACCTAAATGCCTTAAAAAGCCATTTTTCATCTTGATCTGAAGCCTCTGTTTTCCAACTGCGGTCAAATGAGCCGCCGTTCACATTTCCGTGGTCACATCAAGAAGCTCCGTGGAGCTTTCTTGTTCTTGTTCACATTCTTGTTTTTCCAGATCTGTCACAGTCTCTCTGTGACAGTTTGATTGAAAGATTTAAATGGAGAAATACTCGAAAATGCAAAAACTAAATGATTTCTTATTGTATTTGCTTTCTTTCAGAAGAAAAATGACACACAGACATGTTAGAAACTCTAAAAACAGGATTTTCATCGGGGGGGGGGGAGTTGTGACTTTAATGAAACACTTTTTGTCTCACCTAAAAACTAAATGAATAGTGTGTAGATAGCAGCATATTCTGATTTCACAAATTTGTTGTGTTCCTACATTTTTCATTTTGCTGTTATAACTCACACAGCGTGTGACTTTTGTCCGATTGACACTATGAAAGCCAAACAGTCGCTATAAGTGAAGTCGGGGATGACAAGATCTGGAAGGTCAGCCATGTTTGTGAGCTCTTCAAAAATGTCAGAGTGAAAAACGGTCCATGATAAGTTCCTCTTGTTACTTAAAATCACGTACATTTTTTAACAATCGATTACTTAAAATTCATGAAATGATTCAGAATCAGTTATGGATCATAAGCGAAGCATCTAAAAATCTATCTTTTGCAAACAGGAAGACAAACTTAAACATTTTTAGTCCCAAATATGAAGCGTTTCAATTTAATTGAATGTATTAAACATAAAAAGATTAAAAATGATCAGATCTGTCTTGACTTTAAAGCTGTTTTTGAGCAGGTTCCTGCTCTGCAGAAACTGGGACATGCATTACATTTAACAAGAAAGAGAAAAGAAAATAAAGGAAAAAAATCATTCAATCATGACAGAACACATTCAAAGGATCGGACAGAAAAAACAAAGAAGGGATGCAGGACTGTCTCGAGAACACTCACCTTTGTGAGCTCCAAGGAGATGGCAGCGGCCATCTTCCCTCCATACGACTCAGAGAAGATGTAGAAGGGGATGCTCTGTGGAGACCAAATGAGTCTCTGATGTTGTCCATGAACACTTATTTACCAAAACATCTGCTGTAGCCAAAGAAACCACCCTAATGACCCAAACCCATAAACACATGAGCTGTAGAACCTGGAACTCGGGCCGCTCGGTGAAGAAGTGCTGGAGCAGCACCAGCATGTCCGACGCCACCATGGACACGTCCGTGGCGAAGCCGTCAGCCCGTTCCACGAAGCTGTAGCCGGTGCCCACAGGGTTGTCCACAAACAGCACGCTGGCTGCCTGCACCTGAAGAGGACACAGGGGTGACACCTCCTAACAGCTCACCTGACAGCTGCCATCGGGTCTGAGGTTCTGACTCCATTTCTGTGCAGTTTCACTGCAGTCTCCACCCGCAGCAATGTCCACCTTCTTACCCAGCTTGTGCTTCTGGGCTGTAGATCCCGATCCAAGGGGCCGATTTCCTCAAAGTTTCCGAATCCGCTTCCAGAGCCCCCTGGTCCACCCTGAAAACAGCGGGAACGTGTTTTCCAAAAACTGACGAGTTTGCAGTTTAGATCAAATGAATGGACTTTAGTTAATTCATTTTAACCAAAGTCCATTTATCTCTGATAAAGAACAAATCTCTTACATATCCCATAGTGCATCTGTGAACATACAATATGTGGCGCCATGTATGTTTACGTTTCTTTAAGTCAACAAAAGTAATTCGGAACTAGATATATTGATTGGTTAATATCCAAAATTAGTCGAAAAACCGAAGAATTTTTTTTTTAAATAGCTAGCATGTAGCTGAAATATTAGCTAAACTCCAAAACAGCCCAAAAAACTTTTAAAAGCCTAAATTAGCCAAAATGCCTGAGAATGCCCATGAAACCGAAAACTGTCAGTTTATCAGAGCCATGCTCGAAGCTG
>NC_050519.1:23903440-23910115 GCF_002922805.2 Oryzias melastigma | reverse complement strand
AAACAGCCCAAAAAACTATTCAAAGCCTAAATTAGCCAAAACAGCTGAAATATTAGCTAAACCGAAAAATACCCTAAGCAACTTTTAAACACAATATTTGGCATCATATTAGAAAATAAATTCGAAGGAATCTGCTTGAATATAATCCTTTACACAAATATGAATATATGAAGATCCCCCAAAATTTAGAATATTTATAAACAAACTCAGGTTATATTTGGAATCACTGAAGTACCTTAAGAAACCAACAATAAAAACAACATATAATCTACTAAAAACTTCCCATGTGTATCTATAATTACGTGACTTTGCTCATAACTTTTTATTAATATTATTTTTTAAAGGACTAGTAATGGGGTTGTGGGTCATTTTCGGTGTTAACTGTATTTCGCCTTATATTTACCATTTCCAAATCTTTTGCCGTGTTTTGAGCAAGAAATATTGAAATAAAACGGCATTTTTGCGGCCAAATTTGGCAAACCTGTCTCTTCCGGGGGAAAAGCTCCGTTTTGGTCACGTGGTGCGTCACCAGAGTCAACATAGCAAGATGGCTTCTCCTTTGCGTGTCGGAGCTAGCGATAGCGGCGATATTTCAAGGTCCACAATTCTGTCTTCAGACTCAGATTGTGGAAACATTTGTTCTGAAAGTGACGCTGATTCAGAGGCGCCGGGTGTTTGTGGTTTGAGGACTGTAAAGCCCTATCAATTTGAGCCGGCAGCGCGGAAAGTAGGAGCTCACTATTTGGCAATGACGCTGAGAATGCCGATGAAACTGAAAGCTGTCCGTTTATCAGAGCCATGCTCGAAGCTGGAAGACGTGGAGCATCTCGTGAAGCTTTATTTACAGATCGGAACCTTTTGGCGACTCTAAATCAAATCATCAATGACGCTGACTATCCGGGTCGGTAATGCAGAGTTTCATATGCAAAATAAAGAGCTTAGAGACATGTTTGCAGGACCGTCCGCCACTTTATTATTATTTATTTATTCACTTATTTAATCACTTTATTCACATACCCAGAAGCTCTTTCACCACCTTACTGCATGTCTCTGATATGCGCAGAAAAAAATGAGAATGTAAACAGTGCTCTGTACGCCCCGTTCTCCACATGAATCGTCCCGTTTCAACACACAACAACAACAGGGGATGACAACAGTCTGTCACGTTAGCTAAGTACACTGAAAATTCCGAAAACGATTCCTCTTCAGATGAAAGCATCACACAGAAATGAATGAGATCTGATCTTTCACGGAGGAAGAAATGACTGGTGGACCGCTGCGAGTGTCGATGGTTTCATCAACGGATCTGCAGAGATCCTGCAAGCCACCATCAATGATTAATAAACTGCAAATCAAACAAAGAAACTTCCAAACATGTGCAATGTTTTAAACATTCAGTTTACCTGTTGAAATCAGAAGCTTTTCACAGTTTAGTCGGTCTGGTTCTGCTCACAGTGTTCATTCACAATAGGCTCATTTCGATTGTAAATCTCGTAAATTTACGACTTTAAAAATCATAATTTTAATTTTATTTTTTTTTTGGCCCTAACACTCCGTCGGACCATAACACCGATGTTTATAGAATTCAACTTTGCCGCAGCGCACACACATACATGTATCTGCAGACACCCTGGGTCCGCCTGCATTCTGCTGCTGGCGCTGTCTCACCCACATGACGTCAACGCGTCACGTGACCCAAATCGAGCCGTTTCTGAAGCAGGGCGAAATGCGAGTGTGATTTGTCGTTGATTTGGTCAAATTGTACAAAAACCTGCGTTTGTCAACGGTAATTATTTGTTATTTTTGATACATTAGAACATATGGAATATATCTGGATACTTATTTTAGCTTTGTCCCAGCCCTTTACTAGTCCTTAACACGCTGACACGCTGCAGAGACTATGTTTCTCGGCTGGCCTGGGAACGCCTCGGGGTCCCCCCAGAGGAGCTGGAGGAAGTGACCAGGGAGAGGGAAGTCTGGGCCTCTTTGCTCAGACTGCTGCCCCCGGACCTGGTATGAACAGGAGAAGATGGATGGATTATTTTTGATTTTATTGGTTGTTGTTTAATTCTGCAATAATCCCCTCTGTTTGATTGTAATAATGTGAAAAACTGTTCAATAATTTCAAGTCATGTTTTATTCTGTAGTGTGTAATTGTTCAATAATAATTAAAAAAAGACAATTAGCATGTAGCTAAACTATTAGCTAAACTCCAACAAGCCTAAAATAGTCCAAAAAGCTAGCAGGATGCCATTATAACAACAGAAACTTCAAAATAGCTCAAAAACCTCAGTAGATGCCAAAACAGCCAAAACCAACCATCCATCCATCCATCTTCTTGACCGCTTCTTCCCTTTCGGGGTCGCGGGGGTGCTGGAGCCTATCCCGGCTACTGATGGGTGAAGGCGGGGTACACCCTGGACAGGTCTCCAGTCTGTCTCAGGGCCTCAATCACACACATTCACTCACACAGTCATACCTAGGGACAATTTAGAGTCACCAATGAATCTATGAAGCATGTTTTTGGATGGTGGGAGGAAGCCGGAGTCCCCGGTGAAAACCCACGCATGCACGGGGAGAACATGCAAACTCCACACAGAAAGGTCCCAGCCGGGATTCGAACCGGGGCCTTCTCGCTGTGAGGCAAGAGCGCTAACCACTGCGCCACCGTGCAGCCCACAGCCAAAACCAAAGAGATGACATGCAGGCTTTTTACTGTTGTCCAAGATACATATAGAGCGACGCCATATTGGAGTGGTATAAAAACAATGAGACTTAGTTTAGCAGACACAGTAAAATGACCATAAAATCATAAATTAAACTATTCAAATCTACACACAGCCTGAGATTCACACAAACTGTTAGACTCCTCGGTCTGTGTTTATAAACGGATCGGTGGGTAGTCGACATCGCCGTAGACCACTAGCGCACGTTATATATGGGCCGGTGTGGTGCCAAGGTAGGTTCCCCCTGCCAGAATTTATATCTCCCGTCTCTGAGATCATTGATTTGTTTGTACACACTTATATTTTTACCCCAAAAGGACAAAAAGAAAGTGGATGATAGCGAAATACTTTATTCTGGGGTTTTGGGGAGTTTATTGTCATGTTTGAATATATTTTTTTTTACCTCAAATTCTACGTAATATGACAGGATGACAGGGGCCACAGATTCAAAAAAAAAAAACTCCCAAAAGCTTCAGAATAGTGTATCCTAATCATCCACCTTCTTTTACAGGACAGCAATAATTTACTAGTGAAAAGTCACGTTCTAGTTTTTCCAGATCTGTTTGTATTATTGTAACACAGCAATAAACAGACATCTACACCATTCCAATATGGAGAACAACTTTGAATATGCAACAAGCTAGCATTCATCTCTAGTGATGTAACTCATGGGCCAAAACAGCTATGATATTAGCAACTAAAATATTAGATGAATCCCAAATTAGTTTAAAATAACCCTTATATTTAAAGCACTCAGTGGAAATAACCTTTAAAAGACTTAAAACATCTGTGGAGTGCTTTTGGAAGACTGGAGATCTGCGTGTCTGAGATGGAGTGTTCCGAGGTCGTCACGGCAACGAGCAGGCACTAGTCTGCATCCTTTCCTATGGAAGATACAGCCCTGCACTTGGCTCAAACAAAAGCTGGTACCTTTTCACACAAATCGCAGAATTCAGTGCAGCTGATGAAGAGGGGTTTGAGGGTCTCTTTGAGTTTTCCTTTTGAAAGGAAAGATCCAGAGCAAGTCGCTCTGGAGGCGATTATCTCTTCCATCAGAGGAGGAGCATCCTTCATCTTCTACAGCAGAAGGAGATCCTCCAGTCCTCTTTGCAAACTCAAACCAATGATTTGTGGTTAAAGCAGAAAGACATATAAAAAGCTTTTTTGTGCAGCAGCTTTTGTTGTTGCGCCTGTTTTTCCTCCTTTTTTAATCTCTTCCATCTCTTTGGATGTTTTCCTGAGGCCAGAACTTCAGAAGTGGTTTCTATTTTTACAGAGAAGCTTTTGGGGAAGTTTGACATGTGTCACTTGTAGTAAAAATAATAAGTTTTCCTCTTCTGTAACAGACAACAGAGCTGTGAGTCATTTGGTCATCATCACATGTTTCTTCAGCTGACCTCAGAACCTGGACGATTCTACCTGTCTTCATCTCTTTTAGTTTGAACTTCCTTCTAAAAGTGCACATCAAGACACTTAAGCTCAGGTCGTTTCTGCTGACGTCAGCTTCAGACCCACTCAAACTCGACCAAGCGCAGAGTGGGCTCGCGCTCACTCACCTGCAGCCACATGACCAGCGGAAGCTCCTGGTACCCAGAGTCAGCGTAATACAGCCACCAGAACATGTGGGCCCCGTCCCGCACCTCCACATAGTCCCACGCCTCTTTGACCGCTGACGGGGGCGCGCAGAGCCCTGCGGACAGGTGAGAGCCTTAGCACGAGCATGCGCAGTGCGCAACCCAACAGAAACCAAGGCTGCTTTCGTTTGACAGTCAGCTGATTTACGGAACCGAGAACAAAACAAGTCCGGGATGGAAGGACTTCGAGGAGAAGGCGGAAGAAGAATTCCTGAAGGAGTTCTGTCCGGTTCACGGAACTCACCGTCACGGACGAACACGGCGGACACGAACAGCGAGACAAGAGCCGCGGAGCAGCTCATGGTTGCAGCGGGACTTCACCGACGACGAGTCACATGACCGCACCAGTCACATGACCGCGCTAGGGAGTCAGCTGACTGAGACACTTTTTTTTTGGAAGAATTTATTTTTAAAACTAAATGAAGAAGATCATTTTTTAAATACAAAATAATAGTAAAAATAATTGTTTTTCATTTGAAGTGTGAAAAAGTCTGTATTTTTCAAAATTTTAAGCACACATAAGGTCACTAACTTCATACATCTTGAAGTCTTCAGTTCAGCTCTGGAAGGCAAAAACTTCAAAGAAGGAGTTTCCATGGCGACCAGCTGCATCCAGTTATGCACCAAGTGCTGTAAAACTCAATGCCTTTGAATTCTGGAAATGAGGTTGGAGGATGCACTGAGAACGATATGTTTGTCTGCATTGTGCTAAGTGTGAAGTTTGGTGGTGGGAGCATCATGGTGTGGGTTTACGTTTTCAAGAGCTGGCTTGGGGCCTTCATTTCAAAGTGTTCCTAGTGGTCTTTAAATTATGACTTATCCGTTTTTAGCCCAAATCAAAAACCTGAGCTGTTCTAGGACATAGTTTCTGTAGAACGGCAGAAGTTTATTAGAAATTCACCTCTGAGTTGTTGGCAGGAATGTTGGTGTGAGTAAGCCTGCACTCATTTCCCATCATCCCTTTGTTCACACTCTCTCCCACTAACTCACAGCCCTTCACAGTGCCAACCAAAAGTTACAGGTGCAAAGAAAAAAAAATGGTGAGGAATGCTGGAGCTATGAAGCCATTTAGTTTAGATCCAGATTCCAACACTAATAATTCCAAAACACTAATAATAATTGAAAGTGGAGTCTTATGTCAGGTTTTACAACATGACAGAAATGTAATGTTATTTTAACAAACTAACCGTCTTTTCTCTGAACCTTTTCATGAACACATTCTTACTTTAAAGCATCAACTTTTCATCAAAGCCCTAAAGTTTATTTCTAGTCATTTTTATATATTTTGACCATTTTTTAAGAAATTGACTTTGTTCAGATCACAAATGATTTTTTTTTCAATCACAGAAGAATAAAGATTCAAAATAGTGAAGAACAATACAACAAATATTTTAAACTTGTTGGGCTGTTTAAATGTCATGCATATAAAAACATGCTTATATAGAAATATGTACAACATTTTTGCATAATTGTGTGTAATACTGATCTGTGTTGTGGATCACAATGAAGTGGAGCACCAAATGAGTGTTTGTGTTGCTGAGATCAAATGTGAGCAGATAATAGAAATTCCCAGCGCTTCTAAATGCAGCAATAGTGAGTTCTTAATGAAAGTGCATAGATGCGGAAACTCCGCGCAACCCATGAACACACCTCGTGCCGCGGCTTATGTGACAATAAAGTCAATTAAATCTGCTCAATAAAGTCAGGATTAAATGTTTGAACCAACTCTGGGATGGATGTTTGTGGTGATCCACAGTGGAGGAGAAGCAGACTCCATCCTGTTGTGTTTGAGCGTCAGAGATGAAGAACAGAGACTCGACTGTTAAGGTCAAAGAGTAAAAATAAAGTTTAACCCCCGGTTGGTAGTAGTTAATTTAGAGGTCCGCCTATGTTGAAACGTGGCTTATAGAATACCATGTTGACTGACTTAAAATAAAACATTCTACAAAGCAGTTCCCGCCCTCCTCATCCGTCCTCTTCGTTCAGGAGAGACCTGCAGCTGAACGGCCCCCTCCACCCCTCCCTTTTCCTTCACACCTGTCCGTCTCCTGCCCATCAGACTGGGGCGCGCGCACCAGCAGAGGGCGCCATTTCACAGGTTTCAGGCCGTTCAAAACCCAACAGGGAGTAGAAACCATAGCTACGCAGATTCTTTTTTCCTCCCAGCGCCGATCTTACCCCCCTTTGAATCGGCGCCCCGAGCAGCTGCCCGTATTGCCCGTTCCTTAAACCGCCACGGTGTCAAATAGAGCAACCGTTCAGGAATTACAGTCATTCAAAGAGCGCTTGTGCAAATCTGTCGCGGGCGTCAGCTC
>NC_050519.1:23893443-23897242 GCF_002922805.2 Oryzias melastigma | reverse complement strand
TGTTCTGGAAAAACAACAGAAGTTTTTAGATTTTGGCTAAAATCTGCATAATCATAATAACAAAACCACTTGGAACACTTTTAGAATTTCTTAAAAAATGATTAGTGGGTTTTCAAAAAACTTAAACTATTAACATATAAATATATAATTAATAGTTTTCATCAAAAATACTTTATTTTGTAACATTGTATTGAGATAAACTTTCTTAACAATAAAAGGCTGTAACATAAAATCCCTAACAAAAGCCCAAGTGCAAGTGAAGGGCATTTTAAATTCAAAACTTTAATCAACATTCAGTAAAATAAAATAAAAAACATCAAAAATAACATTTCCATAACACTTTCATGTTCATTTTTTGTCAGGACCAAATCTTTTCCTCCTCTGCTGAACTACAGTAATAAATGAAATAGAGATTTATCATTTCAAATTAACTTTTGTTTTTTAAAACACTAAAGACAGAGAAAAGCGGGATACACTGTATACACTGTATATACTCGATGCAGCGACGTGTCCAGCGGAGCTCACGCCATGAATATGCCGGCAGACAGACAGCTATGCTGGGGCTGGATCACGCTTAAACCTCCAGAACTGAGATATTTTGCATATTTTCGTGCGGCGAAAGAGGGACGGGCCACACACTCAAAGCTGAGATTTATCTTTTCATCTACAAATAACTGGCGTTGTTTAAATTACATTTAAAACGTCCCCCGGTGCGCTTGCTGTTCAGAACGTCGGGGGTCTGCAGCTCTCAGGACGCGGGCCGGACACGAGCCGGTACCACCAGACGTGGTACTGGACACGAACCGGAGCCGGGTTAGGGTGCAGGAGCTCTCCAGGTCCTAGCGCCGGCCGGTTTTAGCTAGCAGCTCGGTGGTTGGAGACCCGTCCGTGTTCTAGTGAGAGCAGCCGGTGAGTTAGAGGGCGATGAGGGACGCCTGCGCGCGCGATATGGAAAGGCACATGTGAGAAAATCCGCGATCAATGCGCCAAAAAATGCGTCATGTACATGTCAAATTAACGCGTAATTAACGCTCTAGTATATATATATTGCTAATCCATTATAGGCTAAATCAGGCTAAAATGGGGAATTTGACCTGCAGTTATTGACTAAAAGTACAAAAACTGCCATAAAAATCAATGACCTCTGAGGACAGGGTCTTTCCAGTTGCTTAAGTTTGAACAGAGAAAGTCTCTTGCTTTAGAGCCAAAACAAAAAAAACTTCTTTGTATCTTGGATAAATGAGTGTCTCCTCCAATGATGCATCTTTCTGTACTTCATTCTATTCTTGAATGAACTGGAACAAAATATGTTGCTTTTTTACTTAAGATCAATAAAAACCAAAGCTGACAGTTAGCCACTGTCAGGGTTTGTAGACAGATCCCAACGCAGAGCCAGACTGGGTGTTAATTCAGAGAAGATTTATTTGAAGGAAACAGCAACAAACTAAGGAGCAGGTAGGCGGTGGAGGCAGGAGGCTTTGACCAAAGAGAGCTGCAACAGGAACTAGGAGGCCACATGGAAGTGGAATAACCTGGCAGGGAGGAAGAGCCAGGAGGAGGCTTTTAAAGCTGATTTAATTGGAAGCAGGTGTGCAGCGTCACCAGTTAGAGAGGGCCACGCCTCCTGCCCCACGCCACCCTGTGCACAAAGGAGACAAAACATAAGTACAAAAACACAAAACCAAATAAAGTAAACCCTAACCATAACAGCCACCCTACCTACTTAAACTCTTCTGTTTTCCATTCAACAGCTGCGTCATTCTCAAAAACTAATTTAGTTTTAAGTCTATTACTTGCAGCCAAAAAGGCAGAATCTGGGATTTTTTTTCCCCCTCAGATATTAAGTAATTTGTAGGATGATGTCCATCCATCTATGTCCTGCCTCAATTGTAAATGGATTGCATTGTGGGAGAGCTTATCTCTGCTCTGTAATAGGCCTGACTTGACATGGTAATTCTGTGAAGTGACATTTCCCTCCAGTGGGATAAGATGCACCTACAGAGGCACAGAGAGCCCCTCTGAAACGCTTTATCTCTCTCTAAACTAGGTCAGCTGAAAGTGCTGTGTTTACCTCTGTGCTGAGTGTACGTTTGTTTAAAGAAAGGCCTGCTCAGAGGAATATATTATCTCTGTCATGCACGACAGAAAGTGTGTAGTTTGTAGCTTATATTTCCACGAAAAGATAACTTAATAAACAATAAAAATGTCAGTTACACATTTTTCAGATTAATTTTTTTAAAGCTGCATGCATGTTTTCCATTTTCTTTATCAAGATGTATGATTGTTTTGGTAATTATATTACTTTTATTAAATGTAGATAGGATACTGATAATCTGCTTTTTAAAATTATCTATTTAGACTCATTTAAATCAAAATTAAAAATGGTCCTAGTTCACCATTTGACACTTAACTATGTGTTTTCATGTGTAATTAGACTAAAAAAACAACCTCAATACAGCTTGCTTGTAAGCACTTACTGCAAGCAACCAAGCATGATTTCAAAAAAGACAGATTGTCATAGAAGTCATTTTGAAGCCCTGTCAACTCATCGGCAGACTGTGGCAATAGCACTAATCTGGGACCCACGGATTAAAGACCCCATGAGAGCCAAAGCTTAACCCAGTGCTGACCTGAACCAGGATCAGATGTGGTTCAACCTAAAAACAAGCCCCTGTAGTGTGTGCGTCCATGACAATGTTGTTCCAGTGTTCAGATCTTCAGCAGAGTCAATCATGACAGCTGTGGAATGTTGTCCTTTGTGCTTCGTCTTCCTTCGACCACACGAACCGCTTCCACAAAACAGACGGACGGACGTGTTTATGCTGTCCCAGAAACAGAAGCTGGAGGTGCTGCTATCATAAGGCTCTGTTGGATTTACTCGTTTGTCACACTCCATTTTTTAAAGATTCTTTTTATTTTCCTTGGCCAAAGCAAAACAACAAAACGAAAGCAGACTAATTAGAAATGGCATGTATTCTGACTCCAGTGGTCAATGTAATGGTTAAAAAAAACAAACATGATGTACTCTTTTGTTTAAAATGTAGAAAACCAAATGTTGCCTGTGCCCAGTGTGATCACATGACTAAGCGCCTTATGTATGCTATTAGAGTTAGAAACTCTTGAAATTCCTTCACTTGCTTTAATTTTGAAATCTCAGGATGGTGTCATGTGATCCTATCAAATAAAGTTTTAACGATAAATTGAAATCTAGTCTCAACTCAGTTGCTCCGCTAAAATCTAAAAAGACCAGAATCAAATCCACACCCCCTTGGAGAACTGAGGAAATTAAAAAACTGAAGAGACAGTGCAGGGCCACTGAAAGGCTTTGGAGAAAACACAAGCTTGAAATAAACTATCAACTATATCAAAATCAACTAAAACTATACAACCAAACAGTAAAACAGACTAGAAATTCATACTTTGCGAACATCATCTCTGAAAATAAAAATAATCCCAGAGTCCTCTTTAATACAATCGAACCTTTGATCAACCCCGATGTGAACAGAAACACAATACCAGCTACCAGGTCATTGTGTGAGGACTTTGCAGACCACTTCAGGAGCAAAAATGATTCTGTAAGATCAAGTGTTTTAAATGATCAGAGAAGTCCTTTTATTGAACATGATGACTTGATCTTACCTGAGGAAGCACTGGACAGTTTTTACCTGGTTGAAGCTGCAACACTTGGTCGAGTTTTCTCCCAAGTTAATCCTGTCAGGAATAAAAATGTAAGACTCTCTTCAAGATGAATAAAAACACGAACCAGTCAGTTCAACTTCAAAACACTCTTTTGCAAAAG